>NC_056681.1:82536020-82852806 GCF_018350215.1 Panthera leo | reverse complement strand
CCAAATCACTCTGAAGCTGCTCCGAACACGTCACTGCCACGGGAGACCTCTCTTAGGGAGGCGGCACCTCCCCCAGGCGTGCAGACAGGCGAAGGTGTGTAACAAGTGCGCTCGCGCACAACCGCAAGCCACACCCATTTCCCTCCGCCCGCCCCGTCGTTTCGGGGCAGCCGCCCAGCTGCAGCGGCCAACTGACGTCTCTGTGCCTCGAGGCTTCCTCTGCCTGCCGCAGCTTGCTCTACCGGATCAGTAACACCCGCCGCTGCCACCAGCGGCGCCCTCAAGCAGTGACTGACAGGAGTTGGTGTATAAATACCCCAGCAGCCTTGCCTCTTGGGGAGCTTCTGTAGAAGGTACATGTTCTGCACTGGCCTCCACTGTTCTTGAAGAAGGTCTAGCTCCCTTTACACATTCGGGTAACTTGCTTGATAAAACACACTTGCAAACTGCTTCTGCCCCCCATCTCACTCCCTCACTCTCCTATAGTCCTTTCCAGGAACCATCTCCTCAATAATGTACTTGCACTCAAATCCTTGCTTCAGGGTCCGCCCTTAAGAGGCAGCAAAGGGCCTGCCTGCAGCATGTTCCTTTATTAAATGAGTCGTCACTTCACAGCAGCTACTGAGCCCCAACTGCTTCATGGTTCTTGGTGAATTTACTAATTTTCAGTCTCTTTAAGGAAAGAAAGGTGGGAGGGTCTCCTATGCATGGGGAGTCTTTCGAGTCAAGGGCACTTGTTCCTCTGAGCCACCATGTCATGAAGTTTGCCGTCATAGCCACACAAGATCTCTTCTCTCTGCCCTGACACGTATTTCCTGTTGTTCTGTCCCCGGGTGAACAGAGGCCTAGAAGGGGGGAGAAGATGGGATTGGGGTGGAATAGGCCATTGGAGTGCCCTCTCTACAATAGGAAAGGGACAAATCAGTCCAAAAATAGCATTTTGGAGTGACACAGGAACAAACTACTTTTCACGAAGGCCATGAGGCATCAGCATTCTCCATTCCTGTTTGGAATTCACAAGATCTAACGACATTTCTGTTGTTTGCATACACCAAGAAGCCACCAAAGCCCTCCACTCCGTTGTTGATTTTAGGATGTCCAACTTAGCAAGAGTCGGAAACAGTTCAATCAGTTTAAATCAGAGGAGGGGATTTAGGAAGGATGCAGGGGAATCTCACGAATTAGCCGAGCTGGAGAAGAGTGATGGGGCCTTGGGAGTTAGAAACCGCTCCCAATGGTCTCTGCTCCTTTTCTCTGCTACTTTCTGTAAACCGACTTAAAGCTTCTCTCTCATTAAAGACTGTTTTTCTCCAAGTTTTCTCCACATTGTTATAAGCAACAAAATCTATATGCTTTCAGGAGAAAGGGATGGATGTTTGAAAGTGCCTAGTTGCCCTCAGACATTCAGCTGGCAGGCACCCACATCTTCTTACTGGCTGCTCACAGCCACTTCTATTCTGACTGGTCACAGCATCCACTCAGGTGGAGTCAGTGCCCAGCTGTGCCACGTACTAGGTAAGGGTGAGCTCACAAAATCATTGTGAGTGTGGAGTAACAGGCTTTAGACTGAGCTTCCTAGAGCAACTCCCAGAACCCAGCAAAAGACCTGACCTGATATAGGAACTGCTACCAACCCCAGAGCCACTCTGGCTCCCCCATCCATCAGTGCCATCAGGATGGAGCCCACTTAGCCAAACCACTTACTCACATAATTCCTAAAGTCCCACACAGGTTTATCCGGTCGGGATGATCTACACCACCATTGTAAGTATGCCCTTTCTGCAGAGGAAGCTGGGAAGTGCAATTTGGTTTGTTTGATCATGGTTTTTGGAACCTACCTTGAGGTGGCAAGATTCATAAAATACGGCACATCAAAATATGGAAATATTCACAAGATTTGGGCATCCACACATGATAGATGTCCATTATAACCCACAAGGCAAAAAAAAAAAAAAAAAAAAAGGCCACAAATTATACAGCTTATAGTGTCAACCACCGAAGAAAGACTAGGCTATTTCCATTCTAGTCTAAAAATCCCAGGAAACAGATCATTGGCCCAAACCATCAAGTGCCCCTCTGAGACAGACATAGGGCCATGGAAGAACATGGCTGCTTCTGAGGAGACCATGTATATAGTATATAAAGGGGGTTAGAGGGTGGGAGATGGATGAGGGACAGCAGTCTGAAAAACAGAGGTTTGAGGTCATTCAGAATAATAAGTAATCACAAGATTAGTTGAATACTATATAAGGGATTGTTGACGGATTCAAATTCAAAAATATTTCAGTCAACTGGGTGTCAACAAATATGAATCTCCCAATTAAAGGCGGACACTGGGGAGTAGAGCACAAATGAAAAATAAATACATGCAAAGAAGCTAATAATCATTAGTCATTAGGGAGATTCAAATTAAAGCCACAAGAAGACATCACCACACACCCATTAAAATGACTAAGATCAAACAGCCAAATATTGGTGAGGATGTAGAATAACAAACTGTCATACTTTGCTGGTGGGAGTACAGATACTTTAAAAAATAATATGCTGTACAAACTCTCCCAGTTATAAACTAAGTCACAGGGATGAAAAGGACTGCATTGGGAAGATAGTCAATAATATTGCAATAACTGTTGTGTGATGACAGATGGTAACTACACTTATCATGGTGAGCATTTCACAATGTGTGTATAAATGTCAAATCACTGTTACACACCTAAAACTAATATAATATTGTCGGCCAACTACACTTCCATTAAAAGAATAAGTTTTAAAAAAATTTTAAAAATGTAAAACAGTATGACTATTTCTCATAAACTTAAACATACACTCACCATGTGGCCTAACAATTCCACCCCTAAGAGAAATGAAAGCGTTTTAAAAAAATTTTTTAAATGTAGGGGCGCCTGGGTGGCTCAGTCGGTTAAGCGTCCGACTTCAGCTCAGGTCACGATCTCACGGTCCGTGAGTCCGTGAGTTCGAGCCCCGCGTCGGGCTCTGGGCTGATGGCTCAGAGCCTGGAGCCTGCTTCCGATTCTGTGTCTCCCTCTCTCTCTGACCCTCCCCCGTTCATGTTCTGTCTCTCTCTGTCTCAAAAATAAATAAACGTTAAAAAAAAAAATTAAAAAAAAATTTTTTTTAAATGTAAAACAGGATGACTATTTCTCATAAACTTAAATATACACTCACCATGCAGCCTAACAATTCCACCCCTAAGAGAAATGAAAGCATATGTCCATACAAAAACATATATGTGAATATGCATAGATAGCAGCTTCACTCATGATAATCATAACTGGAACGAGTCCAGATGGCCACCATCTGGTGAACTGATAAACAAATGGTGGTATGTCCATACCATGGAGCACTACTCAGCAATGAAAAGGAATGAACTACTGATACACACTGCAACATGGATGAATCCTAAATGCATTATGCCAGTGAAAGAAGCCAGTCTCAAAAGGCTACAAACTGCATCTCTATTAAAAGGGATTCTTTTTAACAGGCAGAACTATGGTGACAGCAGTGGTCAGGAGCCAAGAGGTGAGGAAAAGGGATGGACTACAAATGGGAAAGAAGGAACTTTAGGGAGTGACGGACACGTTCTATACCTTGATTTTGATGGTAGCTATGCAGGTATGTATACGTGTATCAAAACTCATTAAATTGTGCACCTGAGATGGGCAAATTTTATGTTATGTAAATGATACTTCTTTTAATGTTTTATTGTTTTGAGAGAGTGCAAACACAGGGAGGGGCAGAAAGAGAGAGGGACACAGGATCTGAAGCGGGCAGCCGACAGCGAGGAGCCTGATGCGGGGCTCAAACTCAAAAACCTCAAGATCTCAACGTGAGCCAAAGTCCGAAGCTCAGCCGACTGAGCCACCCAGGCGCTCTGGTGTTATATAAATTATACTTCAAGAAAGCTGGCAAAAACAAAGAAAAACAAAAAAAAACTGCTCTCCTTTTCCTGACCTTTCCGAAGTCATCCTGTTCCTGCCTGTGCTGTGTGTACAGTATAAGGTATCCTTGGTTGTGGTTGGTTGTGGTTTTTTTCCAATTGTTAGTCCAGTCCTTAATCTTTCCAGCTAAAATGCAAATTCTCTGAGGGGAGGGAATTATTGAAAACTGACCTAAGCCAATTTGGTTACACACAACATTGCTTGTTTTTTTGTGGAAACAGTAGCCACTGAAGAAGTTAGAGGTGGGTGAGGATTCACTGCTTCCCCACACCCTCCTCATCCCGTTACATTGATGGGAGACCTCAAACCGAACTCTGCCACACATACACACATTTACTAAAAAACAACTTAATAACAAGTAAACACAAAGCCATTCATAAACCCTGTTCAATAAGCCCTGTGAAGTTAGCTTGCTACCCTTTGAAGTGCTTTGACCACCACCTCACATGAAAGATTCATCTGAGAAAGACAAGACAGCATTCCAGAAACAAGATTCTGCTACCTGCACAGGTGGCATTAGGTAACCAGACATCTTCCTAAAACAGCGGCTGGATATAAGACCATTTAAGGATCAAGTGCCTGTTGCCTGCTCTAAGGATGCGGGCTGCACGCTGTAATCGATTCTTCTCCCCTGTTTATGCAAATGGCTCTGAAACATTTTAGCCCATCTATACACGCATCTCAAATATACTCAATTCATCAAACTGAGGCCCACTTTTATTATGCAGGCTACTAGCTAGTACTTTCACCAATATAACCCCTTTTTGACATTCACTATTAATGCTTTAGTAGCCGCCTGAACTTCCTGATTGTTATGAACCTGGCTGCGTCCTGGACTGTGTGTTCGTCTTTCTTTCTTTTTCTTTCTTTCTTTCTTTCTTTCTTTCTTTCTTTCTTTCTTTCTTTCTTCTTCTAAGATTTTATCTAAATTCAAGTTAGTTAATATACAGTGTAGTATTGGTTTCAGGAGTAGAATTTAGTGTTTCATCACTTACATACAACACCCAGTGCTCATCACAAGTGCCTCCTTAGTACCCATCACTCATTTGGCTCATCTCCCCACCCCACAACCCCTCCAGCAACCCTTAGTTTGTTCTCTATAGTTAAGAGTCTCTTATGGTTTACCTCCCTTTCTTTTTTAATCTTATTTTTCCTTCCCTTCCACTATGTTCATGTCTTATTTCTTAAATCCCACACATGGTATTTGTCTTTCTCTGACTAACTTATTTCACTTAGCATAGTACATTTTAGTTCCACCAACATCATTGCAAATGGCAAGATTTCATTCTTTTTGATTGCTGAGTAATACTCCATTGTATATATAAACCACCTCTTCTTTATCCATTCATCAGTCCATGGACATTTGGGCTCTTTCCATAATTTGGCTATTGTAGATAGTGCTGCTATAAACATTGGGGTACATATGCCCCCTTCAAATCAGTATTTTTGTATCCTTTGGATAAATACCTAGTAGTGCAATTGCTGGGTTGTAGGGTAGTTCTATCTTTAACTCTCTGAGGAAACTCCATACTGTTTTCCAGGTAGCTGCACCAATTTAAATTCCCACCAGCAGTGTAAGAGGGCTCCCCTTTCTCCACATCTTTGCCAACATCTCATTTCCTGAGTTGTTAATTTTAGCCATTCTGACGGGTATGTGGTGGTATCTCATTGTGGTTTTGCTTTGTATTTCCCTGTTGATGAATGATGTTGAGAATTTTTTCATGTGTCTGTTAGCCACCTGGATGTCTTCTTTGGATAAATGTCTGTTCATGTCTTCTGCCCATTTCTTAACCGGATTATTTACTTTGGGGGTGCTGAGTTTGATAAGTTCTTTTAAGATCTATAGTATCTTTTGGATACTCACCCTTTATCTGTTATGTCTGATATTAGCTGTGGGTCTTTTGTATATGGTTTTTATGATGTTGAGGTATGTTCCTTCTTTCCCTGCTTTCTTGAGGGCTTTTTATCAAGAAAGGATGATGTGTTTTGTCAAATGTTTTTTCTGCATCTATTGAGAGTATCCTATATTTTTTATCCTTTCTGTTATTAATGTGGTATATCACGTTGATTGATTTGGAGATAATTGAACCATGCCTGAAGCCCAGGGATAAGTCCCACTTGTTCATGGTGAATAATTAATTCTTTTAATGTATTCTTGGATTCTATTTGCTAGTATCTTGAGAATTTTTGCATCCATGATCGTGAGGGATATTGGTCTGTAATTCTCCTTTTTAGTGGGGGTTTTTGTCTGGCTTGGGAATCAAGGTAATGCTGGCCTGATAGAATGAATTTGGAAGTTTTCCTTCCATTTCTATTTTTTGAAACAGTTCCAGAAGAATAGGTATTAATTCTTCTTTAAGTGTTTGGTAGAATTCCTCTGGCAAGGCATCCAGCCCTGGACTTTTGTTTGTTGGGAGATCTTTGATTACTGTTTCAATTTCTTTGCTGGTTATGGGTCTGTTCAAATTTTCTATTTCTTCCTATTTCAATTTTCATACTTTATATGTTTCTAGGAATTTATCCACTTCTTCCAGATTGCCCAAATTGTAGGCATATGACTGCTCATAATATTCTCTTATTATTATTTGTATTTCTACAGTGTTGGTTGTGATCTCTCCTCTTTCATTCATGATTTTATTTATGTAGGTCCTTTTTCTTTTCTTTTTGGGAAGTCTGGCTAGGGGTTTATGAATTGTGTTCATTCTTTCAAAGAAACAGCTCCTAGTGCCATTGATCTGTTCTACTGGGTTTTTTTGTTTTCTGTATCATTTATTTCTGCTCTAATCTTTATTATTTCCCTTCTTCTGCTGGTTTGGGGCTTTATTTGCTGCTCTTTTTCTAGCTCCTTTAGGTGTAAGTTTAGGTTGTGTATTTGAGACTTTTCTTGCTTATTGAGGAGGCCCTGTATTGCTATGTACTTCTCTCTTATGACTGTGTTTTCTGCATCCCAATGGTTTTGGACTGTTGTGTTTTCATTTTATTGGCTTCTATGTATTTTTTTCATTCCTTCTTTAGTTTCCTGGTTGACCCATTCATTCATTAGTAGGGTGTTCTTTAGCCTCCATGTATTTGGGGGCTTTCCAAATTTTTTCTTGTGGTTGACTTCAAGTTTTATATGCTGTGGTCTGAAAATATGCATGGTATGATCTCAGTCTTTTTGTGCTGGTTGAGGCCTGATTTGTGACCCAATATGTGATCTCTTCTGGATAATATTCTATGTGCACTCAGAAAGAATGTGTATTCTGTTTTTAAGGGTGAAGTGCTCTGAATATACCTGGTAAGTCCATCTGGTCCAGTGTGTCATTCAAAGCCATTGTTTCCTTGTTGATTTTCTGTTTAGATGATCTGTCCATTGCTGTAAGTTGGGTATTGAAGTCCCTACTATTATGGTTTTATTATCAATGAGTTTCTTTATGTTTGTGATGAATTGATCTATATATTTGGGTGCTTTCAAGTTGGAGGCATAAATATTTACAATTGTTAGATCTTCTTGTCGGATAGGATCTTTTATTGTGATATAGTGCCCTTCTTCATGTCTTATTACACTCTTGGGTTTAAAGTCTTGTTTGTCTGATATAAGTATGGCTATTCCAGCTTTCTTTTGATGTACATTAGCATGTTAAATGGTTCTTTAATCAATCTGGAGGTGTCTTTGGATCTGAGTTTCTTGTTAACAGCATATTAATAAGTCTTGTTTTTTTTTAATCCATTATGATACTCTATGTCTTTTGATTGGAGCATTTAGTCCATTTACATTCAGAGTAATTATTGATAGGTATGAATTTAGTGCCATTATATTACCTGTAAAGTTGCTGTCCCTGTAGATTGTCTCTGTTCCTTTCCAGTCTTTGTTTCTTTTGGCCTCTCTTTCCTGTTCAAAGGGTCCCCTTTTATAATTCTTGCAGAGTTTGTTTAGTGTTCACAAACTCCTTTAGTTTTTGTCTTGGAAACTCTTTATCTCTCCTTCTATTATGAATGACAGCCTTGCTGGATAAGGTATTCTTGGCTGTGTATTTTTCCCATTTAGCACATTGAATATATCATGCCATTCCCTCTGACCTACCAAGTCTCTGTGGACAGGTCTGCTGCCAACATTATGTGTCTACCCTTATAGGTTAAGGATCTTTTGTCCCTATGCTGCTTTCAGAATTCTCTTTGTATTTTGCAAGTTTCATTGATTTTGAAGGGAATTCTCTGTGCCTCTTGGACATGAATGCCTGTTTCCTTCCCTAGATTAGGAAAGTTCTTAGCTATAATTTGTTCAAATAAACCTGCTGCCCCTTTTTCCCAGTCTTCTTCTTCTGAGACCCCAATGATATGGATATTATTGCACTTTATAGAACCACTGAGTTCCCTAAGTCTATATTTGTGATCTAATAGTTTTCTTTCCCTCTTCTTTTCATTAGTTTCCATAATTTTATCTTCGTTTTTTTAACATTTATTCATTTTTGAGAGACAGAGAGGCAGAGCGTGAGTAGGGGAGGGGCAGAGAGAGAGGGAGACACAGAATCTGAGGCAGGCTCCAGGCTCTGAGCTGTCAGCACAGAGCCCAACGCGGGGCTCGAACCCATGAACCATTAGATCATGACCTGAGCTGAAGTCGGAAGCTCAACCAACGGAGCCACCCAGGTGCCCCCATAATTTTATCTTCTATATCTCCTATTTGTTCCTCTGCTTCTTCCATCCTCGTTGTGATTATATCAGTCAGTTTTGCATCTCAGTTATAGCATTTTTTATTTTGGCCTGACCAGTTTTTAGGTCTTTTATCTTTGCATCAAAGGTTTCTCTGGTGTTTTCTATGCTTTTTTTCATTCCCAGCTAGTAGTAGTATGACTGTTGCTCTAAATTCTTGTTCAAATATATTGCTTATATCTGTTTTGAGCAAATTCCTGGTTGTGGTTTCTTCTCAATCATTCTTTTGGGGTAAATTCCTCCATCTTGTCATTTTGTCTAAGTTTCTGTCTTTTGCATGTTATGAAAGCTTGTTATGTTTCCTGCTCCTAAGAGTAATGCTATATTAAGAAGGAGTCATACACTGTCCTGATGTTGTTTCAGGAAGTGCTCCTGGTGTATACTGTGTGCACTCTGCTGTTATGATTTGGCTGCTGTTTCCTCCATATCAGTCCTCTGCAGAGCTCCTCCTTGCTTACAGTGGGGAGGGTTTGGACCTTTAGCTAGGTGTGCTTTCATTTGTTTGTTAAAATAAGCATGATTAAAAAAAAATCCTGATCCCAAAAAGAGAAAAGGAAAAGGAACAAACAAACAAAAAACAAGACAAACAAAAGAACAAAAACTATAAACCTGATTCCACAAAAGAAAGAAAGAAAGAAAGAAAGAAAGAAAGAAAGAAAGAAAAGAAAAAAGAAAAAAAAATTTAAATCCTGGTCCTATTTCCACCAGAACTGAAGCTGATGCTTTGGAGCACTCTATGATCAGTAGATTTGGTGTATGCAGGGTACCTGTGTTGGTCCTCTGGGGGAGAGGCCCCCTGCATTGGCTCACAGTCAGACCTGCCCAAGTAAAGATGCTTCTGTAGGGTGCAGGGGGTGGGGTTTGGTGTTAGTGGCTCCAGACTCCACTAGGGGCATTGTGTTGTTCAATTAAGTCCCACCATTCTCTTGGGGGCCACAGGAAGATGGCCTCACCCAGCTCTCTCCTCCCTGGGGTGGGAAGATCGGGCCACCTGCTGGTCAGGAAACCTTCACAGACAAGTGAACAATCTCCCTTCCTACCTCCCAGGTTTCCGTCAGATCCCTGCCCTCAACCTGTCTGTGACCGGGCTTTGGACAAGCAAGGCACCACAGCTCTCCCGTGTTTTATCTCTGATGGGCAGCTGGGATTCAAAACTCCAAATCTTGAAAAACTGGGCAATGCACCGACCCACTCCCCACTATGCAAAAAAGGCTTGCAACACTGAGCCTGCTGCCATTCTGTCCCAGAAAATCAGTCATATGGCTGCCCAGTGCCCGGAGTTTATGGTGAAGCACTGTGAGAAGCTGCAACCAGGTTATCCACCCTCTGCACATGTCTTTGTCCTTTGCTGTTGAACCGCTGCTCAAAGGCACCAGCTGGGTCTTTTGTCCTTGGAGATGCAGTATACCCTCTTCCAAATGCACTCCAGGAAGGGAACATCTCTCTCAGCGTGACCCAGGGGATCCCCACACCACACTGTCCACTGTCCGTCTGGGCCTCCACCCCTCTTCTCCCCAGGAGCACCACCGCTAGCCCTGATTGACTCTGGCAAATGGCACTAACTTCCAAAACCTCAGAATTTGAGCTTGCTGTTTACAAAAACTTGAGATAGTCCATTCCTCCTGATTCCCCAGTCAGTGGTTTTGGGGAAGTGCTTTTCTTGCGTGAACCCAACACAGTGCTCTCTCTCCCCCTTTCTCCTCCTCTCCCTGAAAAGGGCTCCCTACCCTCTGTGGCACCTTGGCTTTTCTCTCCCCCAATTCACTTCTCCACACTTTGTACCTGCTAGGTTGTCTCTCAAATTATGCAGATTGTTCTCTTAATCCTCAGATGGATTTCCTAGGTGTTCAAAATGATTTGACGTTGATCTAGCTGTGTTGGAGGGAGGAGGCAAGTCCAGGGTCCCCCTACTCCACCATCTTAAGTCCTCCCCTGGACTGCGTGTTCTTGGCAAGAACTGCTACCCTTGGAATTGGAACTTAAAACAAATAGCACAAACAAGATTCTCTGTCTATGCTGAGCTCTTTGGAAGTAAATTATAGCCATCTTTCCCAAAACATCCTCTCTTCCTTTAAACTTTTCATAAAATATTTGACTTCTAATAGATGCTTAGTAACTGCTAATGACTATAAGCCAAGCAAATTAAGAATGAAGGGTTTTTAAGTAGGAAGGCAGAAAGGCAGGAAGGCAGGAAGAAAGGAAGGAAGAGGTGAAGGAGGGAAGGAAGGAAGTCTTCTGGCCTCCAGCATCTCCTTGTCTTTGAAGGTGTAGACACTCAGCCCTGGGCTATGCCTCAGTTTCTAGTGTAGCTTTTTGAGAAGCTTTTGGGGCTGGTGGGTTTTTAAATATCCAAAAGTAAGGTCTGTGGTCTGTGAAAAGGCTAAGTTATCAATGTAAATAAAACTGGGGAATTTCTGGAGTGAAAAATAATTGCCAGAGACTGATTAACAGCCTAAATTTAGTCAGATTAGCCTGCAGAAGCAAGGCTCTTCCAGGTCACTGAGTTTGCCATTTCAAGGAAGCTCCATTCCCCCACACATCCCAGTCACACCCCAAGTCCTTTCTTCTACAAGAGCAGTTCTAGTGTCCATGGAATTAGAGCCATAGGGGGCTGAACTCAAAGGCAAGAAGAAGTGATGGTGTGACTAGACAGAGAGCCAGGCTTCTGACCCCAAGTACCAACCTGCCACCTGCCCTTCTGATCACTTCTAGTTTATCTTTTTATGGCAGCATGGCACAAACTTTGGACTTCCAAGTTGTGACCTACACTCTCTAGGTCTAAGGTCTTGGGCAAATAATTGCCTCTATGAACCTCACGTGTTCCTCACGTTCCTCTATGTTCCTCATGTGTGAAAAAACAAAAACAAAAAAATAAAACAAAAAACAAATAAATAATAAACAAACAAACAAAGCCCAGTACCTACCTATCTACAGTGGCCACTCAATATATTTCCTTGCCCGTTACCCATCCCCCTGCCTTAACAACATCCTTACCACTCTTGGCCCACGTGGTTTTCATAAATCCACCACAAGTGAATTGACTGTCACAATGTCAAGATCTGGCCAATCAACATATTCTATCCTGGTACTACAGTGAACTGTTGCGTTAGGAATTCATTACTGAGACTCAGTCCTGAGACTTATGTTGGAACCATTGGACCTACATTCTCTATCTTTTATGAACTTGAAGCTGATAATGATGTGGGCCTAGTGGTTTTGGGGTCACCTTGTGGAAAGAGGCTGCCTAAGAATGAGCCAAAGCAAGAAAGAAAAGCACCAAATCCTGATAGCTTGAGTACTTGAGTAGAGCTGGGCCTGAAGCAAGGCCTACCCAGGGACTGGAGGGAATAAATTCTATGTTTGGCTCAAACCAGTGGGTCCCTTATTATCTAAAAACCCAAACACCATAGACTCAGAATCCTAACGCCTGACTTGAAATTGTGTTTTTTTTTCTCTGTGACTCATTAGCTGTGGGAATTTGGGTTGTTTACTTACTATCTCTGTGCCTCAATTTCCTCACTAATAAATGGAATATTAAAACATCAACATCAAAAGTTATTGTGAGGATAAAATGAGTGACTATATAAAAGGGATTTATAACAGTACCTGGCACATTAAAAATATACTATTTTATTATTATAACAATTACCATTATTGCTATTATATCGTAATGACTATTACTATTATTATTTTTATTTTTATCTCATAGATTTATAGGGTTTGGGGTAATATGGCCAATGAGTTTGAGTGAAATTAAGAATTGTCCTGGTTGGGGTGCCTGGCTGGCTCAGTCAGTGGAGTGAATGTGCAACTCTTGATCTCAGGATTATGAGTTCAAGCCCCATGTTGGGTATAGAGATTACTTAAAGAGAGAGAGAGAGAGAGAGAGAGAGAGAGAATTATCCTGGCTAATGCTCACAGAAGGAAGGAGTCTTGAATTTTATCCAGCTCATCCTAAGTCCCAATTAGCCTTATTATCTTTTTTACTAGACTGATCAGACTGATCAAACTGCTACAGCAAGGTCATGCCATAGAGGCATTTAGGATATATCTTAATGAAAGACAGAATCTTGTCAAGACCCTGATGATATCTGTATGGATAAGATTCAGAACTCAGGGTCAAGTTAGGCATCATATTTGACTAACAAAGTAAAACTTCAATGAGAAGGTAAGATTTGAGCATGGTTTGGAGGAGTGGAGAGCATTAGTCTTTCAGAAAGGGTTTCCTGGGGACAGAGAACAGCTAGTGCAAAGGCCTTACCAGTCGTTTTCAAGGAAGAGTTGGATTAGAGTGAATGAAGTGGATATTTGTGGGAGATGAGGGCAGAGAAGCAAAAGGGCCGGGTCACGTGGGAGCCTTATTTACTTGTTTTTTTTTACTCGGTATGAGATGGGGACCCAAAGCAGGGTTTTGGGCAAAGGAGTGGCATTTAACTTTTATTTTAAAGGTCACCCCAGTTCCTGTATTCAGAGAGCAAGGGTAGAAGCAGGGAAACAAGTCAAGGAGCTGTTCAGTGTCCAGGTGAGAAATAATGCACCTGTCAGCATGTTGGCTTTGTTCTCTCAGACCTGCTTTCTCTGATGAAGAAACTGTGTCTGCTGTGGCTTCAGGCTTCCACCCCTCACAGAATATGACCAGAGGACAAAGGCCTCCTTCCATTTAATTCTCAATTCCCTTAAAAAAAAAAAAAGTAAAACCTAGAGAATGCATGCACCCACTCTACCTTCCACTTGCCACCCTACCACAGGTCTAGCACACAGTTGGCCTTCACTGAATGCATTTTGGAAAATAAATAAGTAACACAAAACACACAGATCTGCTACTTGATTGGTTTTGCGGGATGGATTGTAATGCACCATTTGGATCCTCTTGCTTTTTCCAAGCACTTTACAACCAACGGTCATATGTGCAAATTTACCAGATTAATTTCATAGGAATGGCCAATTGCTCTGAGAAGCATATAGTCATAGCCAGAAAACTGGATTCCTGGCCTCATTAACATCATCTTGTCACTGAATTATTCTTTCCTAGACAATGAGAAGACTATAATATAGTTTGTATCTTAGGGAATATATTTTGAATCTCAGGCAATGGTATGATACCAATGAAAGTAGGAAGACACTTTCAAATATTTTATCAACATTTTTATTCAAAAGAATAAAGACGGAATCATCAAGTGACGCATAGAAGAGAATAAGGACATGGAAAAATGCAGAACATTTAAATCAGACCCGGGTCGCCTGGGTGGCTCAGTTGGTTAAGCGTCCGACTTCAGCTCAGGTCACGATCTCGCGGTCCGTGAGTTCGAGCCCCGCGTCGGGCTCTGTGCTGACTGCTCAGAGCCTGGAGCCTGCTTCTGATTCTGTGTCTCCCTCTCTCTCTGCCCCTCCCCCGTTCATGCTCTGTCTCTCTCTGTCTCAAAAATAAATAAACGTTATAAAAAAAAATTTTTAAATCAGACCCTAAAAACCATTTGCTCAAGAATGCTCTAGATCTATATAGATATAGATAGATAGATAGATAGATAGATAGATAGATAGATAGATAGATCTTGTTTGGCTGGCACAGCAGTGGCCCATTCATTGACTTTAATTTTTTAAATTAGTGGGCTGACATGTAAAAGTAGGGCTATTTCATATGAAGTCAGATCTCTTTCTCATTAAAATACTAAACTATGTGACAATGTTGAGCTGATCAAGGCCCTGATCAGCTGTATTTCCGTTAGCAGGATTTCTAACACTCCCAACACATGTTCTGTTTCTGCAATTTACCATATTTCCTTAATACTCCATTTTAAAAATGGAACTTACAATCTCTAATTTTAAGAGTATTTTCTGAGACCCTGCACAAAGTAAAATCCAGAATAGTATTCTAGAACTAACATGGTAAAGAAAAAAAAATTCAAACCATGAAATGTAGAACTTGTGAGTAAGAAAAGAAAAGTTTCAAATTGGGTGCATTTATATTACAGACCAAGGATAAAACAGGCTAATGTGTTCATTTTGGTACATCTACCACAAATGGGGCCTTTAGCCATGCCAAATCACAGAATTTAGAATTAAATTTAGAATTTAGAAATTAGAATAAATTTAGAATCATTCAAAACCATTAGGATTACTAGTTCCTACATAAGAAAAGCAGGATTAATAGATTCCTGCCTAAGTAGAAATAAGTTCATTGGCCTATGTCTGCTACTCTACACCATAACTGCAAAATTCCTAGTGTGGATACATCATAGCCAGGAACTGGAGGTGACCCAAACTACGAACCAAAAATTGGAAGGGATCACACTAATTTGTGAAACCCAGTACTGAAATGAACTGAAACCAAACATTTTTTTTTTCTAAACTGTGGAGTCACTCAAAAATATTTCTATGAAAGTCAATAAAATGCAATTAAACTAATATGAACTATAACTGAACCAATGTTTTCTAAAACAGTAAAACCAGAATATTATCTCAACCAAACCAGTATTTTGTCTGTTTGCATCTCCTTGGGTAAATATCTTTTTTTTTTTTAATTTGTTAAATTAATTTGTTAATTTAATTTATTTATTTTTTTTATTTTTGAGAGAGACAGAGACAGAGAACAAGCAGGGGAGGGCAGAGAGAGAGGGAGACACAGAAACTGAAGCAGGCTCCAGGCTCTGAGCTGTATGCACAGAGCCTGATGTCAGCTCGAACTCACGAACCATGAGATCATGACCTGAGCTGAAGTCAGATGCTTAACCGACTGAGCCACCCAGGCACCCTTCCTTGGGTAAGTATCTTTAAAGGCCATCATACTTTTGTCCTGGTTACTGTGCATATCAGAACTACAGGAAACACATTTCAATCAGTTATGAACTCCTTCCAATTCTGGCAGACACTTCTAGTTCTCAACCAAATACCCATTCCTCCCATTTCTTTAACAAAACCCAGATTTAGTCAAGAAGACAATCTATCCAACTTCCTTTTCCTAGCCTCCCTTGCAACCTAGTGTGATCACATGTCTCTATTTCAAACTATGAGATTTAAGCAGATGTTATGTGGCACTCCCAGGAAACTTTGTTGCCATGGACCCATTCTACATTCTTTCATCCAGATTTCAAGTACATAGCTAGAGCTCCAATCATAAGACAAATTTATTATTATTTTTTTAAGATTTATTTATTTTGGGGGAGGAAGCACAAGCGGGGAGGGGCAGAGAGAGGGGAACAGAGGATCCAAAGCAGACTGTGCACTGACAGGTTGACACCAATGAGCCTGATGTGGGGCTCAAACTCATGAACCACGAGATAATGACCTGGGCCAAAGTTGGACACTCAACCCACTGAGGCACCCAGGCAACCCCATAAGACAAATTTAAAGATGGAAGCTATGCACTAAGGATGACGAAATGGAAATCAGGGCATGGAGACATTGTTGATATCCTACACTTCTGTTATACGTAGCTAAATCTAATCCTAATTTATAAATTAAGTATGCTAACATTATAGAAAACAACTCAGTACATCTTTTTATATAACAAATATTCACTGAATACCCACTATGCATCATGCATTACACTAAGAATACTGATATATTTCCTGCTCTCATGAAACACAGAAGAAAGAAAAGTTGGCTAGGTGATTAAATCCCAGACTCAGTTTCACTGGTGACTAATAAAGTCCTTGAACTTGGAGAAGTCACTTCATTTCTCTAAGCTTCAGTGTCTTCATATGCAATATGATGGAGTTTGACCAAGCTTTTCTAAGGTCATTTCCAGCTCTCCCATTGTATGATTCAGTTAGTTTCCACAGAAAGTCAATCATTTTCTCACTATCCATAGAAACCTATCTTACCCTCAGTCCCAGAGGTCAGTAAATATGATCCTAATCGACCCCCTCCAACCACAGTTAATAAGCCCAAAGCTGGACAATTTTCCCTTCTGAAATCTGAAATGGGAAGATTTCGATAGTAAGTCAAGGTCATGTGGAATGGGGTTAGAGTAGATGGCATGGCAAACCAGAATCATGTGTGAGCCGATGTTTGGGGAGCAGAGGCACATGATGATGCAGGGAAAGTTGCCTGCATAACGAAGCAGGAATCTGCAAAGGAAGAGCAGACATGAAAATCCAAAGGTACCAAACAAGCAGCCTGACAAGGCAGATCTAGCCCTTAGTTGGCTCGCAACATTTTTAAAAATTTGTATTAGTTGTCAAGATCTTCAAAAGAGGAAGTTTTGCATAAAATTCTGAATTTCCAGCTTCTCTGAATTAGAGGAAGAGCTGAAGATGCTAGGCCTTCTTTCTTGTATGGCTACAAGAGACCAGAGCAGAGACCTCTAAACAAGGTGGGTTATGCCAGTGTCTCAACCTCCCCTTGTCTTGCATGACATTTGTTTCCTTCATTTCCCTTCCTTTCTGGGCCCTTGTTGGTGTATGAGTTTGAGGCTCTGTTCCAGGTAATGCAACCTCATGAGAAAATGACCAGCTCAGCCATGATTATGAAAGCCCCAGCTTTCTGCTTTAATAGATCTCCTAGGATATTTATGAGATTCCAGAGCCAGCCAGGAAATGGCACAGTGACATCTTAGAACTCCCCCAAAGGTTTAGAAACTGTAAGAACCAGGTACTTCCAAAGTGAAGGTTAAGGTAGGCCTAATATTGGTTGAAAGCCAGATTAAAAGCAGCCCACAGAGACGTCCACTTAGGCTAAAATGGAATAGCAAAGACCAGATTTACCCTCACACCTGACACAATTCATAAAACAGACAGGATAGATGAAACAATTGTTCTCAAGATGTTGGCTATTAGGCAACAAAGTAAAGCCATCACTGAGAGACAGGAAATAAAGAGGATGTGCTCTATGACTATCCCAGCTTACTGTTTTGAGATAGTTTCTATTTCCACCCAAGATTGGCAGAACATGCATTCTTCTTTAATGCATACAGGTCATATACCAAAACAGTCCATATTCTGGGCCATAAAACAACTCTAAAAGGACTTAAGTCAAAATATGTCCTGAGACCAAAATGAAATTAAAATAGAAATCTATAAGGAAAACATAGCTTAAAAATCCCAAATATTTGAAAACTAAATAATATGCTTCTTTACCATGTGTCAAAGAAGAAATCAAAAGAGAAAAAGCATTTTGGACTGAAGGGAAATGAAAATACAATACATCAGAATTTGTGCGATACAACTGAAGCAGAACTTAGAGGGAAATCTATAGCACCAAACACTTAATTAGAGAAAATAAAAAGAAGTCTCAAATCAACAACCTCAGCTTCCTTCCAACTTAAAAAAAACAGAAAAAGAAGAGCAAATTAAACCCAAAGTAAACAGAAGGAAATCATAATACCAAAAATATAAAAAACATCACTAATTCTACACACTCTTCCAGCAAATTGACGAGGAGGAAAGGAAACACATGAAGCCAGCCAAAGGCATTGTAAGGAAAGAAAACTATGCACCAGCATTCCTTATGAACATGAATGCAAATTTCTTAAAATGAAATTTTAGCAAATTGATTCCAACAATATATAAAAAGAGTAATATATTATGAGCAAGTAGGCTTCATCCCAGGATTGCAAGATTGATTTAACATTTGTAAATCAATCCATTTAATTCATGATAGTAATACATTACAAAAGAAAAACCATGTAGCCATCTCAATAGGCACACACACAAGAAAGCATTTAACAAAATGTAACTTTCATTTCATTTCAAAGTAGGAATAGGTGGGAACTTCTGCAACCTGATAAAAAAAAAAAAAAAAAAAAAAAAAAACAAACTATGAAAAACCAACATAGTTGATAGTGGTGAAAGACTGATTACCTTCCCGCTAACATCAGAACAAGGAAAGGATGATTGCTTTCACCACTTATATTCAACATTGAACTGGAGGTTCTAGCCAGTGCAATAGGCAAGAAAAAGAAACCAAGATATCCATACTGGAAAGAAAGAAGTAAAACTATCTCTATAGATGACATAGGTTGTCTATGCAGAAAATCCTATGCAATCTACAAGAAAACCTACTAGAATTAATAATTAATGAGTTTGACGGGGCACTTGGGTGGTTCAGTCAGTTAATATCCGACTCTTGATTTCAGCTCTGGTCATGACCTCGCAGTTTTTGAGACAGAGCCCCGCATTGGGCTGTGCGCTCTCAGCGCAGAATCCTGCTTAGTATTCTCTCTCTCCCTCTCTCTCTCTGCCCCTCCCCGACTTGCTCTCACTCTTTCTCTCTCACAAAATAAATAAATAAATTTTAAAAACAGAGAAATAGAATTTAAAATATAATACCAATCTACAATGCCATCTAAAAATATGAAATTCTTAGGGATAAATAAGACAAAATATGTGCAATGAAAACTAAAAAACATCATGGGGAAAATTGAAAGAATACTTAAATAGAGATATACTGTTTTCTTGCATTGGAATAATCAGTATTGCTAAGATGTACATTTTTTCCACGATCTATAGATACAATAAAATCCTGTCAAAATTTCAGCAGGATTTTTACATTATGCATTATGTTATACATATATATGTATACATTACACCTTTCCATTTCATATTATATTGTTAACCTTTAGGTTAACAATATAAATATTTTTTAAATTAACAAGCCGATTCTATAATTCATTTGGAAATGCAAAAAGACCTAGAACAGCCAATTCTACTTTGAAATGTGGAGGACTTACACTATCTAACTTCAAAACTTAGTATACAGTTATAATAATCAAGACTGTGTGGTATTAAATTCAAGATAGACAAGCAGACCAATAAAATAGAAAAGAGTATACAAAAAACAAACAAAAACTTGCAAAAGTACAAAGGCAATTTGATGGGGAAATCAAAGAAAGTCTTTTTCACAAATGACCCTCGAACAGCTAGATATCCACCTACAAAAAACAGAACTTGGACCCACTCCTCATACCATATAGAAAAAATTAACTAAAAATGTATCACAGGGGCACCTGGGTGGCTCAGTCGGTTAAGCGTCCGACTCCAGCTCAGGTCATGATCTCACAATTTGTGAGTTCCAGCCCTGAGGCAGGCTCTGTGCTGACAGCATAGTCTGGAGCCTGCTCCAAGTTCTGTGTCTCCCTCTCTCTCTGCCCCTCCTTCTGCCCCTGCTCACACTCTGTCTCTCTCTCTCTCTCTCAAAAATAAATAAGCATTAAAAAAAATTTTAATGTATCACAGACCTAAATCTAAATAAAACCCCAAAATATAAAACTTTTAGAAGAAAACAGGAGAAGTCTTTGTTACCTTGAGTTAAGCAAAGCTTTCTTAGGTATAACACCAAAAGCAAAATAATAAAAGAAAAAAATTGATAAATTGGACTTCATCAAAATTAAGAACATTTGCTCTTTGAAAGACATTGTTAAATAGACTGGGAGTAAATATATGCAAATCACACATTTCAAAAAGGATTTGTATCTAAAATATGTGAAGAAATCTTAAAACTCAGTAAGAAAACAAGGTAATCAAATATTTTAGATGGGCAAGAGACTTGAATAGACAATTCGCCAAAGAGGATATACAGATGGCAAATGAGCACATTCAAAGATACTCAACATCGTTAGCCATTAAAAAATGCAAATTAAACCACAATAACATACCACTACACACTTACTAGAACATCTAAAATTTATTTTTTTTTAATTTTTTAATGTTTATTTTTGAGAGAGAGAGAGAGAGAGAGACAGTGTGAGTGGGGGAGGGGCAGAGAGAGAGGGAGACACAGAATCCAAAGCAGGCTCCAGGCTCTGAGCTTTCAGCATGGGGCCCAATGTGGGGCTTGAACTCACAAGCTGTGAGATCATGACCTGAGCTGAAGTCAGACGCTCAACTGACTGAGCCAACCAGGCACCCCTAGAATGTCTGAAATTTAAATGACTGACCAAATCATGTGTGAGCAAGGATGTTGAACAATTAGAATGTTCTCATTCATTGCTGTTGGGAATGTAAAATGGTGCAGCCACTTTGGAAAATAGCATAGCAGTTTCATTAAAAATTATATATATACCTACCATGTGGCCCCTATGTCCACACCAACAACTTGCATATGAACATGCATAGCAGCCTTATTTGTAATAAACCCAAACTGGACACAATCCAAATGCTCATCAACAAGTGAATGAATAAACAAATTGTGGCCTATCAATACAGTGAGATACTTAGCAATAAAAAGAAATGAGCTATTGACACACTCAACAACATGGATGAATCTCAAAATAATTATACTGAGTGAAAAAAGTCAGAATCTCTCCCCCCCACACACAAACAGAGCACATGTTGGATTGAATTTATACAAAATTTGAATAGAAAATGCAAAGTGATCTATAGTAACAGAGAGCAAATCAGTAGTTGTCTGGGGATGAAGAGGAAAGAGTAGGGGTAGTTAACATGTCCATTATCTTGGCTATGATGATTTCATAGGTGTATACATACTTATAAAATTGTACACTGTAAATAAGTGCTATTTATTTCATGACAATTATATCTTAATAAAACAATCTGATCCTTAGGTTCCCTCCCCAAGTCTATGCAGCTAGGTAACTGGTTCTCCATAACCCTGTCATTAGACTTAGGTTTATTCTCTGGAGGAAGTTAACAGACAGTCTGGGGACTAGAGGACAGCAGGCACAAAAGATGGCAAGGGAATTTTAAAAACAAACAAACAGGAAAGTCTACATACTAAAGGCTGAGACTTTCCCTGCTCTAGCCCCACTTGGCTCCTGGAACACTGGCAACCAGGCTTATCTCTTCCAGGCGGAAGACTGGAAAACTCTTTTCTGGGCAGGCTCAAGAAAGACAAACATTCTGACACTAGGCGTTCCCTAAAAAACAGCATAGCCAGATAACCTATAGTGAAGCTCGTAACAAGCCCCACCTGTGACATCAGAGCTTCTGGTTGGCGTTTTAACATCCCACCTTCACACATAGGCAGACAACTAAAATTAGAATTTGTTCTGCAAACATGAAGGGTTAGAAAAGGTGCTTGAACAGGCCACTAGGAAGCATTATCATAAAATAGAGAAATTAGGGGCACCTGGGTGGCTCAGTCAGTTAAGCGTCCGACTTCGACTCAGGTCATGACCTTGTGGTTCGTGAGTTCGAGCCCTGCTTCGGGCTCTGTGCGCCATGTCAGAGCCTGGAACCTGCTTCAGATTTTGTGTGTGTCTCTCTCTCTCAGCCCCTCCCCTGCTCATGCTCTGTCTCCCTCTGTGTCTCAATAATAAATAAACATTAAGAAAAAAATTTAATAAAAAAAAAGAAAATAGAGAAATTATCGTATTCTTTAGAGAGAAGTCACTAGAAAATGCCAAAACTTAAATTGCTCAAGAAGTAACAATTTAAGCCCATTATTAGGATATGCAAAGATAAATATTAAAAGTAGTTGCCTCTTGGGAAGGAAAAGTTGGGAGGGACGAGGGAATAGCTGTAGCAACGAGAATTATGTGACTCTTGAATTTATGTGCCTATGTAACTTTTGTAAAAATTGTGGGAAGTGGGGAGTGAAAGCCAATCAACTGGAGATGAATAAAGCTCTTGAAAAGTCAATGAATAGGATGACACATGTCCCTGTTTGCCAGAGATATTCCCGGTTTTCATCTATCCATAGTGCTTGTTCACTCACCAAATGTCTCCGTTTGGCTAACTTTGTGTCAGGCTGATGCCTCCTGAACCCACTGATCAACTTAACATCACCTTAGCATGAGACATGGTATCTTCCTCCTGTGATCCAAAAGGAAATACACAGTACCACCTATGAAATATCCTTGCCAAAAAAACAAGAACAAAAAAGAACTTAAATCTCATCAAGACTCTCACCTGGGTTTCTCAAAACGCACATCTTGGAACACATGCTTCTTTCTCGTGTGTATAGGATGTTTAGCAACATCCCTGGCCTCTCCCCTCTAGATGATAATAGCACCACCCTGCTGTGACAACCAAAACATTTTCCACCTATTGCCAAACGTCCTTGAGGTGAACGGAATTGGGGATCTCCCCCCTCATTGAGAACCACTGCTCTACATCTAAGTATCAATTTACAGGATGTGGGATAAAGTAATATGTTAAAGGGTACCAGCAGGACACAACCAGCCAAATTTAGAATGTGGGAAATTCTAAAGGACAGATGACCCCGCTTTTTCAATAAACACAAGGTATAGGGGATGTATGAGAAGAAGGACTATTACAGTTTCAAAGCCCTTTTTAAAAAATTAACAAATGCAACATGTGGATTTGTTTGGATCCTGATATAAATTGCAAAAAGGATATTTTTGACACAACTGGAGAAAATTATGGACGAGTTAGGTATTATGACACCAAGAAATATTGTTAGTTTTGTGAGTGTGATAACAGTTCTGTGTTTACATTACTTTTTAAAGCTTTCTGTTAAAGATACATATTGCTGTATTAATAAAGTGGTGTGAAGTCTGGTTGCAAAGAAAGAAGGTGGGGGATAGATAAAGCAAGAACATCAGAACAAGGACAATTATTGAAACTGAGCAGTGGGTATGTGGGTATTCATGTACAGTCATCCCCCCCTTATCCACAGGGAAGATGTTTCACATCCCCCAGTGGATGCCAAAAACCGTGGATAGTACTGAGCCCTAGTCATACATACCTATGATAAAGTTTAATTAATAAAATAGGCATAGTGAGGCAGGTGAGGTAGCTTAGGCTGCTACTATTGACCTTCTGATGATTCATCGGGAGGAGCGTCCGCTTCCCACTGCAGTTGACCGTGGATAACTGAAGCTGCCAAAGCCAAACCACAGCTGGGTGGGGGCGCTAGTCCACTTGCTCTCTACTTTGTGTATGTTTGAAATTTTCCATAATAAAAACTTAAATGGAAGGAATAAAACCCAAGAAATGAATAAAGTATGGCCTACTGGGAAGCACTTGGACTGGGAGTCCAGAGTTCGGGGTTTTGTTCCCAGCTGCTCCGCTAACCAATCTGGTCGTTTTAAGCAGGGAAGTCACTTCTCTGGTTTGTAGGATGAAGTTCGTGGGTTAACAGATTTCTACGATCTCTTCCAGGTGAGGCTGTCGATGACTCCAGGACTTGCAAAAGTGAATTGGACTTGCAAAAGTGAATTGAGTAACAGCCCCGAGGACTCAGCAATTTCAAAAGTCTGAATGCGTGGTGAAGACGCTGGTGATGAGCTCTGGCCCCGGATTCCCAGATTCCCTCCTGGGTCCCCTGACTAGCTTAGAAGGAGCCAGATGAACTGCGTTGAAAGGTTGGAACCTTCTAAGTTAGAAAGCGCCTCCTTAACAAGGCTTGCGTCAAACCCCCTCTCTTTAAGCAGCTGTGGCTGCAGTTTGAGTAACTTGTCAGGGAAGTGTGAATTACAAGTCTGTATTACAAAAGTGTTTATTTTCAGCCTTTCCAGAAAACAGTGAGAAAGAGGGAAGCATGCATAAGAAAGCAGCCGGCATCTGAGGCAGAAGTTTGCTTTTCCTTACCCTCTCCCTCCGCCTTTCCAAGTCTTTAACCACAGGTCTAGCCTCCCCGCCCCCGCAAACCTGAGTGAAGCCCTCTGTAGGTTTGGAGAGGTAGAGCAAACAGGAAGAGGGCAGGTGGAGAGGGGCGGAGGAGCTCAGAAGGGCAAAGGAACAAAGGAAGTCCCGGCCTCCCATCCCGGCCAACCTTCCCGCCCGGCCCTGCTGCAATGGAATGATTCACATGGGACTAATGGCGCAATGCCACAAAGGAAACCCTTATTATAGAGACCTCCCTGAAATACCCTTGGAAACAGCATCCCAAAGATCTCTCTGGCCTTGCTTTGAAGAATGCAGAAAACTTTCCTTGTCACCATTTGTAGAGCATGGTCCATGGTGAAGGGAAGGGGGGAACTCACACCAGTTCCCCTCCCCTGTACTCCATCCTGGGCCCCAACTAAAACCTCAGCTTCTCTCCTTCAGCCTGTCATAAGGGCCTCCCAACAGTCTTGGGCCTCCCAACAGTCTTGGGCCTCCAGGGTGGCCTTCCGGAAAGCAAACCTGCCCCACCCACTGAGCCTCCTCTTTAAGATTTTCACAAGCCCTTCTTGCTGTGGAGATAAAATCCAGTGTACAGGACCTCCAGTAGAAGCAATGAGTACTAATGATTTAAAAGCATCCTCACAAATCTCAGGAGCTGCATGACTCCCTTGGATGAACCTAGAAGGAGCTTCTTTACAATATTCAGAGGCCATGCCTAGGGGCAGGACACAGGAATCCCACCCAGATGCTGGTGCTGTTTGCTTTAGGCCTGGACCTCCTGGCCTGTCCAACTCTGCATCTCTCCAGTCTCCCCAGACCTCTTTGGTACGCAAGGGCAGCCGCCCTGCAGAGAATGCCTGGAGAAGGACAGCCCCAGATAGTGGATCCCCCAGCCTGAGGTGGGGAGGAAATACAGCAGCCCCAGGAGGGATGGGGAGATATATTCCAAAAGCCTTGTCCACCTGAGTCATCAATCAAAGCAGCTCAGCACGTAGTGCTGAGGCAGAGGGAAACAAGGATCCTGAAGGGTAGAGAGAGCCTTAGGTAGCCTGCAGCAGGAGGTGAACCAGGCCACTTCTGGAGATGAAGTGAAAAGGTCTGAGGTAGCTTTATAAAAGAAGGTTTAAGTACACAAGTAGCAAAGGAATAAATTCTCCTGAGAAAATACTGAAACTATTTCAGATGAAGCTACTGAATTAGTTAGGATGTATTGAATTGTAACAGAATGCCCTAACACAGGTGTAAGCAATAAAGACATTTTAATATCTCAAGTAACCAGAAGTTTGAAGTAAAATAGTAATCTGTCTTGGAACAGCAAGATGATGTCAGGATGCTGGACTGATGTCTCCACAGTTCTCCTGGCCTTTCTCTCGTGGTCATAAGATGGTTGTCACAGCTCCAAGCATCACATTTTCAAACAATATCACCCCAAGACAGACAGGAAGGGGAGAGGCAGAACTCTGTCCACTACACTCTCTGGTATTAGAACAAACAAATACTTCCTATAAGTCACCAGCCGACTAAGTCACATGCCTACCTGTAGGCCAATCACAGGCAAGAGGAGTGACATGACTATACTTGGTTTAAATCATGATTCGATGCCCGGACCTACTTTCCCTAAGCAAATGCTGCCCTTTGATACCTGAACATAACCTGAATTGTTAGCACGGAAGAGTTGGGAGGTGGGGGATGGGAGATGGCTACTATTAGGCAACAAACAGTGTCTACCACTACCGAAGTCCCCTTTGACTGTCTCCCTCAATTTGAACCTCCTCCCACCCTCCCCCCAGTGCAAACCACTATTAGCATTCCAGACTTTATGTGAATATACATACATATACACACAACACACATTAGACAATAGGCTCGGGGTATTTCATAGACGTGTGTGTGTGTGTGTGTGTGTGTGTGTGTGTGTGTGTGTCATAAACTTGCTATCCTCCTCCAGGCATCTTTCTGCAATTTGCTTCACCATTCAACGATATGTCTCAGTGATCCATCCATGTCAATATTTATTGATCTATTCTATTTTTGCAACTGCTGCATGGTGTTCCCTAGTGTAAACATATCACAGTTTATTTAGATACTTCCCTATTGATAGCCTCTTGGTTGTTTTTAAAGTATCTTCTAAGCACTTCCATGGATGAATGCACTGGATAGTCTCCAGTCGTCCCTCCAGATCCATCTTTCTCTGCTCTGTGTTTGGATTGCTGATCACTATAAACAGCATGAACTGGCCCTCTTGCTCTCTGGCATCTGGTTGGGTGAAATGTCTGTGAGTAGCAGGAAATCAGAGAATGTAAGAGAGAGAAGTTGGAGTGTTACTCCCCTGGTTCGTTTCCTGCCACACTGCAGGTCGGCAGGGGCTGTGTTCCTCTACCAAGGCCACAGCTCCTCCAGGGGATGCCCCACAGCTAAAGTTCCCAGGGGGTTCCAGTATCTGCTATTACCCCTTGCTGCTTCAGGCCCAAGGGTGGTAGCATCTCTCCCTGCTGTTGACAATCCCTCTGTAGGTGATGTTTTCTGTACTCTAACTGATTTAGCTAACTACATTCATTTAAAAGAGCAAGAACCATGAAGACCCAAACTTTTGATGCATGGCTACATTTGTCCACTAATTTGCCTCATCATTCCTCCCAGCATCACTCCTTCCCAGCTTCTACTTTCATCTCCTCTCTGTCACTCGGTCCCTATGCAAGCAGCATCCCAGATGACCCCCACCCTGATCTACCTGGCTCCTGGACTCTACTGTGTGTGCTATGCTTTGAGCACACTGGGTCTTCTTCCTGACTGATCTGTCCTTGTGCGGGGAACCCACAAGATCTTTAACTGGCTGCTGCTTAATGGGAGCCAGAAAACATTCTCAGTTCTCACAGAACAGGACCAGGAATATGCATGTGGTTCCCAATGACAGGAACATTCCCCCAGGGACTGACAAGAGCCCAAAGGCCCCCTCTCAGTCCTCTGAGCTCCCTTACACACCACACACCTCACTTCATGTTTCCTTTTAAACTCAATGCAAAGTTCTCTATGCTAGGCTCTGAGATGAGTTTGGAAACCAGTCAGCAAAGTAGAGCTTTGCAGAGATCCTAGCAAAGTAGGTAAGAGTATGAACTGTGAAACCCAATATATTAAGGTTCAAAGTCTGAGCCTACCACTCAACGGCTGAGCCACCTTATTTAACTGCTAGTGCCTCTGTTTCCTCGCTGTAAAATTGAAATTATAATATTACTTACCTCTTAGGGTTGTTTTAAAGATACATAAGATATATCTAAATATATACCTCAGAGGTCTTAAAATAGAGCCTAGTCCAGGGAGAGCCCTCCATACATGGATATTTTTTGCGCTCTCTCTCTCTCTCTCTCTCTCTATACATATATATATATATATATATATATATATATATATATACATATATATATATATATATATATATATATATATATATAAGTATATACTATAATATATAAGTTGCTGTGGAGGTAAAAGAAACCATGGTCCCACCCTCTGCCATCTACACTGGAAGATGAAGAGAACATTGTCGTCATAATGAACAACACAGGTGACCCTGTATTTTTGAGGAGCAAGTTACATGGTGTAAATTCCAGGCAATAGTATTGGAATGGTTCTTTCACATACCTGACTTTTCATGTTGCCTGACAGGTTCTTGATTGTAAGCGCCAGGCACTAATGCCTCTTGCATGCCCAGGGCTTGGCACACAATAGACATTCAAACACAGTCTGTCTAAATACCCAAGGAATGCTTGGACCACATGTTAGAACAAGCACCTTGTTCTTTACAAAGCACTTTGAAAGTGAAGCACCATTTAATCCCCATAACAACCCAGTAAGATAGTTACTATTGTTATCATCTGGACTTTCCAAAATAAGGCAAGTGTGGCTCAAAAAGCTTAGTAGCTTGATTGAGTCCCACAGTCAGTTTACAGTAGGGTTGGTCTGGGACCCATGGCCTTTGACCATAAATACAGAGCCTCCTCCCATAAGGGCCACAGAAGCCCGTAAGCTAGAAAAGTCTATCCTCTGCTGAATGTCTTTTTCTGGCCTCCAGGGTACCGTCTTTCTAAACCTTTCTCTGCTCTCTCTAGCTGATACTGCTGGTTCCAGATTCTTCCTTTAGCTAAAGGGAATCCAATTTGTTAGGATTTCTTTTCAGGGAGGCAGATACTCTCCTGTTTATCCAAGTCCCTATCAGACATATAAATGCATAATATAGTCATTAAACTCTGAAATACATGGCACAGTCATAACCGCACACAAGCTATTAAAAAGCTCATTACCTTTAGTGTGAGATACTCCCCATGCTATGACTCTCTCCTCACAGGGCCAGGACAGAACGTTAGCTCCCCAGTTAGGGGAAATGTTTTATTTT
Organism: Panthera leo; assembly: GCF_018350215.1. Taxonomy (NCBI): domain Eukaryota; kingdom Metazoa; phylum Chordata; class Mammalia; order Carnivora; family Felidae; genus Panthera; species Panthera leo. The sequence continues at coordinate 82,824,295 of NC_056681.1, read as the reverse complement.
GCCTAGGAATCCTTCTAAAAACAGTTGTATTACTGACCAATCCTAGCTTATCTGTATGCTTCTGAATGCATTGGAAGGCAATGTTTAAAAAATTGTGTATCATAAAAAACACTGCACACCCTTTGGGGAAAAAAAATCAAGCAAAATGAAGTATGTAAAGTAAAAAGTGAAAATGTTCAAGGAAATGAAAATACAAGCCACATACTAGGAGACAATTTTTGCAAAAGACATATCTAACAAAGGACTGTTGTCCAAAATACACAAAGAACTCTTACAACTCAACAATAAGAAAATGAACGACCTGATTTAAAAATGGGCAAAAGACCTGAACAGATATGTCACCAAAGACAATATACAGATAGAAAATACGCATATAAAAAGATGTTCAACAACATATGTCATTAGGGGATTGCAAATTAAAACAATAATGAGATACCACTTACTATACACCTATTAAAATGGTCAGATCCAAAATGCTAACTGCACTAAATGCTGGCAGGGACCTGGAGCAATGGGAACTCATTTGTTGCTGGTGGGAATGCAAATGGTACAGCCACTTTGGAAGACAATTTGGCAGCTTCCTACAAAACTATACTATACTCTTACCATACAACCCAGCAATTGTGCCCTTTGGTATTTACCCAAATGAGTTGAAAACATGTCCACACAAAAACCTGCACACGGATGTTTATAGCAGCTTAATTCAAAACTTGGAAGCCAACCAAGACGTCCTTGCCAAAACTTGGAAGCAACCACGATACCCTTCCAACGTGGGTTCATCGACTGTAACAAATGTACCACTCTGGGGGAGGATGCTGGTAGTAGAAGAGGCTGCGGAGGGGTGAGGCAGGGGGTGTATGGGGAATCCCTGCACCTTCCCTGCAGTTTTGCTGTTAAACTAAGAGTGCTCTAAAAATCAGTCTATTTTTAAAAGTCACTCAGCTTGCCATGCCCTGTCCCACTCCCTATGTGTAATTGTCAAACGTTTAGTGTATTTTCTTCCAGTCTTTTTTTCTTACACACACATAATGTGTTTGTATATGTATATGCAAGAGCTTTTTTAAAGGTCAGCACAAGCTATGTATATACAATAACAGTGTCTTGTTATAATCGTGGAAATACTTCAAAGTACCTGCTTGTTCAAGATAAGGAATAGTTAAGTAAACTATGACATATGGTTAGCTGGGCACTGTCTGATGGAAACTGCTTTGGACTTGAAGGTATTTAGAGGAGGAGGAGGAGGAATGGTAGCGGTAACAGGTATTGGTAACAGCAGTCATAGCTATAGTAGCAGTTGTAGTAAGAATAAAGTAGTAGTAGTATTTAGAGTAAGTAGGAGTGGAGTAAAGTCATAGGAGCAGCCGCAAAAGCTGTGGCAGTAGTAACAGTGGTTATAGTCGTAATAGTATTAGTAGTTAGAATAAAGTAGTAGCAGGAGGAGGAGGAGGAGGAGGAGTTGTGGTGGTGGTCGTGGTCGTGGTAGTGGTAGTAGTAGAGTCAGATAGAGCTGGATTTAAATTCATGTCTTGCTATTAAACAATTACTGAGCACTTGCCAAACCTTAATTTTTCATCTGTGCCACAAAAATACTAGTACTTCCTCAAAGGGTTGCTAACCAATTAAATTGAGAGAATGCGTATAAAGTCCTCAGCAAAGTGTCTGGCACCTCATAGGAGCCCCCATCAGCCACAGTCCCTTCTCAAGGGTAGACCCTTGTCTTAGTGATCAAGCCTGGCACAAAGTCATCAGTAAAATAAGTGCTGGCTGAGTTGAACAAGAGTAGAACATTAAACCTTTTTCAAAGCAATATTTAGAGACACACTGAAATTGGGGACTTCAAGCAAGACAAGATTGAACAGAGAGAATGAAAGGCTGACGCAACATTGAATGGTCTGCAGGAGTTGAGGTCAGGAAGTCCACGCTCTCTGGAACAAAGAGGAAGGACCATCACAGGTGATCTCAGCTGATCTCAGTACCAAAGAGGCGAGTCCCAGTTCTCTGTGCTGCTGTCATGGCCCTCTGTTGACTCAGTGAGAGAGAGAACCCAAACCTGTGCCAAAAAAAAACCAAAAAAACAAAAAACACAGAAAAGTAAGTTCTGATAGAGGAGAAGGGGAGAGTAAGCTCACGGTCAATCTACACAACACTGGAGAAACATTTTTTAAAACTAAAACAACTTTAGTTTTATATTACAAATAGATACATGTCTATTGTCAGGGAGAAAATCACCCACAATGTTACCAGCAAGCGAAAGCCCCAGTTAAAACCTTGGTCTTATTTCCTGTGGATCTTTTTCTGTGCTGCAAACATATGTCATACATATATCATTTGGGTAAAATATTACATATGTGCATATATGTTCTCCATACATGATATCCTTTTATCATGTCAATAAACAGTCATCCATGACATCATTTTTAATGGCTGAATAGAATTCCAGCGTCTGGCTAAACCATGCTTTATGTAACCAATCATCCATTGTCAGACACTTGGGTCATTTCCAAAATCTTGCTATTATAAACAGAGCTGCCAGGAACTTCCTTAGAGCCACGCAGTGAACTTCTGATCCTCTTTCACAGAAGGATGAAAGAGAACAATGGGCTATTTGCAAAAGTTGACTTCAACTCCAAACCACCATCCCCTTTTCTCCACCCCTGGTGATACCCTGTCCTCGGGAGTCCAGCTGGAGGAATCCACGGTCAGGACCTTAGATTCTTGAGGATTTGCCCCACACCCAGAAAGAGTGTCTGAGCCTTTCTGAACTCATATAATTAGATGTGAGGGCCCTGAAACCAGGCCAGCGCTAGCCCAAACTGGGAAGCAGATGAAAGAAGTCTTGGCTCCCTTTCAGCTCCCTCTTAAGTGTTTCCTTTCCCTAGTACTGTCCAGTCCTCCCAAGAGGCAACTGCCCAGCACCCCAAACCCCTGGGTCCTGCTCTCAGCATCTGATACCCTAATTTCTACAGCTGTGATAGCAGCCAGGCTGGAAAGGCCACACCTTCTGGTAATGTATACTCTTCAAGAAGCTCCCTTTAACATCTTGAGTCAACCAACATGCTTTGAACTAAACACTGCCATAACAAGTGACACAGACTGGGAGGCTCGAAACAACAGGAAGGGATTGTCTCACGGTTCTGGAGGCCACCAGTCAGAAATCAAGGTGACAGCAGTGTTGTGCTCCCTCCGAAGGTGCTAGAAGAGATACATTCCTTGCCTATTCCCGTGTCAGACAGTTGTCAGTCATCTTCGGTATTCCTTGGCCTGCAGCCGCACCCTGCAATCTCTGCCTCTACCCACCCGTGGCCCCCTTCCCTGCATATCTGTGCCTCTGTGTCCAAATGGCCTTCTTCTTACGGGACACCAGTCATACTGGATTCAAGGCCTACCCTCATTCCGAATGACCTTATCTTGACCAATTACATCTGCAGAGACCGAGTTCCAAATATGGTCACATTCTCAGGTTCTGAGTGGACATGGGTTCTGGGGGGAACTCTACTCATGCCCCCCGCCCCGAGTTCATGCTCTGATAGAGACAACAATGAATATTTTAAAAAATCAAAATTGCAGGCATAGAATTATGATTACAGCTTTAAATGGACCAAGAGGGCTAAAATATGGGGGTATGGGGTGTCCTACACCCCCAAGTCACCCTGTCTTGTACCTCCTAGTCTGGCTATGCCTATGAGCCAGACTTGCAGCAAGTCTCCAAGGGACCCTCTCAAAGTACCTGTGGAATAAGGAATACTTCTTGAATTCTCTCCAGCTCTGTTCAAAAGCCTGTTTTTTTTTTTTCTCTTTTTTGTTTCTTTTAATGTTCATTTATTTTTGAGAGAGAGACAGAGTGCAAGCAGGGGAGGGGCAGAGAGAGAGAAAGGCATACAATCCGAAGCAGGCTCCAGGCTCTGAGCTGTCAGCACAGAGCCTGACGCAGGGCTGGAATTCACAAACTGCGAGATCATGACCTGAGCTGAAGTCGGAAGCTCACCTGACTGAGCCACCCAGGTGCCCCCAAGCCCATTTTTTTCTGACCATAGGTTCTGGAGACAGTTGTGGCAGGGAGAAGACAGACTGTAATGAAGAACGTAGATAGAAAGGCAAAACTGCAAATCTTTCCCAAATTTACTGTGCTTTTTCTACATTTGTTCCCTTTTCCTCTCAGGTTTAAGAAGTAGGAGGAGGGGCCTGAAGCAGCACTAGCCTCTTTGAATCCCTGAACTAGCTCTCTCCTGCCCTGGCTGCTTACTGCTAAGACAGCAGGGCCGCAGACTCCTGGTGAGACAATTAGGCCCGAGCCTTTCTCGCCAAGACCTCGGGCAGCAAGCAATCTCTGCATTTCCCGAGCTGACCTTCAGCGCAGCCAGGATAGGGCACGGCTGGGATTTGAGAACCATCCATCACAGCACATCCCTTGTAGAGGCCACAGGGTTCTCTTCAGAGGCATTTGCCCCAAAGCTCAATCCTCTCCTTAGACAACTTTAAGGGTAATTATTATGTGTCTCCACCAGCTCTCACAGATGACAGGAGTAACTCACAGCAAGTGTGTTCATGGTCCATACCCCACCTACAGTCCCCACACGGTGTCCAGTGGAGACTCTGACCCTGTCTCCAGCCTGTCTTCTGTAGGCACCTTTCATTCTTGGCCTGAGGGTTTTGACTGCTAGTGGAGAGCAGGATGAAAGTGCAGGAGAAGTCGGCCTTTGGGAACAACCCTCAAGCAATGAGTAACAGGAGATGGTGAAAAACGCCCCAACTTTCCTGCCCTTGGGAGGAGGAAGGGCAACTCTGAGTTGTCTGTCTCCCAGAGGTCTCAGCAGAGCTGAGCCCCAGTTGCCCACAGTGGCAACCTGTTCATTAAAGTACCGTAGATTATCTCTATCTCCCCTCCCCAGGCCCTTCCCTGGGCTTCGTGGCATCTCTTCCAAACAAACTACTTGCACTCAAATTCGTGTCTCCAGGTTGGCTTCTGGGCACTCAACTCAAGATACACAGTGGCATTACCATGCATTTATTTCTCTGTCGGGTAATGAGCTCCCTACAGACAGGCACCAAATGTTATTCTTCTGAGCACTCACCATTTGGTCCCTGCCAAAGGTTTAATATGCATTACCTCATCTCAACTGCACAACAACCCTTAGAGTCCAGCACTAACATTATCCCATTTTACAAATTAGGAAAATGAAGCTCAGGGAGCTTGAGTCACTTGTCCAAGGTCACACAGCCTAGAGGAAGGAGCTGGGATTTGAATTAAGGGGGTCTCTCTTTGGCGCCTACACCATTAATGATAAATGTCTGTGGAAGAAACAAAGATGCTAGCAGGCAATCCCTGCAAGCATTGGTCCAAAGGGCTCAGGACCAGCTAATTTCTCGAGTGGAGATAGAGGACATCAGAGTGTCCTTCTCCAAATTTCCATGAGTCTTTTTTCTATTCACTTATTGACTCAAGGAGCATTTATTGATTACTCTCTGTCCAAGGCACTGGATGAGGCCCTGTGCAGGTTACAGAGAAATGCAAAGCAAATTCAAGGGGCTTTTTTGTCCGACATCTTAGTGAGCCTGCAGTGAGGGCAGCTGTTCTCCGAGCTTCACTATGCTACAGGGACAACACGAAGAAAGAGGCTGGAAAGTCGCCCAAGAAAGACAAAGACCCAGTGAACAAATCTGGAAGCAAGGCCAAAAGGAAGAATTGGTCCAGAGGCAAAGTTCAGGACAAGCTCAATGACCCGGTCTTGTCTGACAAAACAACATATGACCAACTCCTTAAGGAAGTTCCCAACTATAAGCTTATAACCCCAGCTGTTGTCTTGGAGAGACTGGAGATTCAGGGTTCCCGGGGCCAGGGCAGCCCTTCAGGAGCTCCTTAGTAAAGGACTTACCGAACGGGTTTCAAAGCACAGAGCTCATGTCATTTACACCAGAAATACCAAGGACAGAGATGCACCAGCTGCTGGTGAAGACACATACACGCGTCCCCCCAACTGTACACTTTGAAAGACAAAACTTTATTAAATCAAAAATAAGCAAATAAATAAATAAATAAATAAAGCAAGCAAGCAAGCAAGCAAGCAAATTCATGGAGCTCATAATCTGCAGGGAGTGAGGGAGACACAGATAAGGCAGAAAAAAATAAATACCTGAAAAAATAAATTACAAGACTAGAGCTGCCATTAGGCAGAAGCGATGCATGGCCAAGTGAGTTGAACAAAAAAGTGCTATGTTTTCAAAGATGAGCTCCGGGAACTGGAGCAGACAGACAACTGGCAGGAAGGGGGGCTTCAAGGTACTGGATGGCCAGAAGTAGGGACAGGGAGGGAGAGTGACATGGCAAAGACATGTGAGCAAAGCTACAAAGCAAGGGAATTCCAGACAATTTGCTTCATCATTCTGCCCTGCCCCCTCCCCCAAGTCAAAGCTAATTGGGGAGGAAATAGTGATGTTTCCCAGGAGCAAAACCAAGGTTTAATTGCCGAGGATTATGAATACGTGGTCACTTGCAAGTGCTTTTCAAGCTAAGACATGCGTAAAGGAATACAAACCACATACTAAAGAGGTCACCTTTCCTTCAGGTCTAAAGGCTGATTGAGTAAGTGTGACCTCCACGACTCCTGCTCTGAAAACTTGGCACCAGAGGACACTGTGTAACCACCCGCTCTCACTGTTGTGCTTGGATCACACTGCCTGGAATCTGGGAGTCACAAACTTTGGGGATTGAAGGTATTTCCCCGAAGGCTTGGCAGCCAAGACCTCATTTACAGCTCCTGTTCTGGGAGAGGATTGATTCTTTGCTCACTTTCACCTTCTCCCCAGTGAGGGGGTGGGCAGGCCACATTGGCACATGGGGTGAGAAATGGAAAGCGCCCAGCCAAGGACTCTGCACAATTTGGTAGAGATCAGGCATGGAAAGCATTGAGGACTCTGGGCTACCATGGGCAGAACTTGCTGAAAAGACCTCACCCTTGGTGGAACTAAGAGCCCCCACTATCCTTCAACTACCCCCAAATTAACATACAGTCTAAGTAGACTCAATGTCTGCTATGCAAACACAGCTTCAAGATCTGCCACCAAGTCCCAACCAGTGGCTGCCCCCAGACCCCTTCCAAATAGAAATTCCACAGCCACCATTCTCGCCAGCTCACCTGGGGCAGCTAGAGTTTTACAGCCATGGCTATAGGAAGACAAAGGCTGGATCCAAGTCCTAGGAGGTTCCAGAGAGCTTTGCTGTTCACTCCGCAAGAGCCTGAAGCCCAACTAACACCAGCAGTTGTTGAAATGACATTGTGTAGCCAATCGGCCCACGTGGGGATGGTATCAGTGGCTTTCCCCACACTGCCACAAAGGCCAGGCGAGTGTAGGGGTGCACTCTGCTGCCTGTGGGACTGCCCTTGCCCACTGGGGGCTGAGAGCAGAAGCATAAACGTTTCCCCATTTTCTCTTCCTCACCTCAGGATGTTCCTGAGATGCATTTCAGAAAGCTTCTCAGGAGGTGGCCAATTCAATAACACATCCTCTTATTGGCTCTTCCTCCTTCCCCATCTCACTCTCAGATAGGTAACTCACATAGAAGCATTCTTGTCAGGTGCTGCTTTCAGGAGAACACAGGCTCAGGCACTCAGAAACCTCAAAAGATATCACACTTGGCTTCTGAAAATGAGCCCAACAGACCACAGCAATGAGGCTTTTCTCTATCCTTGCTTATGCTTGTGTTGAATGTGTAAGCAGTCCAGCATTAACTCTGAGAGAAGTTCTCAATACATCCAGCCCAAAGAAGGAGAAAATGATCCTCTACCTATGTAAGAGAGGTGTGGCAGGTAAATTCTTTTCGCTAAGTTCCATTTCATTTTGTGGATTCACTAAAACCCATCTTGTGCAAGAGCCAGCGATTCACCATGTAACAGTGGGAAGAGCAGGGCCATTGGAAATGGGAAGCTTGCCACACTGCTTACATCCACACATCAGGACACAAAGTCAGGTGACATGGCTTAGCTGATGCCCTCGACTCGATATAGGGATTTTAACCAAATATAGCAAGGAGGCTTCCATTTGAGAACCCAGATCCCTCTTCCAAAGGAAATGATGGGTAAGAAGAAGGAAGGGGACTAGGGAAGTGGAGGAGAGTTAATGGATCAGAGTTAAAAATAAACCTGAGAGGAAAGAGGAAACTTCTAGAGAGGAGGGAAAGAAAAACCTCACTTACATCTCCCATTTGCACGCCAGTCTGACCAGCATTGCTTTCAGAGTGACATAGGAAACACCTAGTAATGTATGCATCGTCAGAGGGGAAGGGTGAGTTTTGCTGGGGTGTGAGAATTAAGATTACAAATAGTAAAAAGAGTATTAGCACTTGTCACAGATCAAACGTCACGTTTTTAGCTTGAGACGTTAATTGTTATGATTATAAAATCATTTTCTTCTATATTAAAAAATGTGAAGACTAGAACAAAAACAATTACTTCCAAGTTTTCTGAAAGGTTGAGACTAAAAAAAATTTTTTTTTCTTTATGCCCTCACCCCCAACGGAGGGGCTGTGAACACATCTAGGGTCCTTAGCACCTTGGAGCCTGGTTAGAACGGGCCTACGTGAGCCCATTCGTAGGCATTGACCAAAGAGAAAGAAAAACTTTAGTTCACAGAGAACCTGTACAAAGATGTTTACACACACTTATCCATAATCCCCCCAAACTGGGCACCACCCAAATGCCCTTCAACTAGTGAATGGAAACAAACAGTGGTACAGCCATACAATGTAACAGTGTTCATCAATACAAAGGAATAAACAACAGATGTCTGCAACCACAGAAGAATAGATCTCAAATGCATTTTGCTAAGTGAAAGGAGCGAGTCTCAAAAGGCTGCATGATTCCATTTATATGACATTCTGGAAAAGGCAAAACAGACAGAAAAAGGATCCCTGGATGCCCAGGGCTACAGGTGGGTGGAGGGAGGAGATTGACTACCAAAGGACACAAGGGAATTTTTAAAAAATGTTTATTTATTTATTTTGAGAGAGTGAGAGAGCCAGAGTGCAGGCAGAGGAGGGTCAAAGAGAGAGAGAGAGAGAGAGAGAGAGAATCCCAGGTGGGCTCTGCACTGTCAGCACAGAGCCTGATGCGGGGCTTGAACTCACAAACCATGGCGTCATGACCTGAGCCAAAATCAGGAGTCGGACACTTAACCAACTGTGCCACCCGGGTGCTCAGAATATTTTTGAGGATAATGAAACCGCTGTATCTGTTAATGTGGTGGTGGTCATGCAACTGTATGCATTTGTCAACGCTCATGGAGTTGTACACCACTGGGGAGCCTGGGTGGCTCAGTCGGTTGAGCATCTGACTTCAGCTCAGGTCATGATCTCACGGTTTATGAGTTCGACCCTTGCATCGGGCTCTGTGCTGACAGCTCAGAGCCTGGAGCCTGCTTTGGGTTCTGTGTCTCCCTCTTTGTGTGCCCCTCCCCTACTCATGCTCGGTCTCTCTCTCTCTCTCTCTCTCTCTCAAAAAATGAAAAAAACATTAAAAAAATTTTTTTAATTACAAAAAAAAAAAAAGAATTGTACACTACTAACAAGAGTGAATTTTACTGTAAGTTATAACTCATTAAAAAAAAAAAAAAAACAAAAACAAAAACAAGAGAGATGAGCTGTGGAGTCCCTGGCCTGGGAAAGAACCTCAGCTCCACTACTGCCTTCTGTGTGAGCTTAGGCAAGTTATTTAACCTTTCTGCACCTTGGTTTCCTCATCTGTACCTACCTCGCAGGTTTGTTACAAAGAGTCAATGAGTAACACAGTGCCTGACACCCACTCAGCATTGGATCTTATTATGACCATCCAGCGAAGAGCCACAGCAAAGGGTGCCTCCCCAGGTGGTCTTGTTATCTCTCTGCCCAGCCTGGATTCCTGGGGAGAAATTGATGCTGTCCCTTGAGAACTCTGGGAAGCAACCTGGGCTGGGTTAGAGCTGGGTGTTACTGAAACCTGGCTTTGAATCCCAACCAATAAACCGGCATCTCTATAGGGCTTTTTAAGTCTCTCTCCTGCAGCCCGAAGCTATGCCTCTCAGCCTAGCCAGTAAGCTCATAAATGCCACACTAGGTGAAAGATGTGCACTCACTCTTCCATGTTCCTGTAAAGCTGTGATTTATCCATTCTTATTTCCTGGCACATAGTAGACAATAGATAAATACATAGGATGTACTACCCCAGGGCAACTAGCAGCTGGGCATTTTATTGGACTATGCTAAACATTGATTGCAGGTTCTAATTTTTTTTCTTTTCTAAAAATTTTTTAATGTTTATTTTTTATTATTTTTGAGAGAGAGAGAGAAAGAGACAAACAGTGTGAGTGGGGGAGGGGCAGAGAGAGAGGAAGACACAGAATCCGAAGCAGGCACCAGGCTCTTGAGCTGGCAGCACCGCGAGATCATGACCTGAGCCAAAATTGGTGATTAACCAATGGAGCCACCAAGGCAACTTTAATTTTTTTTTTCTTTCTTTAGGGGTATGTGTGTGTGTGTGTGTGTGTGTGTGTGTGTGTGTGTGTGAGTGATTCTCACCAAAAAAGCTAACACTTTCTCTTGCAAATAAATGAAAACCTACCGCCTAATTGAAGTGTTTTAAAGAACCCAAGCAGGCTTTTCTAGACTTAGGAAGTTTTGTGAAACATTCCATTCATTATATTAAGTAACAAGATGAATCCCTAGCAGATTTTCATTGATTAGGCGGAAGTTCAGGGCACAAACCATATATGCACGGTGGGCAGGATTTAGCTGCTCATTTGTTCACTAACAGAGGGAGTCATGCAACAGGTAGCTGTGGAGCGCCTCTCCTATGTTAGGATCCGTGCCAGGGGTGCTGGGATTCTGGGGAGAGACACGCTATTCCTTCTCAGCTTCTGCACCTGAGTATGCGGTGTCACTATACAGACACGTCGCCTGTTGGGGTCTTAGTTTTCTCAGTTGTAACTGTTAAGGCCATTTCAGACCCCTTCCAGAACAATCTAGGAGGTTGTATCGCAATTTATGGTAGTGGAGACATTTTTATTGCAACTGATGGTGATGGTCCTGTTGAAGATAACGACGTTGCTGACCTGAAGAAGAGGAAGAAGTTAAAGGGAATGCTTTAATGCTAGTCGCTAATTTACAAGCTTCTATTTCTCTGACTGCTTTGAAACTATTTATGATAGAATGAAAGATGCATAGCCCCTCCCATGGGGCAGAGAAATGGAGAGCGAACACAAGAGGGCTTCAACTGATGCCTGTAAGGTTCTATTCCTTAAAATTAAAAAAAATTCAGTAGGGCTTAATGTTAAATCGGTGTGTTAGAGGAGTTCATACTTGTGAGTTATAATGTACTGTGCATTTTTTCATGTCGAAATATTTCTGGATAATTTTTTTTTAAAGATACACTTCCTTCCTCAGTAACTAGAAATGTGTTGTAAGGCATTTTTTAATCACAGAAAGGGTATTTCTGTACTTAACCTGAGTAATCAGTCCTTCCTTGGAAATAGCACCCTGCTGCCGACCCGCTCTATCTATCTCCCCTGTGACTGCTCTACTGGAACCCGCCGACCCGCTTGGATGAACACACGGCCGGACTACTTAAATCATGACAGCTAAGCACCCCAGGACTTTGGTTCCTTTAAACTCTTCCCACTGGCAGGTCTGCCAGTCCGCACTCCCACCAAGGTGGTGTGGACACCCTGCTGATGAGGCAGCTCTGAGCCTATTTCCCTCCAGGAGCCTGAACCAGGCAGGCGAACCAGGCGCCCAGGCCAGGCAGGGGACAAAAAGGATTCTGCATTTCAAAGGAATGAGCGAGGGGAGGGGTGGATCAGCCTCAACTCAAAGGCTAAAAATACTGCGGTTTTATAGACTTCTTCTGACTAGTCCACAGGAAAAGAGGAGGAGGAGAGGGTAGGATCTTTGTATCAGTCCTGCTAAACTTGTGCTCATCAGTAAAGAGTGAAGCTGGGAGCCTTCATCCCAGGTTCTCTCCCAAGTCAGTGTAGAAAGAGAGCTCTCCACTCACCTCCTCTGTCGTAAAAATGTGATTAATAGGAACCAGGTGGGGTTCTGTCTGTTCAGAGGCAAGCCCCAGCAGGTGGAAATCCAAGGTGGCCTCCCTCCCTAAGCCTGTATCCTCAGCATACCTGAGCCTTGGCATTTGATCTCTCCGGGCAGAGACCCATCTCTGGAAAGACTGTGGGGGCTGATTAAAAACCTCACCTCTTGGGTTGCATAAGTGGCTCAGTCGGGTAAGTGTTCGACTTTGGCTCAGGTCATGATCTCACGGTTCGTGAGTTCGAGCCCCATGTCGGGCTCTCTGCTGTCAGTGCGGAGATTGCTTCAGGTCCCCTGTCACCCCCTCTCTCTGTCCCTACCCTGCTTTCTCTCCTTCTCTTAAAAAATAACTAAACCACACACACACACACACACACACACCCCACCTCTTCCCCTAGATGGTCTCTTAACAAAGGAGATAATAGAATGTGCCTTTAGCCTCCTTGAGGAAATCCAATTGATGTTATGGTCAGATGCAAGTTGCCTCCTTTAGCCAAGATGGATTTCTTTTTTCATTGGGTTTCCTTTATTCCTTAACTACAAATTCTCTCAGCGAGATAAGGACTCCTTACTGCATGAGATGCTTCTCCTCCCCCACCCAAATCTGGGTGTTTGTAAACCTGTTTGAATTCTTTCTGCAGCAATGATTTCCTTCACAGACGAAGGTGAGAGGCATTGAGGAAGCCCCACCAGTTGGCTGGCACTGGGGAAAGTCAGACCTACAACACTGGCAAAGATTCTTTGCTGGAGCAAACTTCAGTCAGACTCCTGAAACTTCTCCTAGGCCCATCTGTCCACTTCCTCATAAAACCCAGTTTTAGCAAAACCCCTGCCAAGTCAGCTTAACCAGACCCACCCCTCCAACACCCCATGCTCAATATCTGCTCTCCCTCAGTCAGGTTCCTCCTCTTCCACAGCCCCAGGTGATGTCTTATCACCCTGGCCTGCCTTCAGCAAGAATCCTGTGAGGTAGGTTTAACCAGATGCCCTCTTACCCCTGATGTTTCCTCTTGGTAATTTTCCATCCACTAACCCCACATCCCTCCTTGGCTATAAAGTCCCACTTGTGGTCATCCTGATTAAAGTCTGGTTTATCGTTTTTAACAAGTGTCATTGAGTTTTTGTTTTCTTTAACATCCTCCTCTGGAGGCCCTGGGCTGGGCATCTTTCTTGGGAGCAGTAAGCAAAGAGTGAGCTTCTGCTCCACGGAGTAAACAAAACAGTTCCCCACAAACGAGTTGTTCTTCAGTACAATGACCCGCGCGGGCTGTGGCTCCAGTAAGTCATCCTTCGACATGGAAATAGCAGTCAGCAGGGCACACAGCTATCATATAGTTAATTTTTCTTTTCTTGGTGAACACGCTGCCCCCGCCCCCACTGGATTTAACCGTGTATCAAGGACCCAACCTCTCAACCCAGGTGCTGTTACTAAGTATTTACCAAGCCCTCACATGCTGCGGAAACTTCAGCTTTTACATTGGGGTAGAGCTGAATAAGGACAGTTCCATGCAGCTTCTGAAGGAGGTAAGAAGGCCAACTGCCTGGTCATTCTGTCCCCTAAAATCCCAAAATGCACCTCTTTGAATTAATTGTTAGAAACAGTATGAACACCTAACCTCTTTTAAGGGATTACTTTCTGCCAGGCCCTGTGCTCAGCCTTTAAGTAGAGCATCTCATTTTATCCCTGCCTTTACGGGGGCAGGGACTAAAGCTTTAACAGGGTTGTGAAACGTTCCACTGTTGTGCAGCCGGTAAGAGGTGGAGCTGGGATTCCAGCTCTGATCTGTGTCTCTCCATGCCCAGAGCTCCTCGCTGTGATTTCTAGAAGGGCCCTTGTTGAGATGCCAAGTGGTCTAGTGTGGCAAGTGTACGAGAATAGACGTTGGAAGACGTGTTCTTTGTTTTTTTTTTTAACATTTATTAATTTTTGAGAGCAAGCATGAGCGGGTGAGGGGCAGAGAGGGAGGGAGAGAGAGAATCCAAAGAAGGCTCCACGCTGTCAGCGCAAAGCCTGATGCGGGGCTCGAACCCACAAACCATGAGATCATGACCTGAGCCAAAGTCAGACGTTCAACCGACTGAACCACCCAGGTGCCCCAGAAGATGTGTTCTTGAACCTCTCGGTCACCTAACTTTTTGTGTGACTGTGAGGGATAGTACAACCTCTCGGGGCCTCTGAGTTGCGAAAAGGAAATAATGGTATTAGGTTGGTGTCTTTCACAAGAGTGGTTGGATGGGTCTTAATGCTAATCTCTAAAGGGAGACAGAAAGGAGATAAACTCACAAGAGGAAGTTACCAAGATTCCTCAGACTTGCCCCACTTGTTGGAAAGTATCCCTTCTCCTCACTGGGCTCCCTTTTTAGATGGTATCTGGAACACAGACCCTGCCCCCAGCCTTCCGGGGTTTCAGTAGCTACCAGGGAGTTCTGGAAAACAACAAATAAAATGGGCCACTTTCCACTTTCAGTGCCCAGGTCTCAAAGGCTTCATTTACATGTCAAGGAAAGTTACAGGCCCCTTTTGTGGGTGCTGTAGGCTTTTGACAGGAAAAGATGTTTTAGGGCCTGGCAACTTAGCCATTTTCATTGAGGCAGCTCCCAAAGCAGAAGAGAGATAAATGTCTAAGGCAGATCCCAAAGGGGTCCCATAACAGGCAGCAAATCTTTGAAGTTTGATCTTCAGTAGTCCCCCCTTATCTGCGGTTTCGGTTCCAGTTACTGCTGTCAACTGTGGTTGGGAAACAGATGATCCTCCTTCTGACAAACAGGCCAGCGCTACATCACATGCCTACGCTACCCTCGCGCAGGCAGTTTATCATCTCCCGTCATCACATGAAGAAGGGTGAGTACAGCACAATATATTTCAAGAGACAGAGACCACATTTAAATCACTTCCTTGTGTTACAGCATTTTGTTACAGTTGTTCTATTTTATCACTGTTAATCTCTTACTGTGCTTAATTTATAAACTTTATCCTAGCTGGGTATGGAGAGGAAAAAAAGTATACATAGGGTTCAGTACTATCTGAGGTTTCAAGCATCCTCTGGGGGTCTTAAATAAGGAGACACTACTATGTACCTTTTCAAATATGTGCAAAGTTTTCATTCTAGTCCTATCCATGTCCATTTATTGTAACAAGAAACACCTTTTTATTACTTAGTCACATTATCTCTCTCCCTAAAACTTTGAGTGATCAATTATAGTTACTTATTGAACACAGCACTCATTTTACAGACCTTGCCTCACTTAATACTGACCATCACCCTAATGGGCAGGTGCTGTGACCCCTCCCACTTTATAGATGGTGACTATTCTCCACTTCTTTGCTGCCAGCACCATGGAGAGATGTTTAGCTTCTGGCTTCTCCCCACTTGGCTATTATAGATGAGTGCCCTCCTTTAATTAAGGTCATAGGAAAGAGTCTTTATCATTGTCATTTTTTAAAAATATAAAATTATAGGGGCATCTGGGTGGCTCAGTTCGTTGAGTATCTGACTTCAGCTCAGGTCATGATCTTATGGTTCGTGAGTTCAAGCCCCACATCAGGCTCACTGTTATCAGCATGAGGCCTGCTTCTGATCCTCTGTCCGACTCTCTCTCTGCACTTCCCCCTGCTAAATAAATAGATAGATAGATAGATAGATAGATAAAATTATATAGTAAATATTATGATAAACCCAAATTCCCCAAACTATATATTCTTCTACAACTGAGAAGCCCTTCCCACCCTTCTGAAAATGCTTGAAACAGAAATTTGCCTTGGTTGTTCCATTATTTCCAATAAAGACCCAGTTTAATGCGGTGATTAAGCTACTTAGACTCAAAGCATGGGCTCAGGAGTTACAAATCCTCTCTAAGCCATTTCCTCCTGATGTGATCTTGAGCTAATCATTCACTCTCTCAGCTTCAGTTACACATCTATAAACTGGGAATAATAATAGGACCTACCCAGAGGTTTGTTAGGAGGACTCAATGAGCTAATGCATGTACAGCATCTGTCACAAAGTAAGTACTAAATGTCTGGTGCTTTTCTTATTAAAGAGATTAGGGGTGGAGATTGCTTTAAGCAACGGCTTTTAGTCAACAACACCTAAAACCACATTTCCAAGATTGGAAAAATGTTGTCATTGATTTCAAATTCATCTTCAGGTATTAGAGCAGGTATACTGACATTTGGCTGTGAAAATGTGATCCCTAAGCAATGTCTTGGGTTCTGAGCAAGGAAGGGGGTATAAAGTAAAGTCTACTGATTCTTGCAATGGAACTGAATTTCTTTAGGGGACCAGTTAGCTAACATGGGGGTGATTCCTCTGAGACCATGTCAACACTGAGCCTTACTGGCTGCAGATCTAATGAGATCACAGCCACCCTGCCCTGCTGGGAGGCAGCCCTAATCACTCTCAACCCCAGATGAGCTGACAATAGCTGCTCCAAATCTGGGCTCCACCTCACCTCTAGCCCCCACATTGTCATCTCTCAGCAGGATGAAGAACTCATAGAGACAGGACCCTGCAGTCTTCATGCCTATACATCCTTCACTGGCACACACTACCTGCTCTATAAATCTTTCCAGAATGAATTCATGGGAGGCTGTAAAATTCTCTCCCTCTTCTCTAGGGTATATCTGTGTAACCAGTGCCAGTCCTGAGGAATATTCATCTATCTACCTATCTATCTATCTATCTATCTATCTATCTATCTATATCAAAACACCTGTCATCCAGCCCTTGCAATCTTCCTATGCCAGACCTGGTACATATGGCTGCCCTTCAGCTAAGTGCCACCTCAAAGAGTTTGGTCATTCATATTCCTCATATTTTAATTGGATAAGTACCTTCGTATCCCTGGTATAATCTTTCCTAAACATTTCTTAAGCTGGACTACTTAGGGCAATGAAAAAGCTAATTGATTTTATGTTGATTCCATTAGCTTTGGTTTCTTGACTTAGTAACTGAATTGGAAGAAATATGGGGAAGGGGGAACCTTCCTATAGCCTCCCAAACCCCGCCTAAAGAGAGGACTTGGGAGCAGTGGTTCCTCTCCCACACTCTCATTTGTGTCAGTCCTTATCTCCTCACCCCAATCCTATATATGAAGATAGCAGAGAAGTAACATACCTCAATAAACTTAATAAGAGTTTCTCTCCACGGACCTCTTGGAGCCTGGATACCCTACCCGTAAATAGATTAGTCTGATGTCCTGGCAAGGAACCTAGATTTATAATCATTGGCCCTGCTTCTTGCTGGCTGTGACATTTTGGATAATCACTTAATCTCTCTAGGCCTCAATTTTTATTTATAAAAGCAGAAGCAGCCTAGGATGTTTTAGTGTTCTCTGTAACACTAAAGGCTAGATAGTACTAAACAAACATGAGGAATGATTAGTATCCCTGGAAAATGTCTCCCTTCCCCACAAGAGCTGGTGGAGGTTCTAAGAACAAAAGTCCCTCGGGAAAGAAAAACAAGTGCCAGCAGATCACATTCAGAAGAAAAGAGAGGCTGCACAACCCCCGGACAGATCTCATTTAGGCAGAACATCTCCAAGAACCTTTGTGGAGACATGTGACTTTCTGAAAGTTGCCTTCCCATGGGAATGATTGAGAATTGTCCTGTAGATGTATTAAGGGAAGATTTGGCTTGAACTAGAAGCTCCTAATATATTAACTGATACATTAACTGGCCCTTTTAGAGGACAAAATATGTCAAGAATTGCCTAAAGAACTAATAGTGCAACCTGTGCTCTGTTGTCCAGGGCTATTTTGGGCCTTGTAAACCATAAGCAATTAAAAAAAAAATCAATGCTCTCAACAACTGAAAGTCAATCAAGTTACTTAAGATTTCCCCCAACCTGTATAGCCATTGACTGTCCAGAGTCTGGCTATAGCACTTTGGATCTTGTACAGACACCAAGCTACTTAGCCAGCAGACAAAAATATAGGGAGTTCCAATCATCCAATCAAGAGACTATTAAAATATGGGTCATAAATCTCTGGTTCTGCCACAGTTCACCAAGGACAACGTCTGGCAATCTTCCGGCCTTGCTAAGAGCTAGTTCCATGGAGCTGAGTCCCAGTTTTCTCCTGCTCTCTCTCTTAGTTGCATCCTACGATTGGAGTGCTCAAGTATCCTCAGGGACCTTTCGTTTTCTTACCAGAAAAGGAGTCTGTTTTCCCCAAACATACCTGGGAAGATTTTACCAGTTTAGTGCTTCAACCTCAGCATTAATCCTGAGAAATCATTTTATCTCCAGGCTTGCTCTGCCTTTGTCCATGAACAGGCTCC
Organism: Panthera leo; assembly: GCF_018350215.1. NCBI lineage: Eukaryota > Metazoa > Chordata > Mammalia > Carnivora > Felidae > Panthera > Panthera leo. The sequence continues at coordinate 82,805,962 of NC_056681.1, read as the reverse complement.
CGAGGTTGTCCCTGTAGTCCAGCCCCTGCCCTTCAGAGCTCTGAGTGTCAGAGAACAGAGGAGCAGTGTCTGCCCCTGGATCTGAGCTCACTGAAGTTCTGTCCTAAGGCCAGGGCACCTTAGGGTCAACTAGTGGGGCTAGAGGAAGGTTCTGTTCTCCTCAGGAGGTGACTGGCAGGATGCTCCAGGCCTGGCATCACTGGGGCTGAGGGGATTGAGAACTCAGTGCACATGAGCTATTCCAGCACACCAACTGAGAAAGTCTGCTGCAGACCCTTTGATCTCTAAAGCGTAGTTTCCTCATCTGCCAAATGGGAGATTAATACCAACCACACTGGTGATTCCTCCATGAGATTGTCCTGGAAGCAGGTGCCCAGTACAGTGCCTGACACACAGCAGGCACCCACCAATGCTGGTGCTTTTTCCACCTGCATCTGAAATCCAATTGCTGAGGCCCATAAGAACCAACTGATTTTCTAACTCTAGAGGGGTATGATCTATCAATATCCAAGCCTTGATAGAGAACTATGATGAAGGTTTCCTTCCAGCCTTTATTAAGAAACATTATCCAATGCCCTTCTAACCTTGTATAGGAGCATTTATAACAAGCCCACCTGAGGGCTATCTGATCCTCTACAATAGAGGTTTTCAAATTGTGGCATCTGGACCCGCATCTGCTCTTGTTAGAAATAAAAATTCTTGGGGTGCCTGGTGGCTCAGTGGGTTGTGTCCGACTTTGGCTCAGGTCATGATCTCACAGTTCATGGGTTTGAGCCCCACGTCAGACACTGTGCTGACAGCTCAGAGCCTGGAGCCTGTTTCAGATTCTGTGTCTCCTTCGTTTCTGCCCCTCCCCCACTCATGTGCGCGCGCGCGCGCGCTCTCTCTCTCTCTCTCCCTCTCTCTCAAAAATAAATGAACATTAGAAATACAAACTCTTGGGCTGCAACTCAGACCTACTGAATCAAACTCTGGAGTTGGGGACCTGTAATCTGTTTTATAAGCTGTCTGAGACTGGCTCACTTTTGCTGACAGAGTGGTCACACAAGGGGCACCTGGGTGGTTCAGTCGGTTGGGCATCTGACTTCGGCTCAGATGATGATCTTGTGGTTCGTGTGTTCAAGCCCCACACTGGGCTCTGTGCTGACAGCTCAAACCCTGGAGCCTGCTTCAGATTCTGTGTCTCCTTTTTTCTCTGCCCCTCACCTGCTCATTGCTCTGTCTCTCTGTGTGTGTGTGTGTCTCTCTCTCTCAAAAAATTAATAAACATAAAAAAAATTTTTAAAGTGTTTGACACAAAGTAAATGCTATAGAATGTTGGCTATCATCATAAATTAGCATATGTAAATATAAGATTGTGATGATATATACTTTGGAGCAAAAGGCACAGTCAGAGAACTGGAGAACTATGAGTGGAAGCCTCAGGGGACCAAGAACAGGGGCCGTCATCAACCAGGCAGGCAGAAAACAGGAAGGCAGAGAGCAGCACCGACCGTGTGTGGTTGATTAGCAGAAGGAAATTATAGGCAGGGTGTTGGTGGGATAGACCCAGGTGAGATGAGGTTTGAAGATCATACCCAAGAAGGCTTCAAGCTGCCTGAGGACAACTTCAGCCTGTTAGTTAAGAAGACCTGGTCTTCACCGGTTGACGCTTAACTCTTCAACGTTCCAGGCCCACCTGTCCATCCTGCTCTGTCTCTCCCAGGTAATTGCTTGTGTCCCATTTCCCATAGCTCTCCAAATTTCTCATGATGGTGGCACAATTATCTCCAGGAGTGCAGGCAGTCAGCCTAGGGCAGGTGAGCCTGGATCCTGGAGCCCATCCACCATCCTCCTCAGATTTACCTTCCTGACCCCCACAGCTTCACAGGGTTGAGGTCACTTCCTTCTAAGTTCTGGAGCCAGACCCCTAAGAACTGAGTTTTTAGTCAAGGCACTGATATTTATATAAGAGATGACTGATTAAATGATTATCCAGACAGTAGAAATACAAACATGAGGCTTGTTATCCATCTGTTAGTTTTTCATGTGGTACTATGCGAGACACAAAAAATCTAGCCCATTCACGAGTGGGCTGATCCATTTACAAATGGCTGCTTAGGCAATAAAAGCTGAATTTAGGTCTCAACAGTAAATTAATTTTTAAAAAGTTTTTTAATGTGGGGTGCCTGGGTGGCTCAGTCAGTTGAGTGTCCGACTTCGGCGCAGGTCATGATCTCATGGTTCGTGAGTTCAAGCCCCGTGTCAGGCTCTGTGCTAACAGCTCAGAGCCTGAAGCCTGCTTCAGATTCTGCCTCTGGCTCTCTCTGCCTCTCCCCCACTTGTGCTCTGTCTCTAAAATAAACGTTAAAAGTTTTTTTTTTTTTAATGTTTATTCATTTTTGAGAGAGAAAGAGCATATGAGCAGGGGTGGGGGAGGGACAGAGAGAGAGGGAGACACAGAATCCAGAGCAGGCTCCAGGCTCCATGCTGTCAGCACAGACGGGGTTCAAACCCATGAACCATGTGATCATGACCTGAACTGAAGTCAGATGCTTAACCGATTGAGCTCCCCAGGCCCCCCAATAATGAAATTCATTTTACAAATGGTTGAGTTCTATTTTAAATGTAAGTTTGAAGAGAAATCACATTAATGAGAATCACTTTCTTAATCTATGAAAGTTTTGTGTTCATTATATTTCATATAATTTCCAACGAATGCAACAATGACAGTAGCATTACTTTTTTTTTTTAATTTTTTTAAATGTTTATTTATTTTTAGGAGAGACAGAGACAGATTGCGAGTAGGTTAGGGGCAGAGAGAGAGGGAGACACAGAATCCGAAGCAGGCTCCAGGCTCTGAGCCGTCAGCACAGAGCCCGACGTGGGGCTTGAACTCACCAGCTGTGAGATCATGACCTGAACCGAAGTCGGACACTCACCTGACTGAGCCACCCAGGCACTCCAACAGTAGTGTTACTTTTAACTGACTTTACTGTTTTGTAACCACTGAAAAGCATTTTTAACTTTTTAATAATTTGTGTAAAGCACTGACTAGGCCAAGCCAGTAATATGGATATGTGTTCTAGGTGGTGAGAAAGTGGAGGAAAGAGAGCAGAGGGGAGCAAGCTGAGAATTCAGGTACTACAGCTGGGTGCGTCTACAATGCTGCCACAGGGCGACTGAGGAGTAGTTGGCAAAGCTTTGTTGAAGAATGTCTGCACAAAGCATACGTGAGATATATACACACACATACACGTATATGGAGAGAGAGAGAGGGACAAGGAAATGGTACTTTCAATGTACTTTCATTGTACTGACAATGGTAGTCCTGATTGGCACTCAGATATGGGTGTATAGAGCATTTGTAGAAAGATTTTGAAGTGCTTCAGAGTTTTCATGTGCTTTTGCATAACATTCAGGGAACACTTCGTGAGCTTTTCCTATGTGTGAGGTGTTAAGTCTACAGGGAAGACTTAGGGAAAGGCCCTCAAACAGCTTATATTTTACTTATGGGTAGGTGACATCAATCTGTCCTTGGAGTCCAAAGGAAATGTTTGCTGTGGTCAATATGATAACATATTGTAGATACATTTACAGTGGGGAAGTTAAGATTGGAAGTTCAGGTTAATTTACCCTTTATAAAGTAGATGCTTGGGATGCCTGGGTGGCTCAGTTGGTTGAGTGTCCGACTTCAGCTCAGGTCATGATCTCACAGTCCGTGAGTTCGAGCCCCACATGGGGCTCTGTGCTGACAGCTCAGAGCCTGGAGCCTGCTTCGGATTCTGTGTCTCCCTCTCTCTCTGCCCCTCCCCTGCTCATGCTCTGTCTCTCTCTGTCTCAAAAATAAATAAAAACATTTAAAAAAATTTATAAAGTAGATGCTTAGGGGAAGCAATTAAGAGCACAAAGTCTGAAATCAAATTACCTGGGGTCCAAATTCTACTTGTATTGTTTATTAGCTGTGTGATCCTGGGCAAGTAATCTAAACTCTCTGTGCCTTAGTTTCCTGATCTGTAAAATGAGGATAGTAATAGTACCTGCCTAAGAAGGCAATTTTTGGTGCACTGTTTTGACTTTATTTTATTTTTTAATATAATTTATTGCCAAATTGGCTAACATACAGTGTGTAAAGTGTGCTCTTGGTTTTTGGAGTAGATTCCCGTGGTTCATCATTTAGATACAACACCCAGTGCTCATCCCAACAAGTGCCCTCCTCTGTGCCCATCACCCATTTTCCCTTCTCTCCACCACCCCCCGCCCCCGCCATCAACCCTCAGTTTGTTCTCTGTATTTAAGAGTCTCTTATGGTTTGCCTCCCTCCTTCTCTATTTGTAACTATTTTTCCCCTTCCCCTTCCCTTCCCCTGTGGTCTTCTGTTAAGTTCCTCAAGATCCACATATGAGTAAAAACATGACATCTATAAGAGTGCAATTATAAGGATTAAGTGAACTCAGAATATACGTAAGTCACTTTGAAGAGGCATATAGTAAGCATTATATGTGTTCCTATTACTATTTTAACTTTATTTAAATTAGGAGGTCAACTGGAGAGGATAGATATTTCATTCATTTCTAGTTAATGGAGCAACAACATTGTGAGAAAACAGAGATGGGAAGGAGGTAGATTTGAAGGTCATTTGGTCAATTCATTGCCCTAGAAAAATACATTGGCATCTTAAGGGATCCTAGCACATCATTCCTTGGTGAGTCAGAAATTGGTCTTGGCTGGCACCATTCACAAGCTTATGTTCTGGCATGGCGCCCACACCTTTTCCCCTACATAGTCAACATTCCAGAGAGCAGTGAATCGATGTCATTATCCAGGCCATCCAAACCGGTTAGGAGCCATGTTAGGAATACTTTAAAAAACAAAAACAGTCTGATGGAGGAGACCTGCAAATAGAACTTTTAACCTTGACAGCTACCCAGAGTGAGTTCTGTGGCTGGAAGCCATCACTTCATCTGTCTGATAAGCCATTGAAAAAAGCTTACCATTTTCAGGTCTTTACAGATGAATGTCTTGTCAGCTCAAATGGCCCCAGCCCTGTGCAGAAGCCCCAAGGCCCTGACTTCCCTCCTTGGCCAAGATGCCCCTTCTAAAAGTCATCTGAGAAAGTCACTTAACCTCTTAGTTTCCTTATCTTCAAAAAGAAAACATTCAGTGCCTTAACTTCCTACTTGTCTCCCTAGGGAGTTTATGGTATCTGTAACTAAGAATCCTATCTAAAGTGCCCAGTGTTACAGAGACTAGCAAAAAATGCCCAGTTCACTTTGGATTCACTGATGTTTCAGGAATTTAAGTAGCTGGATAATGTGGAGGGTAGGCATTGGGTCTGGCTGTGTCTTTCATGTCTCTGGGAAACTGGAGGTTTAAAAAAAGAAAATCATGAACATAACCTTTCTAAAAGATGTTCTTCTCAAATAGTACTGCTGTCTTCTTGTTCATGGACCTATTCATGGCATATTCTTGCTCATAAACTGAGCTATTTCATTTGCTCCACTTGTGCCCAGTAAATAATTAGCAATGCTGCCACTGAAATTGGCCCTACTTGGAAACTATTGTAAACCAAATTTTTCAAATTTTGAAGCCTCGGGATGGGTTAAGAAGTACCCACCCAGGCCTACCTTACCACTTCAATTGGCAGAGAAGTTAGCCAGAATTAGAGAATTTAAAGCAACCGAAATTAAAGCTAAAGAGGAACAGAACTGGAATCATCTGAGCGTTTGCATTTTGGCTTTATTTACTTCCTGTTTGATCAAACAATGCTTAGGTTGACAATGATTCTTTGTCATGCATCAGAGTCACCTGGAGAGCTTGTTAAAATGTGGATTGATGGACCCACCCTCATGATTTTGGATTTAGTAGGACAGGGGAGAGGCCCCCAAACTGGCCTGTATTCCTGTAGATTCATGGGAGGTGCTGATGTTGCTGGTCCAGGGATCACACTTACAGAAACACTGGCCTAAAACGTACATTCCTACGGGTGAAAATCTTATGTTCCATGTCTAGTTAGGGTGAACAGCCATCCTGGTCTTGGAATTGAAGGGTGTCCTTGGATGCAGGACTTTTCAGTGTTAAACTGGGATGGTCCTGAGCAAACCAGGATGGTTGACCATCCTAAGAATAGAAGAGATGGTGACATCCCTAATCTTTTTAAAGTTTGGGCTAATTCAGCAGGCTACCTAGTTAGTTAAGAATTTACTAGTCCCAGGGGCTCCTGGGTGGCTCAGTCGGTTAAAAGTCTGACTTGGGCTCAGGTCATGAACTCTCAGTTTGGGAGTTTGAGCCCCGTGTCGACCTCTGTGCTGACAGCTCAGAGCCTGGAGCCTGCTTCAGATTCTCTTTCTGCCCCTCTCTTTCTGCCCCTCACCCGTTCACATTCTATCTATCTCTCTCTCTCAGTAATAAATAAACACTAAAAAAAAAAAAAAAAAAAGAAGAAGAAGAATTTACTGGTCCCAGAGTCCACCCATGGATACATTGGACACATTAAGACAAATTAAAAAGCTGGGGCTCCTGGTAGCTCAGTCGCTTGAGCCTCTGACTCTTGATTTCTGCTCAGGTCATGATCTCAGGGTTGTGGGATCAAGCCCCAAATCAGACACTGTGCTAAGCGTGGAGCCTGTTTAGGATTCTCTATCTCTTGCCCTCTCTCTCTCTCCCCTACTTGTGCATTCTCTCTCTCGCTAAAGTAAAAATTAAAAAAAAAACCATGCAGAAATATTCTTTACTTTAAAGATAAATAAATAAATAAAACAAATTAAAAAGCACAGTTGCAGTTCTTATGCTCAAAGAATTTCCAGTCTGAGTTAGTCTTTCCATCATTCATTTGTTTATTGACTCAATACATTTTTAAAACGTTTTTTTTTTTCAGTTTGTTTATTTTGAGAGAGACAGAGTATGAGCTGAGGAGGGGCAGAGAGAGAGAGACAGAGACAGAGACAGAGACAGAGACAGAGAGAGAATTCCAAGCAGGCTCTGCAGAGTCAGCGTAGAGCCCGATGTAGGGCTCAAACTCACAAAACCACGTGATCATGACTTGAGCTGAAATCAAGAGTCCAATGTTTAACCCACTGAGCACCCAGGTGCCTCAACTCAACACATCTTTATAGACTGCCTACCTATGCTGAGCACTGGGGGCTGGGGGCACATCACTGAATAAAACAGACATGGAACGTGCCCTTGTGGAGCTGGCTGTCTAATTGAGAAGACATTGAACCTGTGTGAACAAAGATGAAAGGAAAATAATTCTCACCTTGAAGTGGAATATGAGACTCATTTGCGTTAATGTCTGAAGACTTTACAAAAGGGAATTGCATGTTACAATTATTATAATCACATCCCCAGAATCTTCTGAAAAGTCCTGATTATGATCTCAATTTCCCAGGTTTTGCATGAGGTAGGGGTGGGGGTGGGGGTGGGGGGAAGGCCATGAAGCTAGAAGCCAGGAGAACTGAAGCTTAGCTCTGGTTGACTACTACTTCTCTTTGACCTGGAAGGACTCATTAATGTCCTTGTTCCTCAGTTTCCTCACTGTCACTGTAAGGATCAAATGTGATATTACTATGGAAACACTTTCCGTATCAGCAAACTGATTTGTTCGGAAGACAATTTATGTTGAAAGATATCACACCATTCTAACACCACAAATTCTGTGCTGCAGCAGAGGTGTTCAAATCAGAACAATCTCTATGACCTATAGTTCTTTTATGGAAACATTTTGGAAATACAAATAAAGAGCCTACATGAGTAGAAGATTTTCATTTTAGAGGATGAAAAACTCCTATAAGGTAGAAATTCCTGAGGACAAATAGAGAATTCTTTGAAGATTTAAATTTGTGCCACTCCATTTGAATTCAAAATTTCTAATGCCAGGGACTTCAACAAATACCTAAGTAGCATTAAGGAAAAGAACACACATCTATGGTCACCTCTATTTTTTCATCTTAAAAAAAAAATCCTCGGGGCGCCTGGGTGGCTCAGTCGGTTAAGCGTCCGACTTCAGCTCGGGTCACGATCTCACCGTCCGTGAGTTCGAGCCCCGTGTCGGGCTCTGGGCTGATGGTTCAGAGCCTGGAGCCTGCTTCCGGTTCTGTGTCTCCCCCTCTCTCTGCCCCTCCCCCGTTCATGCTCTGTCTCTCTCTGTCTCAAAAATAAATAAACGTTAAAATAAAAAAAAATATATATTAAAAAAAATCCTCTTTGTAAAGTTGAAAGCTATTTAATTTTTTTTTAAGTTTTCCCTTTTTTCCCCCACTAGGTACATGTATATGCAGACATCCTAGGGACACAAGGACTATGTCTGAATCATGTCATCCCCTGCTACCAACAGTTGAGTAGTTCCTATGGCCCTTAGATCAGATCAGATAACCCTAGGCAAATGATGCTTAACCCGGGCTGCTTTACCTGGGGAACTTAAAGAAAAACAAAACAAACCTATTTTTAGGTATTAAAAAATAAAAAATCTCCTCCTCTAACTGAATCAGAATCTTTGTGAGTGGGGCCTGGGTACTAAATTTTGTAAAAATCACACGGACTAGTTGCCTCTATAATCCCATCTGCCAGCACCCTTCCTTCCCTGGCTCTGCTCAGCCCCACTGGACATAGTGCAGGGCTTTTGCACGTGCTGTTCTCCATCTTAGCTTAAGCCTTTCTCCCCTGACCTACCGGACTCTACCAGATTGCTCCAATGCATATTCTCCTAGCACCAGAGCCTGGCCTCCTTAGCGCATGTCACAGCTGCACTGTACATTTGTAAGATCCTTGGATTAAGGTCCACCTCTCCTCCTCCTCCCCAGGGGCTCTGAGGTCCTTGAGATCAGAGGCTGGTTGGCGTCTGTTCAGTGTTGTGTCTTTCCCAGCTCCAGTGAAGGAAGGGCCTGATGAGTAAGAGACACTCAATACTTGTATTAAATGCAGGAAACAAATGACAGGATGGGAGATGATCCAATATTTTGTGTCTCAGGTTTTAAGAGATCCAAAAAATATACGTTTTTTCAAAGTCATGTGTAAATCTAAGGAAGTATTGTCACAAAACATTGAACCCCACTTCATCTCAGCTACAGCTCTCCCAGCCAAGCTTCAAAGACAAGCATCATTTGGAAAATAAAATTACAGAACTAATATAATGAGCCATATCCTGTTGAGGGTTATTTTGGGAGGTGCCTACAAATGGAGAGTTGTATGCTGCCTTTTCAATGCTTGGATGGTGGTCCACAGTTTACAGCCTCCCCTCCAGAGAGATTTTCTGAATGGTGAGTGCATGGCAAAGCCTGGCTGTGCTCTCTTCCTGCTCCCACCAGGGTCTCTGTCAGCGGGTCAGTTAGTTCATCCATAATATCCGTTCCTAAATCCAGAAATGCACATCAACCATGACCTGGGGTCACACGTTTGTAGCTTGAAACATAAGAGAGACTGAATGTGCCAGAGATATCCTTTTTTTTAAATGTTTATTTATTTTTGAGAGAGACAGCGTGTGAGTGGGGGAGGGGCAGAGAGAGGGGGAGACAGAGGATCTGAAACAGGCTCCAGGCTCTGAGCTGTCAGCACAGAGCCTGACTCAGGGCTCCAAATCACGAACTGTGAGATTATGGCCTGAGCAGAAGTCGGACGCTTAACCAACTGAGCTACCCAGGTGCCCCGAGATATCCCTTTGGGGCCTCTGGGAAAAAAAAGAAAAAAAAAAGCCAAAAGTGGTCATCTCAAGCAAAGCAGTTTCCAGACTAAACTGAAATGCACAGAAGATAAATTTCCTTCTCAAAACAAAGAATGGTCTGTGTAGGGTGTGGTAGGGCCGTCGATTTCAGACTGCAGCTGCATATAAAGCCATGCCGGCAGGGTATTTGTATTTGAAGACTGGAGGCAAATAACAAAAGTAACGACAAATTTTAAAGTTATAAATTAGTTTCGGTTCTCTTTTCTCTGTCCTCACCCACTAAAACGCTCCTGCTCAGGGAAGTAGTCTGTGGCACAATAGTGTGACTGCCGAGCACACTGCCATAGCGTCATCTTCCAGCCTGGTACACAGGGTCCTGAGAAGTGGGGAGGTCGTGGACTGCTGTGTTTCCCAGGCCCAGAGCTACTCAGAACTGTGATTGGCTCTCGCATCCTGCTGCTCCCTTCCAGAAAGCTTTTCCACCTTCCGAGGCAGCCACGAGGCTCCCAGGGCCTTGACAGCCGCTGGGAACACCCAAGGACCAAACTCAGGCTCCAACCTCTCTGGAAGCCCCATTTCCCTTCAAACATCAAAGGGGGGTCATTCTTACCCTGCAGGAGATTTTGGAGGGTTCCATAAATATGTCAAATCCCAATCTGTGCCCAATAAATGTTAATTCTGTGTGTGAAACACTTCCTCTTTAATATCAAAACTTCTGGTGTTTAGGGCGCCTGGCTGGCTCAGTCAGTAAAGCATGTGGCTCTTGATCTTGGGGCTGTGAATCTGAGCCCCACATTTGGGGTAGAGATTACTTAAAGCAAAAAACAAAAACAAACTTCTGGTGTCTTGGTGATGTGTTCTCAAGTAGACAGGAAATCATCTAAGAATATAAGTTACACAGTTGTGTGAATGATTAAAATGGATTTCCCTATTGGCTTCTCAGTATAGATGGCTGCATTTAACAACAACAACAAAAGACAACATTTAGAGAAGTCAGTCCCCAGTGCAGTGTCTAATTACCAGGGACAGTTATAATGTAGTTAATACTGGCCTAGGCCCTACGGCCATATTTTCTGGATTCAGATCTTGCTTCCACCTCTAATTACCAGTGAGAGACTTTAGGCAAGTTAGTTAACCCCTCTGTATCTAGTTTTTCTTATCCCTAAAAAGGGGTCAATATTGGGATGCCTGGGTGGCTCAGTCGGTTAAGCAACCAACTCTTGATTTCAGCTCAGTTCTTAGGTTTGAGTCCTGTGTGAAGCCCCGCATCAGGCTCCATGCCGCTAGTGAGGAGCCTACTTGGGATTCCCTCTCTCCCTCTCTCTCTGCTCCTCCCCCTGCTCACGCTCTCTCCCCCTGCTTATGCTCTCTCTCTCAAAATAAATAAATAAGCATTTAAAAAATATATATATTTTAAAAGGGGGTTGATATTAATAGTATCATGGCTCATAGGACAACTGGTAGGCTAAATGAATGAATACACATGGCATACCTAGAACAGTGCCTGGCACATAATAAGTACTCAATAGATATTAGTTATTGATGATGGTATTTCAAGCACAGCTGTGGACAAGGTGGGATTCCCTGGGCAGTTGCTTTCTTCCCCAAGTCCAAGCCAAGTGCCCACTCACTAGGTGGCCTCATGCTTACAGGGAGGAAGAATCATCTGCTTTGTTTGGTGAGACAGGAGCGCGGCTCCAAACCAAATGAGGTGGCCTCCTGCTTTTTAGCAAAGGGGAAAGTATGTGCCTGAAGAAATGTGTTCTCACTTGTATTATTGCACCCAAGAAAGAGGGAGGTGAAGGGATCCTATGACCTACTAAGTTGCCCTTATCTTTTAGTCATAGCGAATTTTTTTTATCTATAAAATATGCCTTTTATTTTTTTACCATTTAATTTAATTTATTTTTTAAATTTACATCCAAGTTAGTTAGCATATAGTGCAACAATGATTTCAGGGGTAGATTCCTTAATGCCCCTTACCCATTTAGCCCATCCCCCCTCCCACAACCCTCTGTTGTCCATATTTAAGAGTCTCTTATGTTTTGTCCCCCTCCCTGTTTTTATATTACTTTTGCTTCCCTTCCCTTATGTTCATCTGTTTTGTATCTTAAAGTCCTCATAGGAATGAAGTCATATGATATTTGTCTTTCTCTGACTGACTAATTTCACTTAGCATAATACCCTCTAGTTCCATCCACGTAGTTGCAAACGGTAAGATTTCATTCTTTTTGGTTGCCGAGGAATACTCCATTGTGTGTGTGTGTGTGTGTGTGTGTGTGTGTGTATACACATACATACACATATATATGTGTGTATATATATATATATACACACATATGTGTATATATATATATATATATATACACATCATTTCTTTATCCATTCATCCATTGATGGACATTTGGGATCTTTCCATACTTTGGCTATTGTTGATAGTGCTGCTATAAACATGGGGGTTTGTGTGTCCCTTCAAAACAGCACTCCTGTATCTTTTGGATAAATACTTAGTAGTGCAATTGCTGGGTCATAGGGTAGTTCTATTTTTAACTTTTTGAGAAACCTTCATACTGTTTTCCAGAGTGGCTGCACCAGTTTGCATTCCCACCAGCAGTGCAAAAGGGATCCTCTTTCTCTGCATCCTCACCAACATCTGTTGTTGCCTGAATTGTTAATGAGTCATAGCGAATTTGAAAAGGACGTTTAAAGCCACTTCCTGACCCTCATCACAACATCCATACCTAGCATTTGTATCCCACTTTATTCAGAGCAGAGTTCGTCTTCTATATTCTCTCCCTCTTTTTGTTTGGTTTGAGCAGAGAAGCGAGACCACATAAAGGAGAGGTTGCTGAAAGGAAATGGGGGCTGGGGTGATAGTCCTAATATTAGAGCTTCCTTCTCTGGGCCTTAGTCTCTTCATCTGTAAAGTGCAGGAGATGGACTAAATACACTCCACATGAAAGACTCTAAGACCGGAAAACTTGACAGAAAGAGAAATTAAGGCATTGAGGCGTAGAACTATTATGTGACTTGCGCAGTATTCGGTGACAGGGCCATCACAAACTTAACAAGTCCAAGACTGAACACCCGATCTTCCCCCATGCAAACCTGCTACAGCCACAGACTTCCATGTCCCCAGTCTCTCAGCTTGAGAACCTTAGAGTCACCCATGACGTATTTCTCTCATACCTTACGTTCAATGTATTAGCAGATCCTACTGACTCTGTTTAAACTATGTCTGAATCTGAGACTGCTCACCTCCCCTCCCCCCGGCCCCCCACTATTTCACTGCCACCCTCTCTGATCTTTTGTCTGCTAAACTGTGGAGCAAGGGGAAGCAGGAATGTTCAGACTGCAGCCTCTCCGAGCGGTTTGCCCCCCATATAAAATTACCATAATCATGACCTGTTTTCCTGTTGGAGTAGCTGTCTTTTCCTTGTTGATTTTTTAGAAGTTCATTGTGCATTTTATTTATTTATTTTTATGGCATTTCTTTTTTCAGTTTTATTTCCTCTTAATTGGCATTTTCCATCCAGGCGTTCCATGCACTTTCTTTTTCTTTCTTTTCTTTCTTTTTTTTTTTAATGAAGTCTAGTTGACACACAATGTTACATTACTTTTAGGTGTACAACATAGTGATTTTGAAAAGTTTATATGTATGTTACACTAAATTCACAAGAATAGCTATAATCACACAATGCTATTATAATGTTATTGACTATATTCCCTATGCTGTATCTTTCATCTTCATGATTTATACATTCCATAACTGGGAGCCTGTACCTCTTACTCCTCTTCACCCATTTTGCTCATCACACCCCCACACCCCCACCCCGCCACGTCCCTCTCCTCTGGCAACTACCAGTTTGGTTCTCTGTGTTTATGGGTTGGTTTCCGAGTTTTTTTGTTCATTTGTTTTGTTTTTTAGATTTCACATATAAGTGAAACTATATGGTATCTGTCTTTCCCTGTCTGACTTATTTCACTTAGCATTATACCCTTGAGGTCCATCCATGTTATTGCAAATGACAAGATCTCATTTTTTTATGGCTGAGTGATATTCCATTACACACACACATACGCACCACTTTTATCCATTCATCTGTAGATGGACACTTGGGTTGCTTCCATATCTTGGCTATTGTAAACAATGCTACAGTAAACATAGGGGTGCATGTTTCTTTTCAAATTAGTGTTTTTGTTTTCTTTGGGTAAATACCCAGGAGTGGAATTACTGGATCGTATGGTGTTTCTATTTTTAATTTTTTGAGGGAACTCCATACCGTTTTCCAGAGTGGCTGTGCCAATTTACATTCCCATCAACAGAGGCCGAGGGTTCCTTTTCCTCCATGCCCTCGCCAACACTTCTTATTTCTTGTCTTTTTGATACTAGCCATTCTGACAGGTGTTGAGACCATATCTCACTGTGGTTTTGATTTGCATGTTCCTGATGATGCGTGATGTTGGGCATCATTGTCCATTTTAGCTATCCATCCCTGGTTTGTTTCAGACACTGTAAATAACATCCTCTTCCATTCTGTCAGCAATCTGTGCATTCTGTCCACAGCGCCCTTTATTGAACAGGTGCCCTCTATGTTCCGGTAATATAATTTATTGAATATTTTGTCTTAAGGTTTGTGCTTTTTATGATTTGTTTAAGAAAGTCTTAACTCTAGGTCACAAAATAGTCTACATTTTTTTCTATGAATTCAATTTTCTTCCATAAGGTAAGCCAACCCAATCTAGTAAATAATTTGTTCTTTGAGTATTGATTTATGAATTACATTGTGGCAACTAAATTCTCTTACATACATGGGATTGTCTCTGAACTCTCTGTTTTATTGGCCTATTTGCCTATTTTTGCACCCAAACCGTACTGTTTTTATTAGTGTGGGTTTAAAAAGAATTTTTCCCCACAGCTTTACTGAGGAATAATTGACCAAAATATTCTGTGTATTTAAGTACAACATGTTGATTTGATAAACATATACATTGTGAAATGATTACCACAATCAAGCTAATTAATGCGTTCATTACCTCATATACTTAACTTTTTCTCCCCTTGTGATAAGAATGCTTAGGCTCTACTCTCAGCAAACTTCAAGTATATGACACAGTATTATTTACTAACTACAGTTTCCATGCTGTACACTAGATCTTTAGAACTTATTCATCTTATAACTGAAAGTTTGTACATTTTGACCAACATCTTCACATTCCCCCCTTATTCCCTCAGCTCCTGGCAACAACCATTCTACTCTTACTATGGCTTTTTAGTATGGTTTAATATCTGGTAGGGGAAAACCCTGTATTTTATTTTTAAAGGTTGCCATACTGCATAATATACTGCATAATATACAGTATAAAATATGATGATTTCAATATAAAGTTTACTTAGCTGTTCACACAACTTTATTTCTCCATGTAGAGTAGGTTTTTTTTTTTTTTAATTCCTCAAAAGATCTAACTGGAATTTTGAATTAGATGGCATAGGATTCAAGGATTAATTGGGGGAGAATTTATATTTCTATATTATTAAGTCAATCTATCCAACAGAGCATGCATATATATAGAGAGAGATCTTATTCTATGTCCTATATTAGAGTTTTTCTTTTCATTTTCGAATTTGTGAAATAATCATAAACTTACAGCAAATGGGGATGGATAAAATAAAGAATTTTTTCTTTCTGAGTCATTTGAGAGTCATTTCTGAACAGATGCCTTTATCATGCCTTGATATGACACAGTATATTTCTTACAAACAGGGATATCCTCCTACATAACCCTCATATACAATCAAAATCAGGACATTTATACTGATACATCTTCATCTGATAATCCTGGGACTCCAAATTTCATCAGTTGTCCCCATACCATTTTAAATAGCAGAAGAATCCATATGAACTTGAGGGACACCATTCAGCCCATAAAACTTGGTTAGGCTAATTTCTAGGTATTTTTTGGCTTTTGATGACTATATTAAATATTCTTTTATATTTTTATTACATTTTAGATGATTATTGCTAGTATAGACAAATGTTTGATTTTTATGTGTTGACTAGCAACCCTTCTGAACTCAGTTATTAAATCTAATTCTTTGTTGATTGTTTCCTTTACCATCAAACAATGATATGTTTATTTCATTATCTAACATCCCCTTTCTCGGCCAGCTTTATTTCCCAAGGGCTGCCATTTCCTGTAGGAATCCTCTTATCTTCTTTAGTTAGATTCCCGTAGACAACTCTGTATGGCATGTATCTCTATATGCATGGTGTGTATCTCTAGAGGGAGATAGAAGGTCAAGAGTGGGAATTTTTTTTTTTTTTTAAGATGGAACAGACTTAAATGACCAGAGGAAAAAAAGCACTTGGTGAGAAAGAAATTGAAGATAGATGAGGGGAAGGGGTGACTTGGGACACTGGAGATTGGAATGGAATTTTAGTAGAGATGGCAGGATTAACTTTGGACAGGAAAAGAGAAGAAAGTGAAGATGGATGGGGATGTGGAAGAAATGGTTACAGGTTGTAAAATCTCCTCTCTGATGGCTTTACTTGTAAAGTCATCTGTTTTAAGTCAGGGGTGATGGAAGGCATGAGGGAGTTGGGGTTTGGATGGAGGACTGAAGGAGAACTATACAGGTTTGTTGTAATCACATTGTTTTTACTTCATCCCTATTTATTATACATGTATAACTTAGGGAATAAACCACTCCCTGCTCTTACCTCTATGAAAACTGAGAACAAGAGCTCTTGGCTAAGAATTTAGTCAAATCCCTTCCAGAAATTTCAGGATGAAAAAGAACATCCATTAAGATGTACACAGCTCCTTTCTTATTTCTAGGAGATATACTGTCTCTGAAAATTCATGTGTGTCTTTAAGAGGAGACTGGGAAGTGTGTGTACATATCTGTACCAGCAGATCCAAAAGTCACCCACTGAAATTGTCAAGGGAATGACTTTTCATACTGTAGCTATACTGATGGGAAAACCTAAAAGTTAACTCAGCTTAGAGAGACCATTCCCACACCAACACTCATACCCTGTACCTTGGGCCCCAGAATGAGATATAGGGAACAGATCACATGCCCCAGGTAGCCACTGGTCCTGGAGGTGAGTAAAACACAATTGAATCCAAACTGGAGCTTGGAGTCCAGAGCCAAGGGCCAGCCTACCTCACACAAGCCAGCCTGTAGACCTAGAAGCGTGAGAATAAGAGATCATTGTTTTAAGTAATTGAGCTTCAGGATAATTTGTTAGACAGCCTCACTGTGGCAGTAGCTAACTGATATACCACTTTATGTCAGAGGAATCCAACTCGAAAAAAGGGGGAGAAGGGTAGAGGCTGATACTTTTGAGTTACATAAGCAGTGAGTATCTCTATTTTATCCGGTATTGAATTGAATATTGTATTGATTCACTTCTTCATTCAAAAGGTATCTAATGAGCACCTGCTATGTTTTAGACACTGGGGACCAAACAGTGAATAAAGCATGTGGAACTCCTTGCGCCATGGAGTTTATATTCCGGTATGTGAGATGCATTTGCTACCGGCTTCTGTGGATAGAGGAAATGGTTTTAGAATATCTTAACAGCTCACATTTGTTTAGCTGCTACAATGCAGGCTTTTAGTTATTCATGTAACCCAATTAGTTCCCTTCTCTACTTCCCTTTTGAAAGGAGTAACTTGCCCTGAGTTCCTGCTATTTGATAAGCACTAAAACTACATTATTTTCAGTCATTACAAAATCTTTAGAGTGGTTAACAGTATTGCCATTCTACACATGAAGAAACTGAGGTGAGAAAGGTGAAGTAATTTCTCCATAGTCACGCAGCTGGGAAAGACCTGGGATTTGAGCCAGTTGGGTTCAGATACAAAGCCCTGTCTTCATGAACCATGTTGGCTCTCATAAGCTTAGCATTGCCCTGCAAGGTTCTAGATTAAAAGAAAATATTCTTTAATGTCAGCTAACTTTGTGGTGCAATGAAAATGTTGATTTCTGGGTATACCTCAATGACTTCATCTTTTGCTGTTAAATAAATTTGTTTTTTTTTTTCTGATTCATATTTCATGAACATATGTGGTTTAAGCCAACTAGAAATTCTTCAATTGGCTATAGATCTCAGAACACATGATCTTGGTTAGTTCTTTAAATTTCTTATCCAAAATCTAATCCCAAACCCCATTCCAAAAACAAAGCAAAACAACAGCAGAAAACAACTGTCTGCAGAGCAACAAGCCTAGAAGTCAATATAAGTAATCAAAAGTTAAAGGTTTTGGCTCTACTGGCCAAATTTGGAACAATATGAACATTAAAAATAATGATAATAAAGGGTTGTAACTGTGATATTATGATTTATAAAAAAAAAAAACAAATGCAAAAATGCAACACTTGATCCTTGATTCGATTGAGGAGGTGCTTTGAAGTATATTTTTGGGGGCACCTGGGTGACTCAGTCAGTTAAGCGTTTGACTCTTGATTTTGGCTCAAGTCATGATCTCACAGTCAGTGAGATCGAGCTCCACCTTGGGTTCCACACTAAGAGCGTGGAGTCTGCTTGGTATTCTCTCCCTCCTTCTCTCTCTGTCCCTCTCTTGCTCATGCTCTCTCTCTCTCTCTTTCTCTCTCTCAAAATAAATAAATAAACTTTAAAAATAAAATAAAAAAATTTTTTTGAACAACTGGAAAAATTTGGACCATATTTTAGATTAACACTATGTACTAATGTTAAATGTAGTAGAAATTATAGATATATCTTATATATCTATATATAATAGAAAGACATGGTAGAAAATCTTGAAAGTGCAAGAGAGAGAAAAAGAGAAAGAGAAAGCAAATGCTAGCAATTGTTAATCTAGGTAAAGAATCCATAGATTTCATTACCTTCCCTTTCAACTTGATTGTACATTTAAAAAAAAATCAGAAAAAAAATGGGGGAAGAAAAGTAAAGATGTTGGAATAGATGGTGTGCCCATTCCTTGCCTGGCAGGCATTTGGAAAATGCCAAGATCTGAAATAGATCATCCTTGGAAGATGAAGTCCTATCTGAAGCCTGGGCTGGGTCAACCGGTCTCACTGCAAACATGCATCGAGTGTCCAGCCTTTATGTTTGGCACACTCAGGAGCTGACCAGATGGGGTGCTGGCTTCCCCGCTCCTGCCCCCAGTGTTGGACATGATGATGATCTTGTAGAGCTGGTTTTGATAGACAACAGGATATTTGTGCATTGCTGAAAAGGACTGTGAAGGGTGAGTCAGGAAAAGACTGGGAAGGAGATGAGGGGGCAGAGAGATGGGATGTTTGCAGCTGGGAAACAACTCAGGGAATGTGTGGGAAATGTGGAGGACGGGAGTCTGGGGGAGGGTGAAGGAGCAGGGGCTTATCTAAAAACACTTTAAAACAAAAACAACAGGGGAAGGCTTATTTGGGCTTGTTTATTTACCTACCACAGGTTCCCACTGTGAAATAGGCAGGCAGCATTTCCCTGCATTTCCTCATCCTACGAATGGGCACAAGATCCCTTCATCCTCTTTCATCCAAGCCCCACTTTCCTTGCAAACAGCTGGTCATCTTTAAGTTAATGTGCCCGAAGGAAGGAGCCAAATATGTGTGAAGACATATGGGAGAAGAACAAGGGTAGAAATGGGAAGACCAGTTTGGAAGATTTCGTCATGGCCCCAGTGACCATGATGGTGGCCGAGACCAGGGGGTTACGGAAGAGGTAGTGAGTTGGCATTCAGATTCTGAATGCATTTGAAGGCAGAAGTCAAGAGTGTTAATATTGCTGTCTGGCCTCTAGACCTCACTGGCCCCTCAGATTTCCCTCAGCATTCCCTGTCTCTGTGGTCTGTATTCTTTAACTGAAGGGCTTGGTTTCTTAGAGCCACAAAGTAAGTTGGATATTGACAAATGAAAACAAATCCATCCCTGAGTCAAAGAGCATGCCCTCCTAAGAAAGACTGGTCAGCAATATTAAAGGAAGTTGGGTCCAGCTCAACATCCCACCTTTTCTAGGAAGTCTTATTTCACACAGTGTGATGTCTGCCTCCTCTGAACTCAAGGGCAGTCCTTATCTATAGTAGTAATATCCTCCTGACATGAGTCTAGTACTCTACAGTTGTTTTATAGCATTTGGGGAGGTCTTTTGTGAACCCTAGACTAGATTATGACCCCTGATCTACTTTCCCACTGTATCTTGTTCTTCTTCTATTATAATTCTCACTACATTTTATTGCATCTATAATAAAATTATCTTATCTTTAATTATCTTTCTTGTTAGATGGAAAAGCGTTATGAGGAAAAGACAGTGTTATACCCCTGCCTCCTAACACAGTGCCTCTTCATAAAAGGCATTCACTATATCCCTACAACTGAATGAATTCAATAAGTAGTAACTCTTTTAATTTTCAAAACAATTCTTGACCAAGTGAGTGTTATTGTCACTACTTCATTCATGAGGGAAAGGAGCTGTTGAGATTGTGGTCACAAAGCTGAATAGTGGAGGAACTAACTGGGAATGAGATCTCTGCTCTTTCCACTCTGTTCTACCTGGAACTTAGAAGAAACATCCATTCTTTGAATCCGTCAACAAACATTTACTGATTATTTCCCATATGTCAGGCTTTATTATGAGGACATATATTCGGGGTTGGGGGAACATTCCAAAAACAGTAAGATTTGTGTTCAGATGCTGGTAACCAAAAGCAGGGAAATGGACATACAAAGACATAATTTCATTGTAGTGTGGTAAGTATCAGGGGAACTCCTAGAAGGAATGTCTAACTGCCTGGGTGAGGGAAGGGTCAAATGGGTCTTTTTGATAGGGGTTTGAAAAAAAGGGGAAAAAAAGTATTTCTCTAGGAACAGAGCAAGGGAGGTTATTAAAGGAGGAGACTGATGGCTGGCACCTGCAAAGCTGGGTAACTTTGTTTCCTGTTCTGTTGCTGACACTCCCATCCCACCCAAGCCCCAGCAGCTGGCTTCAGAAAATAAAGGAATCTGTCTCAGGAACCCAGGCTTGCTTAATTCAAAAGCGGTCAATGCAATAGGAGACCCACAGTGTGGAGCCAGGTTGTGTTATAACATCCCTATAGCTTCTCTACCTGGGCTACCATATACAGGCTGAAATATCTGTATGAATGATATTTGTTGGATTGAGGCGACAAGGCTCAACTCTATCCCATACAATGGCCCCAACACCTCATTTCAATCAACATATAAGATTATTTTTGCTACAAATGAAAGAGCGTTGGAAGTCACCTGACATGGAATAATGTGAGAGCATTGGAGCAAGGGAAGACCACTGGTTTATGGGAATGTGGGAGAAGTTGCCTTCAAAGACTATAACAAACTAGCCAGGACAGTCAGCTATCTCCTCACAGAGACATGGCACAGAAGGGCAGTCAGGAGAAGTAGGTTATTGTCATACCATATTAGGAATTTGGGGAAGAAAAGAAATTACCATAAGCAGTACAAGTGACAGGAAAATTTTAAGTAGGGAAGTATGGTGATCATATTTACATTTTAGAAAGATAATGGACAATAGTTTGTATTTGGGGAACAGAAGACAGAGGCAGGGAGATTGTTTAGAAGGTTAATGAAAAATACCAGTGAGAGATGATGAGGCATCTATCTGGGTAATGAGAATGAAGAGGAGGAAATGGATTCAGAAACTATTTAGGAGATGGAGTCATCAAGACCTGGATGACTAATTGCACGTAGGGGGTGAGAAATAGGAAAAGGAGAGAATGACTCCTGAGTTTCTGACTTGGGAAAGTGGTTGGATGGTGGTTGAAAGAAGAGAAGGAGAATGTGTGTGTGTGTGCGTGTGTGTGTGTGTCTGTCTGAAAAGAAGAATTCAGCTCTGTAACTATTGAAGTGACTGACCATAGGTACAGGTTTCCACTGGGTAACTGGATACATGGTCTGCAATCTGCCATTCAGAAAATTCCAGGCTAGAGATAGTAATTCGAGTGTCATCAGAGTTTAATGGTTAAGTAGGAGTAGATGAGGTAATCCAAGGAGACCATATCGAGGAGGAGAGGGCTGAGACCCAAACGTAGGGAACATTAACATTTAAAGGCAGTTGGAAACAGTTGCCCATGAAGAAGACTGAGGAGTGAAGACACACAGACTCCAAACTCTAAACACCACCGGGAGCCCTAGGTATTCTAGCTCAATTGGAATTGCATTTGGCTGCATATAACAGTGGGTTAATCAACTAACTTATCCAGAAGGCAATCCAGGCAGGGCTTAATGAAGTCAGCAAGACTCATGCCCCTTGCAGCTCTTTTTGTCCTCATGGCCATAAGATGGCTGCTCCACCTCAGCCAGTAAGCCCTCATTCCAAGCAGGAAGAAGGGGAAGGGCAAGGAGCCAAAGGTATATGGCAAGCCTCCCCCTTTTTATCAGGAAAGCAATAGTTTTCTGAGAGGCCCCATCTACTAAACTAAAAACTGCAACTCATCAGCCAGGATTGGGGGTATGAATATCTCATTGTGTGGGTACCTGGAGGAGATGAGGTGTTTTCTTTTTTCGTTTCTTTTTTTTTTTTTTCAACTTTTTCTTTGGAAATAATCTCAAACTGACAAAAAATTTACAAAAAAGAGTACAAAGAATTCTTGTATACTTTTCACCCCAAATTCCCACATATTAACACTTACTTTATTGTTTTTTCTCTCTCTCTCTCTCGTAAACATTTACTCCTACATACTTCAGCATGTGCTGCCTACAAATAAAGGTCTTCCCTTACATAACCATACTTCAGTGATCAGAATCAGAACATTAACATTGATAAAATGCTTTTGTTTAATCTGCAGCTTTTGCTAATTGTCTCACCGATGTCCTTTGTTGCAAATAAAGTCTTTTTTTTTTTTTCCTAGTCCAGGAACCAACCCAAGATCACACATTGCATTTTGTTCTCATGTTGTTTTTAATCTACTTTAATCTAGAAAGTTCTTCAAACTGTCTTTATCCCTCATGTCACTGACATTGTTGAAGACCGCAGGCCAATTACTCTGTAGAACATCCTTTATTTGGATTTATCTGATGTTTTCTCATGATTCACGTTATGTATTTTTGGCCTGAATACTACAGATGTGATATGGTGTCCTTCTCAGGGCATATCAGGAGGTATGTAATTTGGTCTGTCCTATTACTAATGCTAGCAATTTTGATCACTTGGTTAAGGTGGTATAGTAGCATTGGTCATATTTTCCTAGTACAAAGTCACTATTTTACCCTTTGAAATTAAAGTAATGAGAATCTGTAGGAGGTCTTCACAGATTGTACAAATATGTTTCTCATCAAACTTTCATCTACCAGTTTTAGCATCCATTGATGATCTTGCCTGAAATAATATTATGGTCACTGCAAAATGGTGACGTTCTAATTCTGTCATTCATCCTCTAATTTATTAGTTTGCTCTTTACCAAATAGAAGAACTTTTTTCCTCCTCCATTTATTTGTTTCAGTATGGACTCATGGATTCCCATTCTATTCAATGGGTTATACCCACTGCCATCATTGTTTTGATGCTCACGTTGTTGCAGATTGGCCGTGGGGAGCCCCCTTAATCTGACTTCTGTGTCCTTTTGACTTGCCCCCACCAGGTTTTGAGCACTTTTCTTATTTGAGATGGTTATTTTTAATAGTGCGCATTACCTCCTTGATAGAATCAGGCTTCTGTTAGTAGAAAACAAAAGGAGGAATGAAGATTGTGTGGGCAACCAGTTGTGTCTACCACACCTTGCTCCTCACCAGCCAAGAGCCGTGGCTTGAATCCAGCTGACAGCCTTGCTTTGTTCTAACAAAACAACGTTGTGCCCACATTCCAAAAAGAGCCTAGAGGCCATGTAATTCATCCATGTCTTTCCTCATTGTAATCCTTTATCACCATCCAAACTGAGTGCTCCTAAGGCCAGGTCTCCTGTGTTGCACAACTCCTGGGGGGGCCATTCATATAGTAGACTATGGATGATACACAAGAGCAAAGGCTGGCAAGCTTTTTCTTTTCTTTAAGTTTATTTACTTTTGAGAGAGAGAGAGAGAGAGAGAGAGAGAGAGAGAATCCCAAGCAGGCTCCACGCCATCAGCACAGAGCCCGATGTGGGGCCCAAACCCATGAATTGTGAGATCACAGATCATGACCTGAGCCAAAATCGAGTTGGACACTTAACCAAGCCACCCAAGCGCCCTTGACAAACTTTTTCTATAAAGAGCCAGATGGTCCATATTGTCCGCTGTGTGGGCCATTTGGTCTTTGTTGCCAGTACTCAACTCTGACATTGTAGTGTGAAAGCAGCCATAGAAAATATGTAAATGAGTCAGCATGGCCATCCATGATACAAGAAAACTTTATTTATAGACACTGAGATTGAATTACACATTATTTTCATGTATTGTGAAATGTTATTCTTTCAATTTAAAAAATTATTTAAAAATGTAAAAACCAGGGGTACCTGGAGGGCACAGTTAGTTAAACATCTGACTCTTGATTTTGGCTCAGGTCATGATCTCACGGTTCATTAGACTGAGCCCTGAGTCAGGCTCTGCGCTGAGCGTGGACCTTGCTTAAGATTCTCTCTCTCTCTCTCTCTCTCTCTCTCTCTCTCCCCCCCCCCCCCGCTCCACCCCCACTTGCACATGCAGCACATGCATGTGCACTTGCACTTTCTCTCAACAAGAAAATGTGAAAAAAATTCTTAGCTCGTGGGCTTTTCAAAAATAGGCAGCTGGCTAGATATGACCGTAGTTCCCCACTCCCTTCCCTGTTCCACCTGAGTTGTCATATATGGTGGCCCTGCCTCCAGCTAGGTCTCTTCTCCCTCACCTTAATCTAAATCTGCCACCTTGCTCTGGGCTTTGTGTGTACCTTTTGCCTTCCTCTTTCTCAGGTCTTTCCTCTGTGCCTCAGAACTTCCCTTCAATTGTAAACTTCTTTTCACAACCTCCTAGCTCCTTCTTTGCCTTCCTGCAAAGTAAACATATTCCCTGAGGGATGTTCCTTGTTGAATCCTAGAAAGGCTGCTACTTCTTTTCTCATGCCCACAACCCATGGGCGTGGGAAGTTCTGTTGACATTCTCCACATTCCTTAATTTTATTTCTACACCTTCACTCTTGCAAAACCCCCTTCTCCTTTGAAGCTCTTATCATCAGGATTCTTTGAGCAATTAGCTAACACACATTGAATGATATCCTCACAACCATTAGGAGATAACTACCATTATTATCCCCATTTTGGAGAGAGGCACAGAGAGGTTAAAGTCACACAGCTAGTAAATAGCAGAGCCAGGATTCTAATCCCAGCAGTCTGTGCTGCTTGCCAAGATGTTATATGGCCTTTCTTTATGATCACGTACCACGTGGATAATTACTCTCCATCCTAGTTTCACTATTATCAGTCAGGTACATGGGCAGAAACAGATGCACACTCAACTTGAGTCCTTTGAAGAGGATTGAATAGAGGAACTATTTACTAAGGTGTAAGGCAGTCTTTCTCACCCTTTTTTCATTATCATCTACCCTAAGGAGAAAATTTAAATTAATTTACTAATTAATTTTACTAATTAAATTAACTTAAATTAATTAACAAGACATCCAGCTCACCCTGACCCAATCCGTTCTTCCTGCTATAAGTCTTTCTAACCGCAAACAGTGGTGCCTCTGGGACAAGGAGCTAGATGGCGGGAGGAGGGCAGGAGAATGACCTTTCCAGCTTTTGAATGTCCTACAAGATGCTTGTATCATCTAATTTTAAAACAAAATGTAACTTTAAAAATCGACCTAAAATGCAAATATGGTCATTCCTTCCCATGCTCGAAACACTTCAGTAGCCCATATGCTGCCAAGTTAAAATCCAAATTTATTCACGTGTCACACAAGGCCCCTGGCATACTTGTTTAGCCTCATCTCCACCACTTCTCATCTCATGGCCTGTGTCCAGCCATGTGAACTACTGACAAGTGAATGCATTCTCCAAGCAGCAATCTTCCTTTGCTGCCCGTTTGCCCATAATGCCACTTTGTATCAGTCTCCCCTTTTTCATACACCTGCAGTTTCTCTGTAGTAGAACGTGAAGCCTCTCCTTCCCCTCTTCTCCCTGGCGAATTCTTCATCCTTTAAGATTCAGTTAAAAAAACTTCTCCAGATTCTCATGAGATTAGCTCCGCGACTTTCTCCTCTGTGCCACCGCTGTCCAGTGTAGTGATGAAGAGTACGCGCTCCGATATAAGACCGTGTGGGCTTAAATCCTGGATTTGTTACATATCAGTTGGTGACTTTTGGCAAGTTATTTAACCTTTATGCTTCCATCTCCTTATTTGGAAAATGGAGATTAGAATAGTTCCTATCTTAGAAGAAGAGTATTCATTTACCAAATATTTACTATCTATTGTGTATCAAAACAGACAAAAATTCTTGCGCCTGGGGGCGCAGAATTTATATTAGATTTTAGAGCAGGGGATGGCAAGCTACAGCCCCTGCGGCAAGTTTAGCCACCTGTTTTGTAAATAAAGTTTTATTGGAGCACAGCCACACGCATTTGCTTATAGATCATCTATGGCTACTTCCATGCTAAAATGGTTTGAGTTGAGGGGCTGCAACATAGATCACTGTGCCTGCAGAGCCAAAGATATTTACTTTAAGAAGATACTTACCTTTAAGGAAAAGTTGGCTTACTCCTGCCCTGGTAAGATTGAGTTCATACATGTAAAGTGTTTAAAATTTAAAAACATTGCCTGATACTTAGTAAGCACTCAATAGATGCCCACTTTATTATCACTGCACACCCTTACAGTAGAATTTTTGCCAAATAAATGAATAAACAGAAGTAAAGAGGAACCAGAAATTGGGGTCATGGAAGCGACTGGAGGAAGAGTTTTAAAAAGGTGGAAGTCGGCAGCTATGTTAGGTGACAAATCAATACTGAAGAAAGACTGTCAGATTTGGCAGTCAAATGAAGTGACCTGACCAAGGAGCAACTTGTATGAAACGGTGAGGACAAAAGCTAGACTGTGGTGGGTTTAGGAGAGAATGAAAATGAGGAAGAAAGTAGAGATTATACATTTATAACGTGACAACTATATGACAGCAAGTATTGAGATAAAAGTGAACACACTTGGTCTGCCACTTGGAATTTCTAAAAATCTACTAGCCCAAAATATCAAGTTTATTGAAATATTGGGGTATATGATGGATCTTCTGCTTATCTTTCAGCTGTTTATTGTTAGGTAAAATGTCAATGGTTAAAATTCAAGTCCATAACTAACAGAACTTCAGGCAGAAATTTCAAGTCTAGAACCATTAAAAGATTTATGATGATATTGATAGTAAAGCAATGTTTGTTTGTTTTGTGATCTTAATCATTGCGTGAACTTAATTCGTTTGAAATGAGATTTCAATGCAACCAATAGTATAAATTTGCCTATAGCACATTTATTATAACCCAAAAAAACCTATACGAGCATTTTTTTTATTCATTCCATAAACCTTTGCATGTATTACACATTCTGGTAGATTTAGATACATGTATATAGAAAGAATTTAGTTTATTTGGTCATTGCTTTCCCCATCCCATCCAGGAATTTAAGAGTTAGTTGGTGAAGAAGCTAGTTGAGCAAATAGGTTCAATATTTGTTATAGATACTAGGGTAGAAGTTCAGACGGGTACAGCAGAGGCACAGAAGAATAAAATATTTTATATGAAACTATTTTGCCATCTGTCACCTATTTTTGCCAATGATTTTTACACCTATGCATTGTGTACATGAAGACGAAACAGAATGTTATCAACTCACAGCTGCTTCCTGGAAAACACGAGACATTTAGGACTCTGAATACATGCATATTATTACCGAGGGTTTTTTTTTTTTTTTAGGGGGTTACAAGAGTTAGGTTTAATATGATCTTGTTTTTATTAAAGTATACACTGCATATTACATTAAAATATATACTATATATAGAAAAAGTCTGTAAAGATACACATTTAAAATATTAACGGGGCGCCTGGGTGGCTCAGTCCATTGAGCATCCAACTCTTGATACCAGCTTGGATTGTGATCTCGCAGTCATGGGATTGAGTCCGGCGTCAGGCTCTGTGCTGAATGTGGAGCCTGCTTGAGATTCTCTCTCCCTCTCTCAGAATAAATAAATAAAATATTAGTGGGTTATATCTGGACGGTGGGATTGTTAGGGTATTATTTTCTTCACTATCCTTTTTTGTGCTTCAAATGTTTGTACAAGGAACAGGGCTTACATTATTGTCACATATAACAATGGAACAAAACCACGGAGTTTTAACCACCACTTCTTACAAGCATTCGGCATGTGTACGTTCAAGCACACAGAGACTAGAGGTTTTTATGTTTTTATAGATTGTCCAATATTTAGTTGTTACATGTATAGCAACAAAAATTTCTCAGCCTACAAATGTCAGCAGATAACATCTCAAACAGACGTGTGTAGAAGTCAACTCCATTGGTTAGTTCTCTTCTGCGAGGTGGCAAACCATCCAGGCACCGGCCACTGAAACACTGGGATTTACTTAAAACAGGGAGTGTACACAACGAATGCATACTGTGTGAACTACTCGGTTTGGCCTCAAGCAACAAGACATTGGTAAAAAGTGGCTTAAGCAATAAAGATTTACTGTCTCACAGAACATGAAATCCAGAAGGAGGTGAGTTCCAGATCTGGTTAACTCAGTAGCTCAGCAATTTCAGGATTCTGGGTCAGCTCTCCTTTGACTTTCTTGGCTTTCTCCTTCTGGTTAGCACCAAACATCACTGCCTCACATGAGAACTGAAGGCAGGAAAAGCAAGGCATTCTCCCCTCATTCCACCTCTCTTTTTTCCAGTGATTCAAATCTTTCCCAGAACTGAATTTCCCTACCAGACATCTTCCTACATTCTATTGGCTACAGTGTGACAGTTCAGTGTAAGGAAAAATGGGTTGGGGGGGGGGGACTATAGTCGAAAGAAAATACCAGAGTCACCCCTAAACTGAGAATGGAGAGAAGGATTACCATTATTGCCCTAGACCAACAGTGTCCAGTAGAATTTAATGTGAGCCACAATGCCAAATCCTGAGTAGACTTTGGCTAAAAAGAAGCCTTCATTTTCTCCTTCACGAATGAGCTACAACATTAATAAGCAACATTGCCTCCCATGAGCTAGAATTAGAAGCACCAAGGGTACATCTGGAAGTATTCCAACAAAGACACCTTAGTCATGGAACCTGGACTTTGAATTCCTGTGTTATGGTTCTAGATATGACCCTGCCTATCTGTGTGGTCTTAATTGAGTCATGTGGCTTATCTGGGCTTATCTGCCCCCGCTTCCTCATCTTAAAACAGGTGGTTCTTTAAAATGTCCTTTGCATTCTAGTACTACAAGATTTTATACTACTGTTCAACTGGGACTTTCCCAGCCCTTTATCTGACATCAGCAAGTTGGGCCAGTGACACGTGGAAAGTTATTCAGAAGGGTACGCTTTCGGATGCCATGGGGCAAAATGCACTTTTAGAGGGAAAGAGAGAGGGCAAGCCACAGTGGCTTGTCATTCATTCATAGTAAATATTACAGGACACCCACTATGTGCCCTAGTGACTCTAGATGGAGTAAGAGAGAATAAGTAGTCTCTGCTGTCAGAGAGCTTACTATCTAGTGGTAAGGTAATAGAGATAAGTAGATACACAATTACATAATGCACAAAGAAGCCCAGGATAGAGGAAGATGACGCTGTATCCTGGAGCACCTAGCCCCACGGAGGGGAGGGGACAGAACCTCACTGGAGGAAGTGATACCCAAGGGATGCCAGGAAGAAAAGTACTTGGTTGGTCTTCGTGGCACTGTGGGAAATTGCCTGGCCTCCAGGGCATCTCACCCTGTAATTTATTTGCTTTTCTTTTCTCTGACGTATTGTTTTTCTATTCCTTTCTTCAATGCATGTGTCCAGATGTCTGTATGTCTGGGATCAGGTGAGAGCACCACGGAGAAACTCTTGCAGCAAACTGACAGTTTCTATTTCAGATCTTTCCACCACCTCCACTACCATCACTTACACCACTACCATTTCTGCCTTCATTATCACCTCTCAACACCTCCATCATCACCACCACCACCACCATCAACATCACTACCACCTCAACATCTTCATCATCACCTCCACCACCAAGAGCACCACCTCTGCCACCATCAAAAAAGTATACAAGTAGGGGCGCCTGGGTGGCTCAGTCGGTTAAGCGGTCGACTTCGGCTCAGGTCACGATCTCGTGGTTCATGAGTCCAAGTCCCATGCCGGGCTCTGTGCTGACAGCTCAGAGCCTGGAGCCTGCTTCAGATTCTGTATTTCTGTCTCTCTCTGCCCCTCTCCTGTTCACCCTCTGTCTCTATAAAAAAAAAAAAAAAAAAAAAAGTATACAAGTAAGCCTTGTTTTAACTAATCTCGAAAGTGTGTATAAAGTCTGAGCTAATATAATGAACAAATTAGGGGATTTGCTTTTCCAAATTATTCAATCTACAGCAACCTTAAGTAGTTGCTTCCCTAGTATTTTTTTATATGTGCATTGGTTTACAAACTTTTTTTTTTTTTTTAATTTTAGAGAGAGAAAGCATGAGATGGGGAGAGGAGCAGAGGGAGAAAGAGAAAGAATCTTAAGTATAATTCATGCTCAGCACAGAGCCCGATGCAGGGCTTGATCCCATGACCCTGGGATCATGACATGAGCCAAAATCAAGAGTCAGACACTCAACCGACTGAGCCACCCAGGCACCCCAGTTTACAAACATTTTAACTGTCCAGATCTCTTTAGGAATATACTTATTTTAAGAAGCAAGGCACATCACAGACAGGATTTTCATGCTGAGAAAGAGGACAAGCATAATGAGCTGAAAAGGCCTTTTTCCTTATTCATTAAATTATTGAGAAGCGTTTTGGAGTGCCTGGGTGGCTCAGTCAGTTTGGTGTCCAACTTCGGCTCAGGTCACGATCTTGAGGTCCGTGGGTTGAAGCCCCGTGTAGGGCTCTGTGCTGACAGCTTGGAGCCTGGAGCCTTCTTTGGATTCTGTGCTTCCCTCTCTCTCTGCCCCTCTCCTGCTTGCGCTGTCTCTCTCTCTCTCTCTCAAATACACATTAAAAAAAAAAAATTATTGAGAAGAGTTTTTTGGCACACACAAATCTACTCAACATTAAGCAGTTTTAGTTAATTGGTCATAAATCAGTGACTATAAAGGTGGAAGTTAATTTTATCAATAGTAGTCCTATATATAAATAGTAACATATATAAAAATGATCCATATATTTATATACTTACACTTATATATTTTATGTGAATCATATATTTGTATACACAAATATACAATACTTATAAATGTGATCAATGTATACTGCTATTATAAATATCCTTCCCTAATTATGAAACTTGGGTTAGAGACCGAAGTAGACTGTAAAAATGATTACAAATTCCTCGCATCCTTGCATGTACATCCCTTGCTTGCTACATACTGTGCTACTCTTCTTATCAAGGAGAGTCTATTTCCCCACTCCTTAACTCTTGACTCTGGGTTGGTAGTGTGACTTCCTTTGTTGTTGGGATATTAACAAATGTGCCACAAACAGAGGCTTGAAAAATGCACGCACTTTGGGGTTTGCCCTCTCTTACTGATTTGGGAACCCTGCCACACCACCATATGATCTAATCTGGGTTGGCCTCCTGGAGAATAACAGATCATGTGGAGCAGAGATGAGCTAGTCTAGCTCAGGCCCCTGTGAGATAGATCAGCTACCAAATCACCAGATATATTAAAGACCATCCTAGACCATCCAGCCCCAGCTGAGCTGGGCAAGGCCAAAAGAGCCACTAAGTCAACAGACCAGAGCCTCATGAGAAATAAATAAAGTGTTTATTGTTTTAAGCCACGAAATTTTGTGGTGGTTATACAGCAAAAGCGAACTGATACAAGAACCACACATTACTGAGTTTATTGGAGCCACAGTTGCCCCAAATATGATTTTTCATTTTCTTCCAATTCTAAGAGCTCTGATTCTCTTTCAGTATTAAGCTTCTTTTCTCAGTATGGTCTTTACAGAAGAAAGAGGGTGGGGAATAAAGGTAGAAAAAATGAGGCATGATGTTAAGAGTGAGGAGGAACAGATATGAATTACAGAGGTGATGGTGACACCAAAAAGAGAGGTCGCTACAACTCATACAGTGGTGGCTAACTTCCTGGGAGAAGGTCACTCTACAAAATCGGAATCTCTATGAAACTCCCTGGCACTGACCCCAGATGTCCCTATGTTCAATTGCAAACACACATTCTAAAATTCCCCTTCTGTTCCATTCCTTAGTTCCTCTCAAATCTTTTTCACGATCCCAAATATGGCTTTCTATTTTGGTAGTTAGAATTTTTTTGGCTATAAGTGACAGAAACCAAATTTGATCTTCAAAGTCCAGATCATCCTTAAGCTTTAGGCAAGATTGAATTCAGTTGCTCAAATGATGTCCTCAGGGAACTGTCTCTCTGTCTCTGTCTCCAGGTTCTGCTTTCCTCTGTGCTAGCCTCATTGTATCCCTTAATCCCAGACCTATTTTGTAGGTCCTAGAGTTGAGTGGTGGCAACTGTCAGTTATGTCTCCTCATCTTTGGGAGACCGAACCTTCCTCCCCTTCCCCACCAGTTACCCTAATCACATGAAAGGCACCAAGAGTCATCCAATTTCCCAAGTCAAAAACTTGGAAGTTATCCCAGACTTCTCTGTTAGTCCCCACCTCTAATAGATCTGAAAGCCAAGTCATTTCTACCCCACCTGTGTCTTTGGAATTGGTTTTCCCTCTCCACGGCCACTGCTACTGTGCGTTGTCATGCACTGTTACCCTGTCATGGAAGAAGAAAGTTTCTTCCTAACCAGTCTTTGTTTTGCTTCCTACAAACCATCCTCCATGCCTGGAGGAATCTATAAAAAATGTAAATTTGAGTGTAGCATTCCCTGCTGAAAAAGTTTGGTTATGGGGGTACCTGGCTGGCTCAGTAGAGCATGTGACTCTTGATCTCAGGGTTGTGAGCTGGAGCCCCATGTTTGGTGTAGAGATTACCTAAAAAATAAAGTCTTAAGAAAAAAAAAAAGTTTGGTTATGTAACTTGTGTAAACTGCTTTATAAAACTGGGGTACAAACATGATCCCACTGGGTGATTTTTCCAATCACTTGAACCCCTTGCTACTTGGTTGGTAGAAAGCCTAGTTAATTTGGATAGAGTTCCCTATAAACAGAGCCTGAGCTAGGGGTAAGTGTTGTTATTTTAGGGGCCTCTGCTCCCTGCCACTTGGTCTGTGGCTATGCTCACTGTAACTCAGTCTGCCTGCCAGTCTATACTACAGTCTTGGGCAGGAGATTGGGAATTGGTGTCTTTCCTCCTAAGAGGCCCAGAGCCCCCCACTCAAATTGCTGTACCCAGTGACAAATTCTGCCTACGTGGGGTCTCAAAGAGGGGCCTTAATCCAGTCATAAAAGATTCATGCAGAGGTCAAAGACACAAATGCCTGTAGGAGCCTGAAGCTTGACAGATAAGGCAGAGGCCACCCAAAACAATCAGTTGTTACCATGCAGGAATTTGGCACTCACAGTCGCTACACCTTTGGATCTTTTCAGGAGCCACAAATCTTAATTTTTAAGTGAAACATTCTGATTTTAAACTGTTAGCTTAATTTTAATTTTAATTTTTATTTTTAAGCAGGAGAATCAAAACATGTCTAGGGCCTTATCTGGCCCTGGAGCTATCAGTTTGTGAATGCGGTTTTATGCCCTAAATCCTAGAACAATGAATGCCCACTTGTCTCACATTTGCATAACTATGGGGCCACTGCAAAGAATTGGGGCTGACAAAAATCAACTGTGAACCAGCTACAAAAGGTTCCCTGACTTCAAGACGTTCTGAAGTCCTTTAGTGTGGCCTACGTGGCCTCCCTGACCTGGCTCCTAGCCTTCTCTGGGACTTGTTACTCCCGCATTCCCCCACATGTCTCACACCTCAGGGCTTCTGTGTTCACTGGGCTATTCCAGAGGCCCTTACTTTGAGTTATCTAATCAACACTCACACCCTCCTTCAAGATCAGATTCAAGCACCCCCTTTCTCTGGACAGCCTTCCTTCCCCCAACTTCTGCTTTCTCCCCGGCTTACTCCAGGTTTTAGAGGGGTACCCCACTGCCCTAACGTTTTCTTTAAAGGCCTGTTGTCCCACCCGACCTAACCCCTAGAGGGCGGGACCCTGGGTTTCTTTCCTCACCTCTGTATCCTCATTGCCTCATAGAGTACCCACACTTTTAAGTGCAGATTGGAGGAATGGGCCTCGAATTTGAAAAATAATGGGCCTAACCATTGCCTTTCACACGCGAGAAACCCATTGGCAAAGAACTGGTAACTTTTGAGAAAAATTGAAACTTCTTTAAGAGAAGACTGGAGGGAACCCTCTGCATACTTTCATTTTTAAAATGACCACACATTTGTGAAATATTTGTTGCAAAGAAATAAGTGTTTATACTTCCTCAGCTTTGGACATAACTGAGTTCTATGAATTCTAGAACTGGAGAACAGCTGAACTGACTCCTTGCACTAGTTCCCCCCCCCCCCCCCCCCCCCCCCCCGTCTCAACCCCATCTAACCTCAAAGGTCCCAGGGCTCTTACTGTCAGGACTGTTGGCTGCCTCGGAGGAGAGACGGAACCAGCTGTTCTAGAATGAAACAGTACTTCTACAGAGACGGCGGCCTACGTTAGGAGAGCGAGCAGCCACAGTCGAAAGACCCTTTGAATTCGCTCTGAAATCGACTGAGGCTGGTAGACTGAAACTCCAGAGGCTAACCCTAAGCGGTTACATTTTCTCGACCAAAAGGTTTCCCAGCCCTGTCACTCATTCCCTGCTTCCTCTCCCTCCCCAACGCGCACACACAATTTTGGTGGACCGCTGCACTTGACATTGAGCCTGTCTCCTACCTGCAGTAGGGCACCTCGGGGAGCCGCGAGGTTGGCGTTTCATTCATAATATATGACCTCAAGGGAGGAGGGAGACAGGGACAAGAGCCTTTCATCTCTGTTACTTAAAATCCCAGCAGCGCGACCGAAA
This sequence comes from Panthera leo, assembly GCF_018350215.1. Classification (NCBI taxonomy): domain Eukaryota; kingdom Metazoa; phylum Chordata; class Mammalia; order Carnivora; family Felidae; genus Panthera; species Panthera leo. Next base: position 82,771,213 of record NC_056681.1, on the reverse strand, counting down.
AGGAAAATGAGCTGGGAGTGAGCGGCATCGGGGCAAGTATGGCACGATAACGGTACGAGCGAGCGCGTCAGAGGCCCGCCCGCCGGCTATTTATACTGCGGAGATTATGCAATCTGGCTCCAGCCATTCATGCCCGGACTGGGACGCCCCGCGCCGCGGGGGGGGGGGGCATCATTCCCGGGCTCCGGGTCAGTTTCTAAGTTTGCATCATCCCCTTCATTACGAGAGCTTGGGTTTCCATTCCTGCCGGCCGGTCTTGGGGGAGACAGCTGGGCTACAAACTCACTTGGCACACGCGACCGCTTACTTAAACATAGTAAAGGCACCGGGACGCCGAGGCGCGGCCGAGTGGCGCTCGGGGCTGGGCTCAGGGCAGACCGGAAGGAACTGATAAACCCAGCGCTAATGATACCTGCTCCCTCCCCCGTCGGAAGTGTCCTCCTAGCGCCGGTCATTGAGAAATACCGAAGGGGCAGAACGGGGGTGAGGTGAGGACAGGCCTGGGCGCAGCTGCGCGCGCCTCGCGGGGCGGGGAGCGAGCCCGCCGCGGCAGTGGGGCCTTCTGCCGGGCGGGTCGGGCGGTACAAACCTTAGGGCACAGCAGAATCCTCTCCAAGTCACCCCCGCCCCGCGCGCGCCCCCGGCGGGGCTGGAGGGAGTGATTTACCAGATCCCACCAGCAACCCCACCCGGGGAAGATCTACACTCGCGGCCCTACCGGACCCCGGTGGGGTGGGAGGACGCAGAGAAGGGGCGAAGGACGCGAACGAGAGAGCGGATCGCCCAGAAAGATAAAATGTCCGCTTCTCCCGGCGCCAGTGCAGGGCAGTAGGGAGCGGGGGCTGCGGCCGGCTTCCGAGTGAAACCAGACCTGCGGGTCTACTGAGCATGCCCATCCGGTGGCCTCCGAGGGTCGCTCCGGTTCCGCGCTCCGGGCTTTCCCCGCGGCCGGCGGAAGGACCCGAGTGAGGGGGTGGGTGTGTGTGGGGGAAATGGTGCTTCCCTGCCCCGGACTCGGGCTTGAGGGGTGGGTAGGTGGGGGTCCTCCTGGGGGCTCCTCTGGGTGTGCGTCAAGTTGTGAGAAGACCGACTCTACTTTTGAAGCTGTACGATCTCACTCTGAGTCGACCATGAATTGATCGTGTTCAGAGCTATCTGCCCCGTTTTGCTGGTTATGGGGGAGAGACACGGATGTGGGTATTTAGCTTTCAGTAACGTTATTAAGTTAAAGTCCTAAATCCCTAGTATTCTAGTAACAATTCTACAGACTTGGGTAACACCCTGCTATTCAGATCAATAAACACATCTGAGTTATTCGCCCAATACTGCCATTTATTTTACGGAGCTGCAGGAGTCAGTAATTGATAGGGAGGACCTGCTAGGAACATTTCCATCAAAAAGTCCTTTTGGGTGACAAACAAGGAAGAAGAGAACTGGAAGAATTTCTTTACAGGAACATGACGGACCGTGAGTGAAGGGGGGTGGCATTTGGTAATACAATTGGCTAGAGAGAAGAAAGGGTTGCCACCGATCTATTTGCAGTGTGCTGCTTATTAACACACTACCTTCACTGTGTAGCCATTTATTCTTCCCAGCAATCCTACGTTGTGGTATTATCCTGACACTACAGATGCCGAACCCAAAGCTCAGAGAACTGGAATCTGGCATCAGGGTATCCAAGTGGGGACCTGGTGACTCCTGGACTTTAGAATGTTTTCCTTTGCTCCTCTGGCTGCCTGGTCTGCCATCTGGGCCATTCACTGCTATTAGCAGGGAACTGGATTAATGAGTGGTGATGACACCAATTCACTTGCCTACCTGCAGAAATTAATTCATCTCACCTGCCACGTTGCCATTTGGGTACTCTGAAAGTGGAGGGTGGAGCCATAGAGATGCCCATTGGATGCATACTTCTGACATGGACAAATGTCTGTTCCTGGAAGTTCAGGAATAACTGAGTGGGATCTCTTTCAGCGCCTCCAGGAGAAAAGCAATGCCCAAAGGTGAGAACTGGATAGATGCCTTAGCCTTATGGGGATTTAGAGAACAATGAGATCCTCCTTTGTTCAGTGCTTTCTCATAGACTGTCAATGGCCCCCAAACCTGAGAAAGACAAGATTGGCCTTGTTAGCCCTGTTTTATAAAGAAACTGAAGAATTGCTAAGTCTTACTCAGGGTTTCAGGGCTGCTAGGAAATAAACAGAACCCTAGCATTCCTCCCGTCTAGTTCTCTTTTCAGCACTACATACCAGCACTCAGCATCAAAGGTGGGTGAACAACAATCCATGTCCACAAAGATCATGGCTGTGATAAGCGTGAACCTAGGGTAAACCACTAGTTTCTCCTTGACTCAAGGTGATACTCTTACTATCTTTGGAACACTTATAGCTCTCCAAATGCATGTATATACCCCTTACGTATACTAACTGTATTTGAGACATATATTTAATCTCTTAATTTGTTCCATGGTTGCTGTTTACTTAAAACCTCTGCATGTTTTCTTGGTACATTCAGGAGGATGGAAAAGTCTACTGTGCTTGAAGAGTAGGAAGGAGCGGGGGCTGTATCTCTTGCTCTCTAGCAAGACGCTCAGAAGCAAATACTGAACAGCTATGTAACTTGTGGGACCCACTGCAAAGTAAAAATATTGACCCCTGTTCCAACACTATAAATAATTTCAAAATTGCAACAGGAGAGGGGTGGCTCAGTTGGTTAAGCATCTGACTTCGGCTCAGGTCAGGATCTCTGGGTTTGTGGGTTTGAGCCCCACATCAGGCTCTGTGCTGACAGCTTGGGAGCCTGGAGCCTGCCTGGGATCCTGTGTCTCCTTCTCTCTCTGCCCTTCCCCCCTCACACTCTGTCTCTCTCTCTCAAAAGTAAATAAACATTAAGAGAAAAAAACCAAAAAACAGCAACAGCGGACACTCAAACTAAGTAAAGATCCCTGTGTAACTGGACAGGTTACATGCCAAGGAAGCCAGTCCTGTCCGTTGCCCAGAAAGTGCTGCTTTGGAGAGTATGGGCCCACCCAGCCCCATGGTCCCAGGACAAGGCAAGAAAAATCATTTAAAGACAAAGGGGTGTGTGTGTGTGGGGGGGGGGGGGGATGGATCCAGAAGCTCTCCATCGCCCCATCTGTGCCAAAGCCCACGGGGCTGGTAACCTCTGGCCCAGTAACTACGGCCTTCAAGGGCCTGGGACAAGGGGCATCCTCAACCAACATTAGAGAGGTTTACTAAATAATTTTTAAAATGTATTTGGGCTTACCTTTTAACCCGAGGAAGTCCATCATTTCTACTGAAATGCAAACGTTTCTGGGCTGTGCTGTGTTGGATTTACTTTTTTTTTTTTAATGTACAAATAACGATTCCCCAAAAACGCCCGTTCCACTAGCAAGACAAAGATCACAAGATTCACGTGAAATTGAGAAAAAGGCCTCTGCCATTCAGAACCCCGCAAAAAGCACCTGTGCCGCCCCCACCCTCCTGCTCCACGGTTAGGGGTACTTGGTCCTCTGAGCCCGAGCACCCCTCGGCGCCTCCCCTGATCTCCTCTTCTTCGCCCCCGCCCCCCACTATTTTTAATCCAGGGGTTTAGATCGAGGGAGGGAACCAAACTGGAGCCAGATGTGTGCGAGTCCCCGGCTCCCGCCTCCTCCCTATTCTTGGGCATCTTAAAACCCGGAACGTGAGAGAAAAAGGATCCGGAGCTAGACAGACGCCGCACAAACAACTCCGCTCCGCTGCTCCTCCGGGAGTGGAAGCCAGTAGGGAGGGGGAAAGGAAGCCGGGCATGCTCAGTAGGCGGGACAAAGTTTTTTTTTTTTTCTCCCTTTTTTTTTTTTTTTTTTTTTTCTTTCGGTCGCAAGTAGGAAGCTTTTTGCACTCCACCACCTCTGGCCGCTGGGAAGACGTCATCGCTTCCGCCCTACTTCCTCCTCCTGTTGGCGGCGGTGAGAATCCAATATGGAGTAAATCGGTAGAGTCGAGAGATGGGGCTCGGACGGGGCGCCCTGCACCGCCTCCCAGGCGCACCTCCCCCGGCTGCCGACCGCTCCCCGGAACCGTGATTGGCCCGGCCCCCGGGGGCGACCCCGGACCGAGCCCCCACCCCCGGCCGGCCCTCCTCTCCTCCTCCTCTCAGCAGTCCCCGCCGCTCCACGGCGCGCTTGTTTTTCTCCTCCTCTCCCCCACCGCCGTCCCCTGCCCAAATCTCTCCCCTTCTGCCCGCAGCCTAGCCCCCAGAGCCCCTCCTGCCTCGCCCGCGGCGCTGCGGCGCTCACTCCTCCGGCAGCCTGCCTTTGCACCCCTTCCCCAAACCTCACCTCGCGCTCCTGTCGCCCAGCTTCCCCTTCTGCCTTCTGCGGCGCCCCCTTCATCTCTTGCGGCTCCCCCTCCCCAACCAAATCAGGCGATCTCCGGAGATGTGAAGAAGGGGGGTGAACGGACAGGAAGATGAAGGGAGCAAAGCTGCCCGCCGCGGGACAGGCGTCTAGGTGAACAGGAAAATGACCGAAGAAACACACCCGGACGAGTAAGTTTGGCCGCGGGGTGGGAAGAGGGTGCCCCGCGGGGGCAGCGTGGGGGCCGGGGCTGAGGACGCAGGCGGGGACGCTGGTTGGGTGAACTTGGCATGGGGTGCAGCGACTCGCTGGCCTGTGGGCTTCGGGATGCGAGATTTCTACCCTTGTTGAAGTGAGGAGGGGGCAAAGACTGCTGCGGGCCGGCGGGGGTGCGCCTTGGGTCGGCCGGCTGGTGGCCGCGGCGGGGGCCAAGGGCGAGCGGGTGACCTCGGGGCGGTCCCCGCTCCTTCTCCGGGGACTCACAAACACCCCCTCCCCCCCGAAATCTTTGGCCGCCGGAGCCCAAGACCTGACACCCCCTCTCCGGCTTCCTGGGGTCGGTGGGTTTTCACTTGGTGACTTTGTGACTCCTGCGCCGCCGCTCGCCCCCTTCCTCCCGGGTCCCTTAGGGAGCCCACTGGGGCCCAGGCTCCGCCATTTCGTTTTCTTGAATCGCTCTCATTTGCATACCACATTTTCATTCATAAAAACACGGCGGAGCGAGGAGAGGACTGGGCGCGGACTGCGCGGGGGTCTGCGTGAGCCCGGATCCCCCGGCGGGTCATCGCGCCGGAGCCGCCCGAGGGGTCCCGCGGCGCGTGTGAGCGTGTGTGCACACGCTTGTGGGCTCGGGACAGGAGCCCCGCGGGGTCCGGGCAGCTCGGGGGCGGATCCGAGTCGTGTGCGGCGGGGGCGGGCGGGAGCGTGCGGGACAACGTGCTGCGGGCGTGTGTGTGTGTGTGGGTGTGGGTGTGGGTGTGTGTGTGCGTGTGTGGGTGTGTGTGTGCGTGTGTGTGTGCGCGCGTGCACAGGCATTCGTGCCCGGCCCGCGAGCCCGAGGGGAACAATGCTCGGGACACTCCGCTGGAGGGGCTCCGGGTCTGACCCACCGCCCTCCGCGGGATGGGTGCCTTTTTTTCCCAGCCGCAGGCCAAGGTGAGGCTCCCTGCAGCCTTGCGGTCGCGAAATCGCGTTTGTCTTTCTCCCACCCCCGTCCAAGGCGTTTCCAATCGCCGGAGAAGCGGAGGCCGGGCTCCTGGGCCCGGCGCCTGAGGTCGTCGGTTTCGGGTCCGAGTGGTCACCGCACGGTGGCTGTTGACGCTGCTCAGTGGCTGTGCCCGCCACCAGCCACTTTTTTTTTTTTTTTTTTTTTTTTGTGAATAAGACGCTCTCCTTTATTGTCACATGATATCCTTCCCCTCCTCCCCTGCACATTCATAAATCCGGAGACTGCCTCGGCTCCTTTCATTCAGAGCTGCCATTAGCCAAGGTAGCAGTGGAGCTGGCTTGGGCGTAAAGAGACTGTTGGCAGCCGTGAGGACGCGCCCTGGGGGGAGGCCCAGAGCTTGTCTTCGGGGAAATAGGGGCTTCGGGTAGCTGCTCTCCGGGGTCTTTTGCCCCTGCAAGCATTGAGAGTGCAGAGAGGGGAAGTGACTCAGGGTTGGATGACGGGGAGGGCTTTTCTTGCAGCAGGTGACAGAATGTTGTGCTCTACTCTTAAGAATCTACTTCACTTTTTTTTTTTTTTTTTTTAAATGTCCCTTTATCCTTTGGTGTCTGCTGTTGCCAGGCTGGGCGGGAGGGGGTGTTGAGAGGGTTGGTGTTTGGGAAAGGGAATTTCCTTCCTGTGGTCCCCAGAGATATTTGCAGTAACCCCTGGTTTGCCAGACACCCGCAGCTAGAGAGCATCCCGCCTTGTGTGCCTGTCGCTGCCCTCCCACCACCTATGCCGGTGTTTGTATTTTAGGTATTTTGCTTTGTCTTCATAGACTGTTCTTGAAACGGTAAAATGAAAAAAGTTGCGCTTGTAGGGCTGAAATATGGAGGGGAAGAAATATGCTGCTGGGCCTTCCTCCCTTTGGGACTTGACTAATGAACAAGTATTTTTCTGGGTCTTTGTTTGTCTTTGCACACAAATAGCAGTAGTAGCAGGGAGGGACCATTACCTTGCAACCTCTGGACTTGGGGATTATTGTTGGAGATTGGTTCTACTTGCCCTGCATTGGGTTCCTTGGCTCCATCTCTTGGGAATACTGGCCTGGATTCTCCCTTTTCACCGGAGCATATCAGCTTTGCATCCTACCCCATCTTATATCCAAAGCAAAAGGATTTTGGGTGGAATCACCAGCAAGAAATGACTATCTCTATTTTCTGCTTTCAGAGCAGCTTAGCATGGAACTGGCTGCCCCCACTGCTGTCAGAAGCCCAGTTAAGACAATGGGTATTTGAGGACAGGTTCTGGTTTCAGTTAGAGAAGCAGAAAGCTGTGGTACCTTAGCCCACTGCAGAAGTGGCCTTCCCGGGATTACTTTTAATGCAATGACCTTGGCCTGAGACATGAAATGTAAGCCTGTAAGAAAACAGGCTTCATGGGCTATAAACTGCCATTTGTGGACACTGTCCATTATATTCTTCAAGTTCTTATGTAATGACCCATCTGAAAAATTCCTTTTAAATGTTAATGCCTGGAAGAAGGTATCTCTCTGGGTTACAGAGCTTTGCTGTGATTGCTTTTTTGTTGTTGTGGGGTTCTGTCTGGAAGCTCCAAGCTAAAATCATTGCTTGATTACAGTAGTCATAGTAGCCTAGGTTTTTGCTAGATTTATTTACCTCTCCCCTGTATGAATTTTGATCTTTTATTTTCTCGTCAAATGGCTTTATGTTTGAGTTCCCGCAGATACCTCTTAGAAGTAGACGAGGAGTGTTAACATATAAAGAGAATTGGTGACCTCAAACTGGAGACTTATGGGAGATATATTTATGCTTTAGGTAAAATAGATTTTCTTGATAGTCCATATATATTTGAGGTTTTTTTTAAGTGATACAGATATATAAATGTCACATTTAGCATCACAGTACAATAAGAATCTTGCAAGTGGCAAAATTGTGCCTAATTTTAAAAAATAATAAATGTTTTGTCTTCTAATGCTCCTTTCCATGTGATTTAAAACTCCGCTAGTAAATATATGGTAGTTCAGGAAAGCTTGTCTGCTCTTTTTGCCGATTGCCCTAAAAAATAGGTTCCATATAGAAAATACTCTGACCACTCTCTGATCCCACTCCATCTAGAAATGCATGTTAAGGTTTATAATTCCACAGACTTTTTTTTTTATAATTCAAAAGTAAAAAGCATCGAAAAACTATTGAAAGTGATCTTTTGTACATAAGAGTGGAAACATTTTTTAAATCCTGTGCATTTTGTCTATCTTTAAAGCATTTGATTATGGCCATGAATGGTTTGGAAATTCATAGACAAAATGAAGAAACCCTTCTCAAGCAAGCTTAACTCAGGAGACATGGGTGCTCTTTAGGTATTTTGTTCCTCTCATAAACTCTTCTCTGAAACACATATCTCACTGAGAATGGACTTGTAGCTTTGTCCTTAGTCCTGTTTTTCCTAATATTGAAAGGTCTCCCCTTAAAAAAAACTTAAATATTTTTGCTGAACCATTTCAAAGAAATTAGACATCAGAACACCTTATGTCTAGATACTTTAGCTTTCCAAAAGATGAGGATGCTTTTCCGAAGCCTCAATACTATCACGCTTTACAAAACTAAGAATCATTCCCTGTTGTCTTTAACATTCAGCCTAATTGAAAAATGTCTTTTACAACTGCCATTTCAGCCAGGTGCCAGTTAAAGATCCTGAGTTAAATGCATTTAATTTATACTTAAGGCTCAAGGCTCAGCCATTTGCTCACTTTCTGATCAAAGGCAAGTTACTTACATATCACCTTGGTTTTATCTGAGTGAATAAAATGAGAGTAAATATTACCAGTCTCATGGAGTTGTGAAAATTAAATGAGATAGCCCATGTAAAGCGTACGGTTCAGCACCAGGCATAAAACAGGTGTTTGGTATTGGCTCTTTGCAGGGCCCTGAGATAGATTTCTTACAGGCTCAGCTTATTAATTTTCACACAACCCTATGAAGGAGCTACTGCATTTAACTGATGAGAAAGCTTAAATAAAGTTGCTTGCCTAAGATAGCAAACATTTTTTTATAGTACTTTACTCATTTATTCTTCCCAGCAATCCCCCCAGTAGATGTGGCATTACTGTCCCCATTTATAGATGGGGAAACTGAGGCCGGGAGAAGTTGAGTAACTTGTCCAAGGTCATTATCATTAGTAAGTGAAGGAGCTGGATTGTGACTCTAGCAGCCTGGCTCAGAATGGACTGTTTTTAACCACCATGAGGTACTGTCTGAAAAGAAGACAGGGTGGCCAGCCTTAGTCATTCTGACTTCCGAGCTCACACTGTTTCTGTCAGTCTGTCCCTAATTCTTTGGTATTGGTGACAGTCTGTCATGCCGTAATTTTTTCCACTTCCCTTATCTTCCCTGAAAATGATACAAGGCACATACGGAATTAAAGTGAATTGAGGCTCACATACTGAGCCTGGGTGGCTCACTTGGTTGAGTGTCTGACTCTTGATTTTGGCTCAGGTCATGATCCCAGAATTTTGGGATCGAGCCCTACCTCAAGCTCTGCACTGAATGTGGAACCTGCTTAAGATTCGGTCTCTCAAACTGAGGGTTGATGGGGGGTGGGAGGGAGGGGAGGGTGGGTGATGGGTATTGAGGAGGGCACCTTTTGGGATGAGCACTGGGTGTTGTATGGAGACCAATTTGACAATAAATTTCATATATTAAAATAAAAAAAAAAAGATTCGGTCTCTCCCTCTCTCTCAGCTCCTTTCCTCTGCGTGCTCTCTCTCTCTCTCTCTGTCTCTCAAAAGTAAATTTAAGTAAACATGGGCTTGAAAATTCTTTGATACACCTTCAGATAATCGTATGAATTCAGAGTTGGTTATTGCTGGACATTAGCTGTACATTTATTGAAATAACGGTTGTGTAAATTAGACCTGGTACGACAAATATTGATCTAGTTTCTTTGCATCAGCCTTAAAAAAGGGATGTTTCAGGGTGCCTGCTTCTCTCAGTCCATTAAGCATCTGACTTGATCTTGGCTCAGGTCATGATCTCAAGGTTTGTGATATCAAGCCTGCAGTTGGACTCTACGCTGACAGTGCTGAGCTTGCTTGGGATATTCTCTCTCTCTCTCTCTCTCTCTCTCTAAATAAATAAATAAATAAATAAATAAACAAACCTTTTTTTTTTTTTTAGCGGGATGTTTTACTCCACATGAACAGAATCCTTAAATGTTAAAAACATGGAGTTGACTCTGTGGAATTGGAATCTTGGTCCATTCATCAGAAGATCTTGAAAGCAAGACAAAAAAAAAACAAAACAAAACTTGGAAAGACCTTAACAAGCCTGTAAGCCAGGACATTATCATTGTATAAAATTAAGTGCCTACTTTGAGGCCATCCATCTTTCTCTAGGTGGTGGGCTTGGGCTTCTCTCCATCTGCTAGGCTTGTTTCCACAGGGATTTAGCAAGTGCTTCCTCTTTTCTAGCTATGTTTGATCCCCTTTGCTTTCCACTTCCTTTAGCCAAATAAAACATATACAAAGTGAATCAATAGAAATACCAAAACTATTCTGTCTCAACAGTCTGCTTACTCGTGCTCTTTATTCTGAAGTTTTCTTTCTTCCTTCCCTTCAACAAGTGAAATTCTGTTCATTCCCCCCCCCCCCCCCACCAGTTCTGTGGCCATTCCTTTTATGAAGTCCTCCTAGACTTTCCTCACCCTCCACTCTTCGAGTCAAAACTGAGGACTTTTTAGAGCATTTTTTCCCCACACCGTATGGCAGTTATCACCATTTAGCGTTGGGTTCTTAGTAGCTAGATTCTAGGTTCTTAGTAGAATATGAGCTTTTTGGATTCAGGATTACCTCTCAACTGCTTAGTTTTCTAGTTGTTGGCTCAATACTATTGGGCACATTGCTTTGTAAATGCCTGTTGAATTTAAAAAAATGGATTTAATTATTTTAAAATTCTTTGTCCCTACCAACAAATGCAGAATGCAACGATTACAATCATTGTATTTGGTTAACTTGCAGTGTGTATAAGCCCCCTCTGAGAAAATCCATGTTCATAGGTATCCTTTGGCTCATTTTGTGGAAATTGGGTGCAGAACTATCTGGTGGTAGTGGTCTGTGATTGATAACTCAAAACCATTTTGATTCCAGTCACTGTTGGAGGAGTTGGGATGTGGAAGATTTTGAGTGCAATAAGCCGGGGCCTGTGTTTCTGCTTCTGCAGGAAAATCTCTGCAGAAAATCACAATATTAACAATTTGCGGTAGCTGCAGGGTTCTGATGGAGTCTTAACACTTGAAGTTGGAGACGGCCGTGCTGATGAACGCCAACGTTGGCATACTTCCTATTTTACTGGACTGAACACAACTACACAATCTAACAGCAAAATTCTCAGAAACTGAACAAGATGATAATAGAGGCAGAGCAGGACGTTTTGGCGTGTGTGGTTATTTTGGCTGGTTTTTAAATAAATTGGGCTCTTGTGTTGTTGTTGTTGTTGGTTTTTCTGAGACACAGTCATATTGATAAACTCTTGTAAATGTTTCTTTTTAATCAATATTTAAGGCCAGAACACTGATGATTTTTTTTTTTTTAAGACATTTCCTGGGGCTTTCAGTCACTGGAATAGAAGGACTATTTATACTAGTGCACACAGTGCCCTATGGAGCAAAATGCATTTTCTGTGTGCTTGCCCTAAGATGCTTGAAGAATTGTTGCCATGGCTTGACATGTGTCCCATGTCATGGGAAGGAAGTCAGGCCAGGATTTTAGTAAAATACTTGATAGTAACTGGCATAGGATAGGAGTTCACTAAATTAAGTAGCAGCTGTTGTATAACTAATTTCTCAGGTTGTCTTTGTCAGCAGTGTGTTCATCTGTGGCATATCACATACAGGGTAGCAAATTGTGCTTATGTTATTTATGCTACTCTCAAAGGGTAGTTTAATATTTATGTAAAAACAAAATTTCTGCCTTTGCATTCACGTAGAGTGCAGAGGTGAAGAAATGGATCTTGACTTCATCCTAGCATTTTAGAGCTGGAGATTAGAACAAGGGCAGCTTCTAAAATGTATGGCTTTGGCTCCTGTGTGTACTGAAATGATGATTTTTCAAATCTGGTTGTTTTCATTCTTAGATATATTCCCTTTGGTCCATTCCTAAGTGCTTAAATTTAATTATCAGTTTAAGTTTTTTAATTGTCTTTCCTAGTTCATCTGGTAATGACATCTTTGTCTTTTCATTACTTATTTCTCTTATTTTTTTTTCTCCTTGGCGTTGCTTTGGCTCTGGCTTCCAGTATTGATTTTTTCAGATAAGCACTACTTACTTTGTATTTGCCTCCCGCCCTGAGAATGCACAAAGAAGGTTGGCTCATCTGCCCTTCTAGGTGTGGGAATAAGAGCTTATTCACCCTTAGGCCCATAACCTTGCAGAGTGCAGAGCCCTTAGTAGGCTTTCTGCAAACGTTTATTAATTGGTTAAGGCAAATACTCATTAATTGAAACATAATTTTACCTTATATCAAAATATAAAGTAGTATTCTTACTGTACCTACATCTAAAAAGACTTTGAGATTGCTTTTTCAAAACTTCCAGGAGGGGTGGAAGAAATACAGCTTTGGGGCTCACGCCCTGCCTCTGCCTTCTACTGACTGAAGGCTCCTGGCCAGTGCTTTAAGCCAGGAGCCCTGGGTTAATGTAAATGAAGCTCACTCTACTGTCTTATTCATAGGCTGTTAAAAAGTGGAAATGAAATTGTGAAGGTAAAGCATTTTAGCACAGTGCCTAATGAATTGGGAATTCAGTGGGACTTCCTCACCTCTAGTGTCTCACATCATATAGCAAGGTATCCTTTATTTTCAGAATTTACAAGGTAGAGGATATCCATTAACAATATTTTACCTTCACGTTTTTGCGGCAAGAGACAAGATTCTCACTTTATGCCTGTGAGAGCTGAAGTGACCTGCTCAAGGGAGTTGCTAGGAGAATTAGACTCTAGAAGTCATGTTCTGCTTTTTATTTGGCTTTCCAGTGCTGTGCTGGTAGGTCCTTCTAGAGTAGCACTTTGGTTTTGGTGCTGTAATATCAGTGAGGCCCAGCTGACTACTGGCCTTTTTTACTCAGTGATCCTAGCTGGCTATTTCCTGTTTTGTAGTAGCTTGCTTCCTCTCTTACTGTCAGTGCACTTACCTATAGGAGCATCCTTGGCTTTTTTGCCATCCCTGTCTGTGGTCTAGAAATCCATCACCAATGTCATTCAGATTGTTTCTAAGAGTCAGTAGTCTTCGGATGGGATGGGGGTGGGGGCTGAAGGTTCTTTTAGGAGTAAGTTGGCTTATGACTTGTTTTGTCTACTTGCATGCCATGTTGGTGTTTATGTTTTATATTTTCAGCAAAGAAATGAAGTGAATGCTAGAGCAGAGGTTTCATTTAATCATCAGCATCCCAATAATTTTACTCATTTTTACAGATCTTTTAAAGCTGTGTAAGTGTGAATATAGTTTTAATGTAGTAATTAAATCTTTCTCCTTCACTTAATAGGTTAAATCAAATCTGTGCTTTTTCTTAGGCTCAAAATTCCAAAGCAGGTCTGCTCTGCCAGAGTAGTATTCACTGGCTCAGTGTTACTTTTGGCCCTGAAGGCCTAATGGTTGCCTTCTTATTAATCTGTGTTTAAACGGGTTTCAGATCCGGAGTCTGCTGTTTTTAAACCAGCTTTAAGGCCCTTACCATCCATTTATGCCAAGGGGATTCAGGGACACCAGATTACAGGTATCCGTTTTGAGTGTGGTAGACTTTGAACCTAAAGAACTTGACTGTGGAAGATCCTTGGACTCTAATTGCAAAGCCGTGTACAAATTATCTCATTGGGTAAAATAACCAGGGTGGTGAGGCTTGAGGAAAGGGAGTGACCCGGCTGTTGAGCGCCATTCACTTACTGCACCTAATGCACCAGGCACCCGGTCTTCCAGACGGTACCAGAGCTGTGACTCAGGGAGAGTCTCTGTCCTTAGGGAACTTACGTTCTAGAGTGCTGGGCACTTTCATATGCCTTAGGGGTGTGAGGACAGCATCATCTTGATGATTGACTGCCAGAGTTGTTTTCTCTTTCCTTCCCCTGCTTCTGCAGGGTTCCTCCTAGAGCTGCAGGCATTGGGATCCCAAATTTGGGGTGGGAGGACCTTGTTATCCAGATCATTAAAGGAGCCACATACCTTTCCCAGAACCCCCCTAACAGATCCTTCAAGTTATTTTTAAGGTGTGTGTGCGCTTTGTGTACACAACACGTGCACTCACACGTGGACGGAATATGTCTGACAGGCAAGGGAAAGATTCAGAGAGGTTAAGTAACTTGTCTGAGGACACAACAGAATTTGTTATTTTTAGTCCAGGTCCTTTGACTTCAGGTCCCACTTTTGTAGAGTATCCCTTCATAGAGCTTTAGTTTTCTTGTATAAAAAAAATTGTGTGTACAGCTTGATTTATATTCCTGTCGAGCAGTTGAAGTTAGAACTCACGTTGGATCCCGAAAACACACCTCAAAACTGAGGTGACATTTCTTTCTTGCATTCCTTTTCAGCTCTGAAGACGGAAGCAGGGCCCACAGAGGTGGCCTTTTCTGTACTGATATAAAGGGTGGAGGCACCTGGGTGGCTCAGTCAGTTAAGCGCCTGACTCTTCATTTCGGCTCAGGTCATGGTTTCATGGTTTGTGAGTTCAAGCCCCACGCTGTCAGTGCAGAGCCTGCTTGCTTGGGATTCTCTGTCTCCCTCTCTCTCTCTGCCCCTTCCCTGCTCATTTGTCTCTCTCTCTCTCTCACTCTCATTCTCAAAATAAATAAATAAGCAAATAAACAAAAAGGGAAACTATAGGTACCTCTTTGGGAAAGACAACTAGCCACCTTATCCTTGGAAGTCCCTATGAGCAGAATGGATAACCATGCACAGTGTTCTCCTGAACCTGTGGTTTAGCCTCGTTATTTTGAGAGGAGGACCAAACATGAACTTGCATTGGGAATCTTGCAAGATGAGGCATCTGATTTAGTAAGGCCTCAGATTCTGCATTTTTAATGGACTTCCACATGCTGCTGGTGCTCTTGCTCCATGGACCCCACTTTATGAGTAGCAAGGGCCTATCTGTGCTTGTGATGATAATAAGCTCACAGCTGCCAGGTTTGTGTCTTCAAAGGCGACTTCACATACTTGGCATTCGTTGAAGAAGCTCATTGGACAAGATGGTGCTGCTTATTCACAGAGAGATTATCAAGCAGCCACTTCCCCATCCCTGGCAGGGTTTCCGGCTTTAAGATCCAGCTTGATTTCAGATGGGCTTGTACTGGAAGAATTTTTTTCTTACGGCTTAAAAAAAGTTCTTGGTGAATGCCAGGAGGCCAAACAGATCCGTCACTTAAAAGAAATACGGAGCCCTTAACACGTTGTGTGTAATGTCTGGGGTCAGCTGGCATGCGGCACCTTCCAGGACAAATCCGTCTTGTATGGAAAGCCTGCTGCTCCAGGGCTCGCTCAGCCCTAGAAGAAATCACAGGAAGTAATTAAACAGAGAAGGTCAGAGAAAGAGGAAGTGGTTGTGTTGTTTCTGATGCGAATAGCATTGTTGTTCCTAGGGATCCAGATGCTGGTATTTAAGTCTTCTGGAATGTGACTGCTTGGGGATTTGATTGTATTTAAATTGCAGCCCTTTTAGTTTATTCTTTTAGACAGCAATCTAGTTAGGAAATGAATTGCTTTTAGGTCTTATCAGGAATACCCACGTGCCTAGGCAGAAGTTTTAAGCAGGGAGTTGCTTAGAGCTTGGCAAATTGCACCTAAATGAAATGAATGTCAAGACTATTAGAGGTTAATTTTAGGTGTCTGGAGTTGTCCTTAATTCTCCTGATTAAACACTTTAACATAATAGTTTCCTTAATTGGAATAATGATGGAATATTAGCATGCATATTAAACCATTTACCCAAATTTGAATAGGGTTAAAATGCAAATTATCCATCACTTGTCAGTGCTTACTCTTTAGAGATGATTCCTGGTGAGAGATGGGGAAGAGACTGGAATGTGAATCCACTTTGAGGCAGCATTGCTAGGAGAGCCAAGAATAGGCCAGAGGATGGAGGTGAGAGACCCTTTGTTCCCCCAAAACAGAAGTACTAGAAACCCCAGCACTGATGATGGTAATAACTGCAACATGGAGGCAGATGCAGTGGGAAATCTGAAAGGAGCAGACTGTAGATCTTCTCGTTGTATCTTCATTAGCCTGTCATATTTTTCGTAGACAGGAGGGACATAGGAGACTAAAGATCTTCCCCTTCCTCCAGCATTTAGACACCCCATCTGAAGTCCTGATCTGATGCCACCACCCAGCAGTTCCCAAACGAGTGGCTGAGAACCCATAAGCACTCTAGGTGTCTGTGATCCAAATATATAATGTCACCCATTTTTATCTATTCCTCTCTTTCAGTGTACATAGCTGCATTTATAGAATAATAAAACACAGCCTCATCAAAATACAACACAATTCACGGTGAATGTTTGTTGAATATTTTTCTCAACTCACAGATACTAACAAATACAACTGTAATCCCTGGGGAGGGGAGCTGGTCCTTGAATTTTCTCCCTTTGAGTCTTTATGCTTAGAAAATTGGGAATCCTTGTGGCCCTCATTCTGGATGTAAGAATGTAAGTGTGGTCATTCTGTAGAGGACTCATACGTGAGAGGGTTTGTTCCCACTCCAGGGTAGATTGGTTGGAAGGTCTGAGGAAGGTAGGGGCCAAGTTTAGTTGGACGAGGACAAGTTGGAAATGAGTCAGGACATCTCCCCTAGAGCCTTGGCATGATGTGGGGTCTTCTGATTCTCTTCCAGTTCTTGCCCCTTTTTGTTCCCACAGTCAGCGTTATCCAACCTGTGCTGTGCAGATCTCAGATGGATACCGAGCAGCAAAGAAGATGGGTACCGTGTTACCGTACGCATAAAGCTCTGGGAGTCCAGAAACTTAGGTTCCCATTCCTTCTTTGCCATTAACCTCCTATGCGACCTGAGTTGTCGATCTTCTCTGGACTCTGCTTTCTCATCTCTAAAATAAAGGGTTTGTATAACATGACAATATTGAAGGACTCTTCTAGTTCCAGATACTGCAGGGAGAGTTAATGTTAAAAAAACGTATTCGTATTTATTTGTAAGCATAATATTCTTTTTTGTTTTGTTGAAGCATAGCTGATGCACAATGTCACATTAGTTTCAGGGATACAGCATAGGGATTCAACAACTCTATACCTTACGCTGTGCTCACCAAAGGGCAGCTACCATCTGTCACCATACAATGCCATTACACTACCATTGACCGTATTCCCTATGCTGTACCTTTCACCCTGTGATTTATTTACTCATTCCTTAACTGGAAGCCTGTACCTCTCCCTCCGCTTCACCCATTTGCCCATCCCCCTCCCCTCCCGTAACCACCGGTTTGTTCCCTGTATTTATGGGTCTATTTCTGCTTTGTTTATTTTGTTTTTTAGATTCTACATACGAGTGAAATCTTTGGTATTTGTCTTTCTCTGACTTATTTCACTTAGCATAATACCCTGAGGTCTAACCAGGGTGTTGCAAATGGCCACAGCTCCTTTTCATGGCTGAGGAATATCTCCTGCTGTGAGTGCATATGCACGTGCCACACCTTTATCCATTCATCTATTGATGGACACTTGAGTTGCTTCCCTAGCTTAGCAATTTTAATAATACTGCAATGAATGTAGGCGTGTATATATCTTTTGGAATTAGAGTTTTGTTTTCTTTGGGTAAATACCCAGTAGTGGAATTACTAGATTGTATGGTATTTCAATTTCTAATTTTTGAGGAGCCCCTATACTGTTTGCCACAATGGTTGCACCAGTTTACATTCCTACCAACAGCACAAGTGTTCCTTTTTTTCCGCATCCTCGTCAACATTTGTTATTTCTTGTCTTTTTGAAACTAGCCATTCTGACAGGTGTGAGGCCATATCTTACTGTGATTTTGACTTGCCTGGTGATGAGTGATGTTGAGCATCGTTTCATGTGTTTGTTGGCATAATATTCTTTTTTAAAACAGAAAAATACCAGGCAGAATGTAAGTACTTTTGGCTGCACCAGTCAGGGAAGAGTTCACTTTTAACAGGAAGGGACTTGAATTTTACAGGACTCAGGTAAGGATGGTGGTGGTATTTTGTGGGGAGGCACAGGTCAAGCCATATAGGGAGGAAGCATCTCTTGTCCAAAGGTTTCTTCCATAGGCAGGAAACTCCTCTTTTAGGTTTATGCTGGGGGAGCTCAGAGAAAGAGCTGGTTGACTTCGCTGAGGCTAACTTTGGGAGGCTATTGAGTGCCAAGCTAATGAAGTGGTTATTTGAACATTTGTTCTTTAGGTAGGACAAAGCTGTTTAAGGTTTTGAAGCAAAGAGATGATGAAGTGGTAGGTTGGTAAATTCAAATTAGTCAAACTAGTTAGAGGGTGCAGACTAGGCCGGAGTCAAAGAGGCTGCTAATAATTGTTGCTCTACCATACCTGGGCAGGACTTTTCTCTCTGGCCTTAATTAAATGCAGAGGCATTGCTGCAGAAAGCTTTGTTCCAAGGAGGGTGTCGTTATGTTTATTGGAGGAAGGTCAAGTGGGCTGTGAAATTGAGAACAAAATTAACCAACTTACTTTGTAGATCAAGTCTACAACTTGGGAATAACCCAAGCGAGTTTTTTTGTTTTTGTTTTTAGTATTGTTACTTCTGCAGAAACACAGCACTGATCTGTTAAAATTGCCCTGGTGAAAGTGGAGGATACATTGCCCTTTCTCAACAGAGTGAAATGGTTGCAATTAGACCATTAAATTATAGAACTGGAGAGGATCTTAAGAAAATACCATCTCAGCTATCTTCTTTTACACGTAAATTGCAGTCTGGAGAGGTCGAATGAGTATCCTGGGGTCACACAGCTAGTTGGTGGTTTGGGATATGTCCGTGAGCAGATGTCATCTGGCCTTGGTTTCAGTCCTGTTTGGGGCGCTATGTTAAACATTCATGACAATTGCTGCCCTTAAGTTGTGGAACCTTGGAGAGACAGGAAAAAGATGGTGGAAACAGTCAGTTCAGGTAAACATGGTCCGTGTAGATGGTGAACCATCAGGACAGAACAGATCGCTAGCTTTGGTCTGCTCCCGTGCAGTAGGTTGCAGTACTTGAGCTTGCCAAATGCTGTCCCTGTGTGGCTCGCTTGCAGATGGCAGGTAGGGGTCCTGAGGTCTGGCTTCCACGTGTTGTGTTTCAGGGACAAAAGGGCAGGGAGTAGAGACAGAAGAGGGCCTCTTTTAGCTCACCATTCTGCGAGAGAAGAGATGAGCCCTTAGATGAAAAGTTGAAATACATGTGATGGTCAAAGGTTTTTGCACCTGGGCACCGGCAAAAAAGTTGATGAAACATTACCCCTGCTTGTTTTTTCTTCCCAGCGCCAGTGCCTCTGTTCGCCCCATGTGTTTGCTTTTGATGTTAACTGCCAAGGCAGTGTGGTCATAGACAGCAGGAAGTAATATTTGATACGCAGGTCTCGTGGGGTGGGGGTAGGTAGATGCCAGGATGGGAAGGGTGGCGGTTTTGGCACATTCGTGTGAGAACGTGGCACGCTTCTCAGCCAGCAGGTGTTGTTGCAGCTAAGAAAGGAAGGGAAGAGTTGATCACCTGGTCATATAAGAGCATGTTTTATGGTAGCTTTTTACTCTAAGTTTTTCTAAGGTCTCTGCCGCATGAGTTGAACCCAGATAAAGTTGGGATTATCCTTTGTACCAAACACAGCTAGTGGTGTGGCCAAGGGCATTTAGAAACCTAGGCTTGGAGAGGAACGAAATAAATCTCCAGACCAAGACACAATCCCCAAGAACCAAAGGTCCAGCGGCCAGGCTGGGAGGACTTACCCTATTCTGCCAGGGTGAGACCTGATCCGCTCCCCATTCTGGCTTTGAAACTACAGTTTTCAGTCAGGACTCCCCCTGGGATAACAAGATTCACACTGCTTGTGTAGGATAGGAAACTTGTATTTTTAAAAATTTCTTTCTCTTGGGCTTCTGTCCACCCCTCCCTTTTGTTTCTTCTTGTTCATCCCCTTCAGCCAGGCATTCTTCTCACTTATAAAGGGTCCCTTGTAAGCCCAAAGATTCCAGTGTGGAGTTTTCAGACTCCTACTTCCAGTGCTTCTGGATCATCCAAATGATGCGGATCTTTTGGTCGTAAATGATGGATTCCCCCTTCCACATTCCTCGTGTTCCACAACGAACAGCACAACAGTGACCAGGAGAATTAGACAGGTGTGGTCCACCCACCGCCCCTGGCACGCACCCTAAAACAGAACCCCCCCCCCCCCCAGCAAATGTTCTGATTCTCAGTATCACAAGAGACTCCAAGGTGGAGCATGTCTGGGGGTGGTTTGGGATGCTGTTGAGGATGCAGTGCCCTTCCTACTTTCTAGTCCTATCTGTTTCATCCCCAGATGAATTGAATTAGAATTTCATCTCCACCCTGTGTGTCATTGTTAAAATAAACCTCGGAGAGTCTAATGTGTTTTACACTACAGGATTGGGAAGAGGGGAATGGCCAGCCAAACCTCTGTAGGGTTGTAACCAACCAAGTTGGTATCGACTAGGGAGAATCTCCTCTTCTTAAAGATCCTGGGTGACAGATGTTAACTAGACTTATTGTGGTGATCATTTCACAGTAGACATAAATATCGAATCATGTGCACCTGAACCTAACATAATGTTATGTGTCAATTATATTTAAAAAAAAAAAAAAAGACTCTCCCACCCAGTCTGTCACTACCATTAATTTATCTGCCATTTGGAGTAGTCTGCCATTTTGGAAGGTATTCAGAAGGCAAGACACATCCATACCAGCGAACAGGAATATTCTGAGGAATGTTTCTCCTTCTTTTCTTGCCCTTTCCTCTTGGTTCCATCTCATTTAAGTTGGATAACAAATAATTGCTAAGGGAAGACGATACCAAATTGATGTTACATGTGAGGTGAGATCATAAGAGACAAGAAATAAATTCTGATTGTTGATCCAAGAGCTCTTTTATTTAACAAAAAAAATTCTAAAGCATATGAAAAGATCACCTACAGCTGTCCAATATTATGACTGTTTTTTATTATTTTTAAAAAAGGTTTTGCCGAAACTTTGAAAGACCTATTAACTTGGTGATGTAACCCAGATGCCTTTAGGATACAAAGTGATCTATTTTAATAGTTGAAGTGGTAAATATAGGTTTTGTTTTGTTTTTTCTTTGGTGGAGTGGAACCAGTTATTGTTGCAGGGAACAAGTTCTCGCATTTGATTTTTGACAAACCTTTGTTAACGTGGGACTGGTATTTGCTCAAATTTAAAGGAAAACAGAATTATAGAATCATATGCTTTTACCTAGAAATGAAAATACATTGACTTAAAACAGATGTCTCGCACAAAAACCGATGCCATGTTTTAAAATTGTAGCTTGTCACCCAGAAGTAGGAGAAAATGTGAAGCACAGACACTTAAAAATGGGACACAGTCTTGCACAACATTGTAAATGTACTTAGTGCCACTGAACCATACACTTAAAAATGGTTAAAATGGTAAATTTTATGTGATGCTTATTTTGCCACAGTTAAAAAATTAAACCAAAAAAATGGGACCAGAGTCAACTTAATGACTTAATAAGAGCTCAGAGACTTCTTTCCAGAAAAATAGCAGGTGAGCACAACTTTCTGGGCCTGATGTTTTCTGAATCTCCTATGTAGAATCCTCATTTGTAGGTTTCTAGTTTCCTGTTGATCCCTAAGTCCTCTACCATCCCCTCTTCTGTTCCTCCCCTCAAAAAAGTTCCCTTCACAGAAGCCTGAGGCAGATGAACTTGGGATTACTCCAGTGACACTCCTAAAGGTTCCTGCAGTTGACTGAGTATGTGCATTTCTTTCTGTACTAACGTGTCTTGACAAGGGGTTGGAACCTCCTAGAAAGTGCTAAAGGTCCCAACAGCTTTGCTGTAGAGCTAACAGCACAGCTGGTCTTCATTGTGGGTGGTGTGGCGTTGAACCCTTCCCAGCCAGGGAGACCAGGGTTGAGGGTCAGCTCATTCAATAGTGACCAACCAATTTGGCCTTGGGCAAGCACTTCACATCCCGTGAGCCTCAGTATTTCTCAAGTAGAGCAAGAATGCTAATTCGGAGGTTGGGACAGCCGTGTGGGATAATAATGCAAAAGAATGTGCTAACACACATGTAAAGATCAAGCAAGTCGGCCCTTCCTCCTTTCCCCTATTTGGAGACCAGCAGATTGCTAAATTGGCAGGTGAAATTAAGAATCACTTAATTCAAACAAACGTGTGAGAACAAATTTGTGCTGTAGCGCATAAGAAAACAATCTGCTCCTTGAAAACGTTAGGCCCTTTTTTGGGGTTTTTAAGACTAGATGTTTCTCTTTAAGTAGTTTTACTAGTAGCATGTTGGTGTAAATTGGATCGTTAGCCTTTCTGTGGCAGCATACCCCTACAGTGGGAATACTGGCCACTTTTTATATAACTTGTGTGGATTTTTCAATAAATTACACACGAACTCTTACCAACAAGTGCTCATTCTTGATTGTTGAAAATTTATGCTCATTCATAAACTGTTTATGGATTTGACACTTGCTGGCCTTGGGAATACTCAAGTCACCACATTACCACATTTGATACTTAATTTGGTAATCTCTGTGTCCGGTAGGAAAAAACAAATCTTGTAGTGAGCTGCGGTGATAAGCGTTTGAGGATAACGTTTTTCATGGTCGAGGGCACAGTTGCCCATAGGAAAGCACCCCGCACTCCTCCCCCTCCCAGGACTGAAACACAGGATCTGAAGATCTTACCAATTCAGGGAGCTAAGAAGCATGCCCTGTTCTACTGCGCTGGATGGCCCTTCAGTCCTTGCTTGGACACTTCTGCGATAAGGAGCCCCCGTGCCCGGTGACTTGGGCACACAGCTCTGATTGTCGGCAAGCTCCTCTGTGAAACCACTGTCCTCCTCAGCAGCAACAACTAGTTCTCTTGTTCTGACCAGCCTGCTGATATGTGAAGGCAGTGCTTGCTCTCTTCCGCTGGCCAAGCATCATCCCAGGCTCCTTATCAGGGGTCAGGTTCAACCGGGTCTCTCATAAAGTGGGGGCCCAGAATTGGAGGTGCTTTTCCAGATGCAGCAGACTCTTAAACATTGTGATAGTTGCCTCTCTTCATGCAGTCTAGGGTGGCTGGAGGTCGCTATAAGGGCACCAGACCGTTTGTATCAAAAATGCTGGCTGCTTCATGCTGAGCCTTCACCCTTGATTTTCCTTTTCACGGATCTGTTGGTCACCCTCAGCTGCTGTGGGCTTTAGAAGAGTAGACCTCCCTCCCTGTGACAGGGCCAAAAGGAGGCCCTCCTTGTGCCAGCCTGAGCGTGCAGGCATCCTGTTGGCTCTTGGTGTGCTGGGCACAGATGGGGAGGGCACTCGTTCCTTTTCCAAAGGAGCTCTCCACTTCTAGGTACAGTACTCTTGTCTTTTGTATTCCCTGGATGGGATTCTTTGGTAGGGGTGCAGAAGGCCAGGCAAGAAGGTGAGGGAGGTGCTAATAGCATTGAAATTGTTGTTTCTCAGAGCTGGTCCTGGACCACCTACTCAGAGTCAGTAGTCAGCAGGGCTAGTTAAAAATACACACGTCTGCAGCCCACGCAGATATCCTGGACCAGCCTCTCTGGGGTGTGGCCCAGGGAATCTGCATTTTTGAAAAGCTCCCCCAGGTGATGCCTCTGACTGCAAGCCAGGAGATCCACTTCCTAAATTGTAATTCCATCTTTGATGTTCATTTTCATAAACGTCCGACTACTGAGTACTCAGGAATCTTAAAGGCCACCTTTGAGCCTTAGTCCAGCCACCACTCAGTGCTTTTAATAGTTCCTGAGTATGTATTTACACAATCTGCATTTTATGAAGCCCATAAAGGCACATTTACCCAACAAGTCACCAGCGCTCCAAAGGTCAGTTTTCCTCGACTTGTATGAAAGGCTCTTAACTCAAAGTCAATTAACACCAAGATAGACGCCAATTAAGGCAAGGAAGTGAGCTGTTCAGGCCAACATTCCGACCGCAACTTTGTCCCTTGTTGTTGCTTAGTTTTACAAGTCCCTTCACGCCAGTTACTTCACATAACCTGTACATGTGTGGCCCATTACTGCATACAGGTAAATGTGCCATTTGTCACGTCATCATGCGGGAGTGCTGTCTAAAAGCATGTAATTTAAGCAACTATGGAATGATGCCATGTTAGCACTTTTGCCACCGACCGAATCGCCCTCCCCAATGCCAGCAGCGGGGATATCAGGAATGCTGGGGAAGAAGGGCAGGGCCTCCTGGGCTCCTTCAGTGTTGCTTTCACAGCCTCCTGTTGAATGAGTCTTGCCTAAGTCCAGAGCCGGGATTTCCTCGTTTACGGAGAGCAGTTCCTCAAAAGAATTACAGGAAGATTAATTGAGATAACGTGGATCACATGCTCAGCACAGTGCCTGGTACGTGGAAAGCAGACCATTTAAAAATGGGTGTCTCCTACAGCTGCTGCTGCTGCTGTGGCTGCTGCTGATGACAGAAATTGAAAGCCCTGAGAGAGAACTAACCCTTTAAGTTAGCAGTTACACTAGGTCAAGAGCCTCAGTTGCTAGGTTTTCCACAGTGAAGGCGCAGTGAAGCCTCAGGTCCTCCCGCAGCGGTCCAGACCCTGCCCGGTCCCCATCCAGACGCCAGCTGGGCACCCTGCACTGAGAACCATTCCTCAAAGGAAAGGTATGGAAGTGCAACAGCCTCCTTCTGGTTTCTCTGTAGACTCTGTGCGTGATGTCTCTCAACCTAACTTCATACCTATAAAAGCCTCATCCTTAGGGGAAAAAAAGCTAGGTCCTCTTTTGATTTAGGAACCAGTTTGGGTTAGGTGAAGAACTGGGATGCTGAGTACAAGCAGTGACATGAAAAGAGACTCTGCCTGAGAAGGTATAATCAAGTGTCACCAGCATGCTAAAGACCCCCATGGGGCGCCTGGGTGGCTCAGTCGGTTGAGCGACCGACCTCAGCTCAGGTCATGATCTCACGGTTTGTGAGTTCGAGCCCCGCGTCGGGCTCTGTGCTGACAGCTCAGAGCCTGGAGCCTGCTTCGGATTCTGTGTCTCC
Organism: Panthera leo; assembly: GCF_018350215.1. NCBI lineage: Eukaryota > Metazoa > Chordata > Mammalia > Carnivora > Felidae > Panthera > Panthera leo. The sequence goes on along the minus strand of NC_056681.1, from coordinate 82,746,478 downwards.
GTCTCTCTCTGTCCCTCCCCTGCCCATGCTCTGTCTCTGTCTCAGAAATAAACAAACATAAAAAATAAAAAATAAAAAAAAAAAAAGACCCCAACATGGGCAGGGAGGAGGGGCAGCCCAGTACAGTCTGTTTACAGATTCTCTGGCATCAGCACATGAGTTATGTCATTACTTTTTCACACTTAAAACTGTTACTAGTCTTCATCAGGAAACAAAATTCCCATTACTAGAAGTGAGGCTGTTAAGTGAGGGCGTTTATTCTTTTTTTAATGGTGTCCAAGGTGCAAATTGCTAAGAGCTGTGTTAGAGGATGGCAGGAGCGGCTTCTTGGTAGAAACCAAAGGATTTAGACCAGCGCTGTCCAGTAGAACTATAATGTGAGTCATGTAAGTAATTTTAGGTGTTCTAGTAGCAGTGTTTTTTTTAAAGTAAATACAAACAGGTGAAATTAATTTTAATTTTATTTAATCCAATACATCTAAAAATTATTAGTGAGGGGGCACCTGGGTGGCTCAGTCAGTTGAGCATCTGACTCTTGATTTTGGCTCTGGTCATGATCCCAGGGTTGTAGTATGGAGCCCCATGTGGGGCTCTGCACTGTGTGGAACCTCCTTGAGAGTCGTCCTTTCTTCCTTTCTTTTTTTGTAATTTTTAATTTTTTTTTAATATTTATTTTTGAGAGTGAGAGAGCACGAGCTGGGAAGGGGCAGAGAGAGAGAGAGAGGGAGACACAGAATCTGAAGCAGGCTCCAGGCTCTGAGCTGTCAGCACAGAGTCCCATGCGGCGCTCAAACCCATGAATCGTGAGATCATGCCTTGAGCCTAAGTCGGACGCTTAGCCAGCTGAGCCACCCACACACCCCTACTCGAGATTCTTTCTACCTCTTCCCCTTCCCTGCTCTCACCCTGGCACGCACGCACGCATGCACTCTCTCTCACTCTTCTAAATAAATAAACTTAAAAAAATTATTAATGAACTATTCTGCATTTTTTTTCCATCACAGTTTCGAAACGCAGTGTTTTACACTTGTATCCCATCTCATTCGGACAGCTGTATTGCAGGTGTTCAGTGGGCATATGTGGCTCCTGCCTGTTGTATTAGGTAGCACATCTCTAGACTAAAGCAGACCTGGGTGTGAACTTCACCCTGCTGCTCCACTAGGGATAAATTACCTGTACCTTTCAAAGCCTCAGATGTAAAATAGGGACCACAATACCTACTTTCCTAGGCTGTTTGAAGTTGTAGTTCACACGATGTATGTACATAAATTGATGGATCCATGAAGAAGTGCTCTGTAAATGTCCTCTATGAATTTTGAGATATCCACTGTTGATCGTGTAGGGTGTGATAAAGGGTATGATTATGTAAGGTTATGATGAAAGCAAATATGAGGGTGATGTTTACGGGCCGAAAAACAATTTCAAAAAACCTGACCGATTCCTGGGCCTCTGGCCTTGGATCTTGTACACAAGCATTGGAAGGGGGCTGTAGTTCTGGTCAGAGCAATTTGCTTAGAGCTCTGTGACCAGTTCAGAGAAGAAGGCCTGTAGGGAATTGCCGTGGCATCATAAAAACTGTTTTCTGCCTCAGAGGCAGGGGAGCCGGTTTCAAATTGTGACTGCCCCTTATATTGTATTTTTTAGCTTTCCAAACTTTGGCTTTTTCGTCTGTTAAGTGGTACTAATAATATGAGGCTTGTGAGGATTCTGCTAGACACAGCACATGGCAGTGACTGCTGTGGCATCTGGCACATCTTAGGTACCTAAGACATTCCCCGTGAATGTTACTGGCATCTAGAGTGCAGTTTCATCTTGAAGCCTTGTCGAGGGGGCCTGAGGGCTAAACACAAGGGAGGGATCGTGCCCCTCTGATCAGCCTGAAAGATGGAACCAGCAGGAGAGGGGCCCCTGAGACTGGTTTTGTGAGAAACTCTTCACCTGTCCCTGGAGCTCAAAGCAGACTGATAAATCCTGTCTACGCCAAGTGAATGGGCGTGGAGGGTCTAGAACCACTTATCCATTTGGTTCATTGAGTACTAAGATTCTCCTAGACTGTGCCAAGGATTTGTGACTATGTAGGGTTCCAGAGGGGACTCTGGCAAAAATGGAAAAGAGGAAGAAAGGGGGGCACAGCGTGGGTTGGTGGCACGTTGGGGAGTTACCCTCCACACATGGGCTGGGTCATAAACTTTTCGATCACATTTTTCTTTTCCTGCCCCTTTTAGTTCTCTGGCTTCCTTGCCAGCTTTCAATATTTTTTTCTCGTTCATCCTGGAAAAGAAAATGACTGCTAGAGCATTCATATTCTCGTGTTGTAGTATTTTAAGAAGCTCCTGAGAGCCAAAGGGAGAACTGTCCTCAGAATGGAGTTCTGGGGTTACCCGTGCTCCCAAGGCGAAGCCCGAGAGGATGCAGTCTTCAGAGGTACAAGGACAAGGGAGTCAGCCAGCCTGGGAGAAGAAATACAAGTTGATCATTGGAGCAAACCAGACACCAGAATCGAGATTTGCAAAGCACACGGATGCCGGTGTGTGTGACAGCCACTGTACACAAAGACTCAGCATCAAGTCGCTTTAAATAAGCAGCACCCCTCCCCCCCACCTTGAGCTGAGGGAAATTTTGCGCATGCTCTGCGTCCACCTCTTTGGTTTACCAGCAGTTCTGTTGCATCTGCAGCCACATTGCAATAGACGAGCCCCTCACGCTGCAGTTTTACTCGAGGAGGATCGTTTAAATGGCCCTAGATAATCAAGATTATCATTTGATGGGTTTTCACTGCTTATGGTGTTTTCTTTGAATTCAGGAATAGTATTAATCATACTCTGACCCTCCCGCCCCCCCATACAGATGTGAAGCCCTCTCAAGTTTCTCTTAAGAAGTCGTGATTTGAGAGTGTTCTCATTGTTAGCTCACAGTAGCTATGGAGTCAGAGACTTTCTGTCCTGGGACTTTGAGCTGTCTGTAAAGGAGCTGAGTGCCCCATTTGAGAAAGAGACTAAACTTTCCACTGCCCCAAGTGGTGTCCAGTGACTTGGACCAGAAGCCTGTGTGAGGCAGGTGGCTTGGTGGAGAGCCCTGCTGCCTCATTTGTGAGTTTGAGCTCTCAGGAAAGGTGGATCTTATCTCTGAGGAAGTGGTGGCTCCCTTTATCAGGCCATTCTGGCGGAACAGGTTTGCTCCCAGCAAAGGAGAATTTGATGTTAACTATTTCTGGCCTGTCTCACACCTGCAGTAAGGAGGGCTGATTTGCCTACCACAAGGAAGGTGAAATAGCATACGCCGAACTTTGTGTTGCTACCTGCCCGCATCTTCCATTACCCACAAACCACCCCCACCCCCACCCAGTCCTCCCCAGAGATTAAGAAGTCAGGACATTTCAGGTGTGGTACACAGAGAATATAATGACTGACTTCATTTCCACAACCATTTAGGCCCCTGTCACTGCCTGTAAAAAGCTTCTTGCAATCTGGGAGATAAACAGGTGCACAGACAGAAGCAGGTAGAACATTGGGTCTCGCTGAGCGAAACAAGGCTCTTTGATATCCAGGAAGGGAGGAGACACATGGCTGATGCTGCTGTTTTTAACATTTCGACCTATTATTCTTGACCACTATGAAGAGTGAATTATAAGAAGAGGGTTGGAGGATCAGAAAGTTTGTGGGTATAGGTTTGGGTGTTAAGGACTAGGAAATCCTGTTTTCTCACATTTTCTCTAGGGGCACGTTTTTTTGCCTCTGGGATGGTGTTTGGGGCTCTGGTATTTTGCCCAGGGCTGAGGCGCTCTCTCTTCTGAGTTACGGGCACCATTAGCAGCTCCAAGTAGTGTCCATCAACAACATCTTGGCCGGAAGTACCATGTTACAGATAAAGGTGCTGAGGCTTTGGAGTTAAACCTGCACAATTGGGTAGTGAGAGTGTGGTTGACCTGGCTGTTTTCTCTTCCCACAGGGACCATCCAAATAAATCCCTGGAAGAAAGGGTTGGGGGTGTGCTGTCTATTGAAGGGGGTCATCTTGGGGTAGTCGTTTGGAATTTGGAAAAGTTCCTGAAGGAAAGGGCAACAGTCACTCAACAAAGAGGCCCTGGGTCTCCTAGAACAGAAATGCTCCGGGTGGGGGTGGGGAGGGAGGAGGAGGAGGGTGGATGAGCCCGAGGATTTGTGGAGAAGCTCAGATGTAGCTGCTTAAATTAGTTCAAAGTGAGAAATGTAATTACTATACTTGCTCCAACCAAATGTCTGAACGTTGTTATAAAATGAGGTGTAATCACAGAAAAGAAGATTGCAGCGCGGCATTACTCCCACAAAATAGCCTTTGTGGTCTCGGGAGCCCTGTGGTGCTGATTAATCTTTTTGGGTGGGGGGGGGGGTGTTGAAGTCCCATTAAGTTCAGGTGTGTGTATTGGGGATTACAAAAACTCCCCAATTACAATTGGGGAGTTTTTGTCCGGCTCATTTGGACAGTCATTCACAGTTTGCATTTGTAACAAGTTTGTGATGAAGGAAAAAAGAATCACCACTAAACATTTTAGTGGACTATCTGAAGTCAAAATAAAATAAGATCTAAGCCAGAGGAAAAACTGAGGATGATTTTTGGCTACTGGCCCTTGTTAATTACTATTTGATAAAAAGGTGAAAAAGGTATTTCAGTAACTCAGAATGACTCCCTCTATCAGTATTTTGTCCACCAAGCTGAAAGTGCTGTAAGGCAACTGGGGCCCTGATTCTGCCATTTGTTAGTCATGTGTCCTAGAGAAGCTAGTCGACTCCAAGCCTTAGTTTTCTCTTCTGGAAAATGGGCTGATGTATGCACAGTTACATGAGATAGCACCTAGAACAGAGGAAAGCACAAAGGCTAAATGTTAGCAAGCTGCCATTATCATAATTATTCTAATCATGTTTATAACATTGTGTTTATAAGCAAAGAAAGTAGGGAAGACAAGGTCTGTTGGGGAGTGCATGCCTGGAACTAAGCGAGTTTGGTCCTCCAGAGGTTTCCTGGGCCAGTTGTTGGGGAGGAAGGGGTTTGTTTGCAGAAGGAGAGGGTGATGTCCAGGCTGGGGAAGTGGTGCATGGGATGAATGAGCTGTTACACGTTTACTAGAAATGGTTGTGTGGTTTAGTAGTCTTCAAACCTTCATTCTTTGCCTGATGAGTGCTTCTCTGTGATCTTGTGTCCCCAACTTGGGTCTGTTGACTCGCCAGCTCCCAGAGACTTGAGGGTCTACTCTGTGCACAGCAGGGTCTAGTTCTGGGAGGTCAGGGCATTTGCCTGTTTTGTGCATTGTGTGCAGCACCCGGCATGATAGGAGCCTGGCAGTATCTGCCGAATGAATGAATAGGGATAGAGTATGAATGAATATCTATGTTAAATTGTATGTGCTCCTTGAGAAAATGCCCTAAGAAAATTGGCATTGCTGAGACTGTCTAGCCATCCGATCAACAGAGGAGAAAATGCTTTTCAAACATTTGGTCATAGACGAGTTGTATATACTTGTGTGTATACCTACTTACTGTGCAGTTCATTAATATATTTAATATATGTGATTACTTTGACAGATATATTTGATTACAGATTTTAACTTCATTTGACAGTGTTGCCTGCCTGTACACAACCCTTAAAGTAATTAACAGAGACATTATTCTCATGAACATCCCTTTTTCAGAAACCGATGAGGCTGCTGCTTCTGAAAAGTCCAGTGTTGAAGTATTATATTCACCTGATTATTGCAGGGACAGACCAGTGCCAGGAGGTCCAGGCACCCCTAGACCGGGGCTTTGCTGTGCATGGGCATCACCCAGGGGTTTTATTAAGCTCCAGGTTCCCATTCAGCAGGTCGGGGTGGGGGGTGGGGGGGAGGGGTTCACAGTCTGCATTTCTAAGTTTTCTGATGCCGCTACTGCTGCTCTCTTGGGACCGTACTTTGAGGTACAAGACTTCGATCTGTCTTTAGTGTTTTGAGATTTTCCTTTGTGTTCCAAAGATGTCTAGCGTATCTTATTCTAAATGTTGACTTTTCTATACTTAATCTCTTCTGGAAATAGCCATTTCCCTAGGAGGGCCGTTGTTTGGTCTGCACATGGTTAATACAGCCCTGCCAGATATAGCCCCTCCGAGAAGCTTGGACATTTCAGGATTCGCCATAAACCTTTAGTGAAGTCTGATGCTTTATATTTGGCTTTGGGGAATGTATTTGGGCTTTTGGATGTAAACCAAGTGTTACTTGTGGCAGTGTTGGCAAAAAGTATGGATTGTGCCAATAAAGTTCTTGGGCAGAGGTGTGAAATGCCCCCGAACCGGGTACATTCGTTTTTATTTCTCAGTTTGACCACATGTGCTCCTCATTGTCTAACCTTTTTTGGTGAACACTGAATCACACTTTCTGTTGTCTTGTAGAACAACCTTAATTACAGTTCTTTGCCTGTCTATGCCATGCCTATTGACTTTAATAATTTCGGAATTTTTAGAGAATTTCCTCAGTTGCAAACACTGTGGAATTTCATTACTCTAATCCGGGCAATAATCCAGGTGTGAGTTTAACCTCTAGTTTGTCTTAGGATGCACTGATGGCATAGTGAACTCTGACAGGAATTACTACTGTTCATTCACTAAGGCTTCACCTCCTGGGCGCTGGAACACCAGGGGGCTCAAACCTGCCCTGTCTCTCTTGACAGGGCTGCGTGAGTGGTAACTAGTCCCATGGCCTTGCGGACCATCTGTGTGCAGATGACTCACAGATTGATTTCTTCGGGCTGGCCATTCCCAGAACTCCTGGCTTGTATAAGTATCGCCACATGGATGTCTAGCATGCATCTAAACGTAAATGTCCAGAACAACTTCTGATCCCTGAAAAGTGGGCAGCCCACTCCTGACCTTCCCTGTCTTCACAGATGACACCACCATTCATTCATTCAATGGTCCAGATCCCAAATCTCATGGTATCTTTGATCCCACTTTCCTGTACCGCCTGTTCACATCTAATTCATCAATAAGATGGTTGTTCCTCCACAACAAAATAAAATTGTCCTCTTTTCTCTTTGCAGTTACCTCCCTTGGTCAGGCTATATGATCTCTCCCCTGAAGCATTGCTGGAGCTGTTTGGCACTGTACGTCAGTCTTGCCACTGTATAATACCTTTCCTGCAGAGTACTCAAATGATCTTTACAGAAACCACATTGTTTCATGTCTCTGGTTCCCTGGGAACTTCTGACCTGCTTTACCAATCCCTGGATTCTTGTGTCAGCCTGAATCGATCATTCCCCTCATCGGGTACCATTGTCTTGCGAGCCGGGCCAGCTCTTTTCTTGTCTCGGGGTCTTTGCATTGGCCATTCCTTCTGACTAAAATGCTGTTCCTCCTGCCCTTCCCATCACTGACTCTTTCTTCATAACTGTATCTGAGTTTAAATGGCAGCTCCTCCGGGCAGCTTTCCCTGACCCTAGTCACCCTGTTACTCAATTTTAAATTTGGGCAGGACTTCATTTAACCACTCTCTGTTGAGTTATATGTTCATGGTCTGTCTCCATATCCATGAGCAGGAGGAACCTCCTTTGTCTTTTCTCTAGTGCATAATAGTGCCTAGAAAGTACTTGAATATAGTAGAATCTTAAATATTTGTTGACTTAAATGAATGCCTCTGTAATGAATGCAAAGCACTTTACATTTTTTTTAATGTTTATTTTTGAGAGAGAGAGACAGAGTATGAATGGGGGAGGGGCAGAGAGAGGGAGACACAGAATCTGAAGCAGGCTCCAGGCTCCGAGCTGTTAGCACAGAGCCTGACACGGGGCTCGAACTCACGAACTGTGAGATCATGACCTGAGGCAAAGTCGGGCACTTAACTGACTGAGCCACCCAGGCACCCTGAATGCAAAGCACTTTAGAGTTCTACTAGCAGTGGTATTTATTTACTACTGTTGGGGCGAAAAGTAAAATAATAAAATAAACATGCATTTCTAAGGATTTTTTTGCTTTCCTCTGTTGCATTGTAAGGAAGAAATTTCCAGAGTATGTTAGAAGGTGAAGTCCTGCAGCTACAGTTCTGCATAAAGCAACTGATTCTCTAGTGATGTCTCAAAGTTCCCAGGAAACCAGTGTGCCTTTAGAATTACCTAAAATAATAATAATAATAACAACAGATGCTTGTGTGTTTTAATACTCTTGAGTTGCAATTAATAATCTGTGGGTGGTCTAAATGTTAGCATTTAGTTAATTAAAATATTGACCCACCGTTTTTTGGCAAATACTTCCTGAGCTCTTGCTATTTGTAAATCTTTTATATTTGATGCCAGAAGGGGAAAAAAATGGTAGGAGACCTGGTGACCGACCTTATAATTCTGCTTGTAAACATTTAGTTGTTGACTTGTGAGTAAATGTAATAAATTGAACAAGTGTATATATCTCTGCTTCCTCCCAAAGCTCTAATAAAATGACGGTAAAGAATAAACACAGTATAAACCCAGAAACCTCCCAAAGATATCTCAGCCAAATTTTGCAAGGTGGAATGCTACTGCATGAATGCTGATGTAGCAGAGCAGAGAAAGCTGAAACCGAACTGCGTGCCTGGGTGGGTGGGTGGGTGGTGCAAAGTTGGGGGTGGGATAGAGGGAAGTTTTTGCTACAGAATCCTAAAGGCAAGGATTCCAGATACAGTCCGAACCAAAAACAGGGTGTAGAACAGTCCATCAGAGCAAGGAAAAAAGAAAAAGAGAACACCGTGAAATCGAGGGATACGGTCCAACACAGAAACTAGAAATGAAGGGAAGAATCCCCAGCAGTGCAGCCACCCACTTGGGCTCTGAGAGCAGCCCATCTAGGTGGCAGGGACGCAGGACAGGTGGTCCCAGGAGGGATGGCACTAAGAGCAAAAATTCTTTTGATCCTATCAAGAGAATGCTTTTCAGCTCTTGCCCAGTTGGTAGATGAAATAGTAATTGATATATAGGAGCACGTATAAGCACATGGAAGCCATTTTTAATGTAGGAATAAAAAGTTACAAAAAAGATGTAACTATCAAATTGTAAAATTTGATACAATTTGACCTTGTAAAAAGTCAGCTCTAAATACATAATTATACCAGGGTATCACCAAATCTTGGTTTAATTAAAATGTCCTATAACTATTCAAGAAGGCATGAGGAGGAGAGTTGTGGAGGAACCAGGGTAGGAGTGCACTAAACCTGAGAAGACCAGTAGATAAGCGCTAACATGGACATCAGAAGGGTTGTGCATCTGTGGCTTTAGTGGGAAAGCAGTCACACCTGTATCTTCTACAGTGCTGGGCACAGCCCTGTCAGGTGCTGTTCTTTGGAGGAAGTGACATGTCTAAAGAAGTCTAGCTAAGACTTGTCTTCAGTTGGCAATCAAGTTAGAAAAGCCAGAGTCTGTGATTAATTATAGTCTGTAATTAAATATAATTACAAATTACCTTGTATTGTGAGCAAAGGGCCAAAAAAGGTGACAAGAAACACTGTAGGAATTTGATGGAGGGAAGGGAGAGATGATCCTGGTTTAGGCAGTTCCAAGAAGCTTCATAGAAGAGAAAGGAATTGAGGTTTGCCTTGATGGCAATCCCTCAGTAGGGTTTGGGTAAAAAGGAAAAGAGCTGGATCTATGCCCACTCTGATTGCCAGTGAGAAAAGTTAACCCTGTCATTTGTTCAAGATGGTGGTCATGAGGGCTGGGCTTATTATTTGGCGCTACCGTTGACTGACATGTGGCAGGATTGGGTCATTTTGAGGATTCTCATCAGTGTCGGGGTTCCGGCAAGGTCATGTAAGATCATATAAGGCTGGTGAATGGGGGGGTACCAAGATGTAGTGCATCTTTTTATCCATCAGAATTTTTCTACTTTTGTATTTCATTCAAAACAAAGAGAAAAGTCAAGTCTTTTTCCTTTTTTCTTTTCTGATGGCCATGACTGAATTTTTCTTGCATGAACGGTTCTTGTGTTCTTATTTAAAAGAAGAATTTGGCATATGGCAGACCTCTTCAAGCTATCTTTAGTTGGTTGTGGGGTGTAAGTGATTAAGAATGCAGCTGTACTTGCTACCAACACATGCTTTTAAGGAGTGAACTGCTAAGCAGACGGGCCTGGTTAGAAGTTTAGAATAGCCTCTTGGGATCAAAGATGTAATTTTTCAAGTGCATGATATTCAAGAGTCCCTCCCCTCAAGACTGAAGCATTGAGGGCTGTTTGTGCCCAGAGGCAGCGTGACTTATTTGTTTAAAATGGCGGCCACTCTTGGCTCTGGAGAGGCAGCCATGCTTCACTTGGAGTAGACAGGAGGAGGCTGACTTCACTTTACTTTGTATAGTTTGGCTTCAGTGCTCCTTTGGAATAAAACATTCTTTACTTCTCTAGTGTGTCTCAGGACAAATCCATCTCTGTCCTTGTTGCTCAGTTACACTGTGGTGCTGGGTCCTTAGTCTTCAAAGCTTGGAACTCCCTCTTGCCTTTCCTCCAAAAATTTGTTCTTTCGCTTAGCAAATATTTACCAACTTTCTGCCATATGCAGGACTGTGTGGAGAGCACAAAGATGAATCAGACACGGGGCCTGTCCATAAATGTCGTCAGTCAAATAAAGGACGTCTTGCAGTGGGGCAGCCACACGGGAGCTTTTACCATGAAGTGCCCAAGAATAGCACCATATGCTATAGGTGTTTGGAAAGGCAAGATGAGTTAGATGGGTGGGTTTCAAGTAAACCTCTCTTGGAGAGGGTGACATTTGAGTTGAACCTTGAAGGACAGGCTTAGCTTTGCAGAGAGGAGGTGTTTTAGGCAGAGGTATAGAACACGTGAGCTACAAAAGCAAGGATCTTGGAGAATTGGAAGAAAGAGCCATCAGTGCTTATTCAGTTCTCACTGTACCTCAGGCACTTGGCTGAGGTGTCACTTTGGTTATCCCATTTGATCCTAATAGCAACTTTTTTCTTGCTGAGAAACTAAGGCCTGGAACATTTAAATAACTTGCCCGACAAAGCTCATAAGTAGGAAACGAGTGGGGATTTGAACCCAAGACAGTCTGATTCCAAATCTAAACTGTTAGCTTCTTAGATGGAGCAGGCATAAGCTTGAGCAAAAGATAATTTGAAGGGAAAAGGAGTGGCTCGGGGCAGATGGAAGAAAGAACCTTGAATGCTGAGCTAATTACTCTGTAAGCAGCAGGGAGCCATTGAAAGTGTTTAATGGGGTGTGACGTGGCCCTAGCAAGGCTGCCAACTCTAAGGCAGAAAGATCCGAGTTCCTTACTATGTGCCAGACACTAGGCCAGGTGCCTGATACCCCTGATGCCATTTAACAGTCCTAACAGCCCTATGACATAGGTGCTGTGGATGCCCCCTTCCTACCATAAGGGAACAGTGAAAGTTGGGTGGTTAAGTGACTTGCTAGAAGTGAAATAGAGAATGATGTGCAAGATAGACTTGAGGTCAGAGGCAGAGAGACCAGTTAGGCCACCACAGGAGCCCATGCAAGACAGAGGTGATGCTGGGAGGGGAGGAGAGGGAGCAGTGGGGGTGACAGATGGGGGGTGCAGCTAAACAAGGTGAGAGATTTGGCATGGCAAGTTTCTAACTTCCATCTTGTGGGGCACAGGTGCTGGGGAGATCCCTAGGGCAGCGGGAGCAGAAGAGGGAGCCAGTCACCTTCCTTTCCAAACCCACATGGTCAGGTTAGGACGCTGAGGACTGGACTTAGCGATGGGTAAAGTGCACAGGGATTAAAAGTGGTAAGGGAAGAGTGTGGAGAATGGGGAGCTGGGGCCGCAGACTTGCAGTGCTCAACACTTAGATCTGAGAATGGAGAAGAACTTGGGACAAAATGAAAGAAGTCAAGGAGGGGCATGTGGAGGGGCAGCCAAGGGTGGAGTATCTCAGGATGGCCCGGTAATGCAGAGAACTTGCCGAATGTTGGCACAGGCCTGGTCATAGACCTCTGTGTACCTTTTACACTTGCTGCTAGAGTCAACCCCAACCCGAGGCAGTCTCTCATTTTCCTTGTTCGGAGAAGAAATCCTATGATCAGTATAGATTTGCCGAAGAAAAAGACATGGAAATAACACAATGTGAAAATAGACTGCTTCAAAATTTTTTTCAGTTCATATAAAGGGTAGAAACCCTGGTGGCTAGTACTTGAATATTGAGTCCTTTGCATTCCACCTTCTTTGAGTCTGACTGTGATCAGAGTGGGCTTGGTGTGCCGGAAAATTGAGATCACAAGCAAGGTACCTCAGGGCTCCTAGCAGTCCTAGTATCGGAAACAGACAAGTGCACGGAGATGTGGGACTGAGGTGCTCACATGTAGGAAGGAGACCTGTCCCCATGCATGTTTAGTACATGCTAGGGGAGGGGCAGAAGGGTGTGTTCCTCTCTTAGAGTGGGTCAGGGGAATGTTTAATTGCATGTCTGTGAAAGAAATCAGTCTTGTAAATATAGTGTGTGTTCCTCAGATTTGGCCCAGAGGTAATTCTCGGTTTGGGGGTTTATTAAGGCTTCTTTGAAATAGAAGGTCTGTTAAGCCCTTGTTCAGGACCCATCATGATGGCCTCCAGGTTTCCGTCAGATGAGAGGCCTGTGCGGGACATCCACAGCCACCCCCTGTGTATGACCAGCCTGTAAAAGCAGCAGTCTTTGCCAGAAGCCTGTGAAATTTAAAAGCAGGGATTTGTCTGTGGTGTCCTCTTTCCAAACCTAATGATGTGTAATTGCTCAGTTGTTGAACTTGGTTGATCTATTTCTAGGAGATTAGCTACCTAGAGGAAATGAGAATTTAAATTGTTTGCTGGACTTCAAAATTTTGTACATGTGAGGAGATCTCTCATCCACTGGGACGTATGGCACAGGGAAAGCTTTGTTCCCTAGAAGCAGTCGCTATTGATGGACGTTGTACAGTTTGCTCCCCTGGGTACTTTTCACACATTCTAAGTAGTCCTCACAACAGTTTTCTCCTTGTGTGGTTTTAAGCCCATTTTAGAGATGAAGATCCCAGGTCCGGAAGGTAAGTAGCTTGCTCAAGATTCCCCCGCTGGTAAGTGCCAGAGCTGGGATTGGAACCCTTGGAACCCAGATTGCTCTGACTGCACCGTGGCTTTCTGCTTTCATTATCAGGAGTGGTCTGAGAATTGGCAATGACAATTATTGAATGAATAAATGAATTCTCAAAAAACAAAAAGAAAAATGTAGCTTATAGGTCCTGTAGTATGAGAGAATATTTGAGAGAATGTTTGGACAAGGGACCACAGACCAGGAGACACTAAAAAAATCATCCTTCAATTTGATAAATCCCTTTATTGTTATGTTTATTATTGCCAAGGAAAAGTAAAAACAAAACAAAACTGATTATTCAGCAAATAGGGGTGCACTCTTGGGCTCTGGATTGGGGAAAGGAGGTAGGAGTTAGAGATGAAGCCGGAAGAGAAGGTTGGGGAGAGTTGCCACCTTTCCCACATATCACCACAATAGTACTACAGCTGTGTGCGTGTGTCTCAGGAGTGGGGGAAGGCTTCGTTCAGCATTATTTTGGATAACATGCTGCCTCATTTTTATCTCTGTAGCAGTAACTTTGTGTAAGAAAAATAGCTAGTTCCGTTCTTTTGCCTTTTGAAAAGGAGGTGGAGAGATCTGTTTTCAACTCTTGACAGGCCCTTCGCTGTTCCTTATTTCCTGTTACTTAGTGGCAGAGGTAGAATCTCTGTGGCCGGAAGTGCCTGAAGGACCCCAGCCTCCCTCTGGGCCGCCCTCTGCTTCTACCCATGCCCCCCTCCCCCCCCCTTCTCCCGCATCCTTTCTGTTCAGCTCCCAAGAATCCACCAAAATAATAGGTAGGAAGACTAGGTAAGGCCTGGGGTAGAAAAAGGATTGAGCGTCCCTGGCATGTTCTGATTAATCCTATTCATTGTCAAGTACAGCTTTTTAATGAGCTGATTCATTACTGAGAGTAGGTCTCATGCAAATCCCCAGTTTATATCCTGCGGATTTAATTTCTTAACAATTTCCTCATTTCAACACAAGTCCATTGTACCATGGGTTTTATGATTTCCTTTGAATTTAGAGCCTCACCTCACATTTTATTTCAAAACTATGAGGTAAATAGAAAAGAAAAAGCTTTAAAAAATAAGCTAGCTGAACACATTGGTGGATATTTAACTCCTCTCTAAAGGAAGGGTTGCCCACACATCAAAGTATTGGAAGGAATTGCAGGAGAATCCCTGATAAGTTTCCAAACTTCTACTTGTGTTGATACCATGGACAAATTTAACAGACAGATATGAAAAAAAAAATTTTTTTTGCCTCAATTGTGATTTATGGAGTTAACATAAAACTGTGAAAAGTTTAGGAAATGACCAAAGAAGACACTAAAATAGCCACTAGAAAAATAGAAAACTTAATACTTTAAACATGCCAAGTGACTGGTTAAAAGAAAAATATAGTTGGCTAAAAATGAAATAAAATTGTTAGACCCACAAATTAAAGTAATATAATGAAACAATAGCCTTTTTCAATTGCTCTTAATTATCAAATAGGAACAATATTTTTAAATACTGATATGGCTTTGGTGAGGTGACATTTTTCATACACTGCTATTGGGAGTAGATTTTGGTGTACTTTTTCTGGAAAGCAATTTGATAATATATCTATTTTCAATTCATCTTTTTTATTCAAACATTCTTCTAGAAACTTGAAGATCATAATTAAAGACACATTTACGGGCAGTGGTGTTTAAAGTTATAGAAGTTGAAAATGTTGATAAGAGAGCATAGGGGAATGGTTCAGCCACATGGATCATTCATATAACCATATAGTAGGCGGCCTCCGTACGTCCAAGGAATTAGTAATCAGATGGAGAATGCAGCATCGGCTGAAAACCGGGTACAGAATTCTATCTATATCTCCCCATCCAAATTTTGCCTAAAACATATGTATAACAAAAGGACCAGAGGGAACTACATCACACTGTTAGCCCTGGTTATGGTCATTTCTGAGCTGTGGCTTTATAGCCATGTCTCTTGTTTTCTTTATTCTTTTATGCATATATTGAGGTGACCCAACTGTTCAGTTTGCCCAGCTTTGCCCTGGTTTTAGCACTGAAAGTCCTGCTCCGGACAGTTGGTCGCTCTAGCGTACATGGATGCACATTGAGATGAGTTTATGCCATTTGGCAGGAAGGGCCAAAGATAAAGTGACAAGTGACAAGCTGAGGGGGCCTGTGTAGGAGTCAAGCAATAGATTCTCTGGTGATAAAATTAATAGGGCTTATTTTAGAAAACCTCAGAAAAAGTAGATCTGCAAAAACTTAAATGGTGCTTACATGTGGCTTGTATTGTTCCAAATGCTTTTGGTGGTTAACATTCTTTAATCGTTCCCACCCTAGGAAGTAAGTACTGTAATCACATCCCCATTTACAGAGGCATAGAGAAATTGAGTAATTCGCCCAGGGTCCCACAGCTCTGGACAGCTGTGCCTGGATCTGTGCTCAGGCATTCTGGGCTGTTCACCGCTGTCTGCATCTCTACAGAGCCCCTACTCCAGTCACTTCTGTTGCTGCCCTTGATGGTGACGTCGTTCTTGCCCATACCATGCCACTTGCGTTGGCCATACTCGACTTCTTGCTGTTCATTCCACCCGTCCTGCCAGGACTGCCATTGACCTCAAACAGAGGAAACACCTTCCCCGTCCGGAGCCTGGGGTGGGGATTTCCATAGCAGAGTTGCTGGCCTCTGGTGATAGAGTTCTTTCAGTTTTGCCACATGATCTTGTGGCATAGGGCTGGGTCCAGGTGCAGCTTTAGTTATTTCTGGAAACACTTCTCCTTTTCCTTTGCTTTGCTGAGTGTGGCTCATCAGCCGTTCTCTCCGAAGGTGATTTTGGCTCCTCTGCCCAGACCATCAGACATTTCTGTAGGTGCTGGAATCTTCCATGATGGTTCTGGACCCTATGCACATTTCCAGATGAGTCTGAGCTTGGAGAGGGAGGGGGTGAACTGTATCAGAATATCCATCCTCTAAGTTTTGCTCAGCTAAGATGCGAGTCACTGCATGTGTCACTGCTTCATTAGCAGTGGTGATCGCTGGATGGTGAATCACAGGTGGTATTTATTCTTTTTGCTTACCTGTTTTATTTATTTTTGAGAGAGAGAGTGAGCATGAGTTGGGGAGAGGGGCAGAGGGAGGGAAGGAGGGAGGGAGAGAGAGAATCTTAAGCAGGCTCTATGCCCGGCCTGGGACTGAATCGCACAACACTTGGGGTCATGGCCTGAGCGGAAATCCAGAGTCAGACACTCAACAGACTGAGCCACCCAGGCGCCCCTACTTACCTGTTTTAAATATTTCTTCAAAAATTTTGCTTTGCCGTCTAGATTTTTAAAATGTATTTCAGTTTTTTTCTTATAATGCAGTTTACTCCTACAGAATTTTCAGAGCCTTCAAAATCCATGCATGGCCAAGAACATCCTAACCCTCATTCAAGTTAGAGCAACTTCATTTCTTTACCAAAAAGAAATACCTTCAGCTATTGTCTGAACTTGTACCTTGCTGAGAACCCTGCCAGAGTTTCTGGTTAATTGTTTGTTTTGTCACATTAATGGAACAATGAGAGGGCACTGGCATTCTTCACCCATGATGTGGAAGCACAAAATGTACATTTCTTTTTAGGTGTGTGGGGGGCAGGGCAGGGAATGTTTTTTGGCCTTTAAATCTTAGAAATCTGTTATTTGACAGATAACAAAGTTTTAGGTACTTCATGGGGACTGCGGTGTTTAAGCTCAAATGAAATTTAAATTTGGACCTTGTGTGTTATATTTTCAATGAGCCTGTGTGTTTCTTTATCTTCTTCTTTCTGAAAAGTTCAAAAGTATGAGTCATCCTCCCTCCCTTTAACACACTTTTTTGGGAGGGAAGAGGGAAGTAATGTAGCAAAATTATTCTTTCTAAATTATAAAAGAGTATCTTCAGAATTTTTAGTGTTCAAAGGAAAGACCATGCTTCCCAAGGGAAGATATTCCTAAAAAAAAAAAAAAAAAAAAAAAAAAAGGACTAATACATCTTTGTACTGATGTCTCTGAAAGGGTGAGGAGGCATCTGCTAGGGTGAGAACAGGGGAGAATTGTCAGGTGGATTCCTGATGCCGGGGTAGAACCGTAGAGCAAAGGACCTTTCATCCTCAGAGGAAAAAGGGGTGGAGGCCTGAGAAGCTAGATAGAAGGGGACAGATTGGGCCAGCCAGGATTTCCAGAGCCCAGTACCCACAGCTCCCTCCGCAGGATCAGCATCCCTGGGCAGTCATTAGAAATGCAGAATCTCCCCCATCCCCCAACCAGAATCAGCTGCCCCAGGTAATTCACCAGCACTGCCTGTGGGTACTGGCCGAATTGGTGGCTTGTGTGGCTACCCAATAGAGTAGTGTTACCTCTAAACCAAGGACAATGGGGGGAAGGTGGGCTAGGAGCTAGGCTGAGAGAGATCATTTAAATTATAATGTATTCTAAATATATAATATTATAATGTAACATATACATGTATGATATTGGACCACATGCTCAGGGATTAGGTTTTGTTTTGGGTACTAGGAAACGACCAAGAACACAGTAGGGAGTGTGTGTGTGTGTGGGGGGGGGGGGGGGGGGATGAACTGTCTCCCATCTCCCCAACCCCCAGTAGTTTTGGTCCCTCATCTTGCTGGGAGAGTCTTTGGAAGGGCCTGACTAACTGCCTCGTTGGTAACAGACCCTAAGAGCACACAGTAAACACCCCGGTGAGGAGACATGTCACCCTCATCAAGGCAAACAGTAGAGCTTTTCATGAGGGTCCTCACTCTGTGGGCTCCAGAAGTCACTGAAAATGGAGTCACAAGCCTACGGGCCTTGGCTAATTTAGAGACCTTAGCTGGGAGGCAGGCATGGGCTGGGTGGGGCAGCCCGCCCACATGGTGCCCTGGGCTGGCATCACCTCACCCAGCCTTGTTTGTCAGGCACTGATAAGTCTCTGGTTCTGCCCCGGCTGGGGGATAATGTGATCCTTACCTCGAGGGCTCAGATTCAGAATTCCGTAAGTTCTAGATGCATTCAGGTTCACTTCTCCCTCCTAAACACGTATGGAAATAGCTCATGGGTGAGGCTCTGGCCTCGTTCTTTGGCTCTGTCATGCACCAAACCTCGCATTGTCCTTTTAAGACAGGAGCCTCATTGCTAACTAATGGTGGCTTTGAGGTGTTTGCTTTCCCTGGTTTTACAGAGTTTGTAAGTTCCCTTTTTATGTCAACATGTATTTTAGGTTAAAGTTAGCATTTTTAGTGAGTAGTCTAAACGGTTAGATCTAAATTGGAAACAAATATGCATTCTTTGTGTAGGGTTAATTATTTTAATATTTCTGATTTTTTAAAGTTTAACCAAATGCTGTAGTATCTTCTCTTTGGAGTTCACATGTACACAATTACCTAACCTTGCTACGTAGGTCCTATCTACTTCAAAAATAATTTTGAAGCACTTACCTGGTATGTTTTGAAATTTGTGTGTTTTTCATTCATTAGTATCAGAATTGAATATATTTAGCTGTTGCTCTCTGTCAGTAAACTGAGACTAAAAACTAACTGAGTAGGGTTACAGATTATTAGATAGGAAAATTAGAAGCCTCTGGAGGGAGTTCCTGCTTCCGAAGTGGAGAACAGTGACTGTATTCCTGAAAGAGAAAGCACAGCCAAGAGCTGTGAGTCCAGACTAAGGGGGAGATTTGTTCTGGTAGCCATTTGGACTTTCACCTCCTGTCACCTCCTATGACAGCAAGTGAGGGGATCAGCATCAATTGAGTGCCTACCACATAAGCCATTCTACATGAGGTTTTTTGCATACTGGCCACAGAATCATCCTGTCACAGGGGAAGAGTCCCACCCCTACCTTGGGGTTTTTAGGTACTTAGGGCATTTGCTGAGTACCTTGCAATCCAAGTCTTTTTCTGTAACATTAAAACCAGCTTCAACTTAGGGGGTGGGGGGAAAGTAGCTCTTAAGGAACTATATGTGGGAAACGTTTGCTGAGTGAAATGTGGCAGAGAAAACGGGTCTCTACAATGAACATTGTAAAGAATGCTTTAATGCCCGGGACTTCTGAAACAAACTGTTCTGAACATACAGAATGGTAGCTGAAGGACCAAAACCTGAAATGTCGTCCCTTAGACACCCTGAGTGTGTTACTTGATTTCTCTTCTTTTATTGAATGGGAACCGCCCTGGAAGGATGGAGATGATCTGTTTTTTGACAAATCTGAGATCACATTGAGACTTTACTAGGTTGGCAGTACCGTTCTGGGTCTTGGGTTTTCAGAGGTGACCTTACACGCTTATGGGGGAGCTGCACACTGAGTGGGGAAGGCAGTCAACAAGGAGAGTGCAGATCGTCCCCAGCGCCAGCAGAGACATGATGGAGAATAACTGACTCAGCCCTTACTCACCGGCTCAGTAAAAGGTAGCTGCTGCTGTTGCTGTTGTTATTGTCATTGAATGGCCTGTTGGGGGAGGGATGTTCCTTGACTAAGTTTGGGGAAGATCTTCTAATATTAGAGGCCACACAGTTTAATGCCTGTGCTTATTCTGATAACGATATCATCCCTCCTCTTGGCCTCACCATCTCCCATGAGCATGGTGGGTTGCCAATTGCTGGAAAAATCAACTTCGCCTGAATGTTTAGGAAGCTATTTGGGATTTCCAATGTTTTTCTTCCTCTTAAAGAATAATAAAGCAAGTTCGCATTTAAGGGGTAGTGGTGGTCACGGTTCATCTCTTCTCCCTACCTCATTCTGCTTCTTTGCTCAAAGAGAACTTATGGGTTCACAAGCATTTTCCCTGAAGAGGTAATCATTTCAAGGGAAATGAGATCTCATTTAAAGTTTCTAGGTAAAAACAAAAACCCCAAGGCTTATGCCTTTGTTCTACTTCCCAATGGCAGTTGGTAGGGAATTAAACATTGATCACCTTCTTCCTCCCCGGGCTGTGCCCACCCCTCTGTCACATGGGGTAAAACGAAAGAAGGCAGTGCTGGCTCTCCTGTTTACCATCCCTCTTCCATGACCCCCATGGTGCTGGCAGCAGCCAAGGAGGTGGTGAGCTTTCTGCCACTGCGCCAGCTGGGCCACCTGTGAAGCCGCTGCCAAAGTCAACATGTGCAGCCTTTGTGTCTGGCCAGTAGGTTTCATAATGGTAGTTAATGGAAGTTCCTGTTCAGACGCCCTCAAGCTCGTTGTGTAATTCTGTCTCTGGAGGGCCCGGGCATCTTCTCTTATGTAAAAGCAAGGTCTCCAGGGGATTTTGAAAATTTCTCCTCTCGCTGGTCATTTGGCAAGGTCAGAGGAGGCCCCATAAGTGACCATTAGAAGGAGAGGGCAATATTCCTAGTGGTCATTCAGTAGAGATTTATTGTAGTCCTCACGTGTACCAACTCTTGCTCTGGAAAGGTGGGAAGGGAGGGCACACAAATGACTAAGCCGTGAACTCAGAGCCCTGGGACTGTTGGTCTGATTCAGGTGTGGAGGAGAGACAGGTAAATAAATAACCATACTGTAAATGAGGACCAGAGAGCTCAGTGCCAGGGGCACGTGAATGGGTCACTTAAGTGGGTGGCAGCTGAGGAGGAGATTAAGGAGGGCACTTGTGATGAGCACCGGCCGACGAATGGAAGTGTTGAATTGCCATGTTGTACGGCTGAAACTAATATTACAACTGTAAGTTAACTAACTGGAATTTCAATAAAAACAAACAAACAAAAAAGATTGGGAGCCAATTTCCTTGTCTTGAAGTCTTCTTTGAGAGGAGGGACGAGTTTCAGTGAGGGTGAAGAGAGGTGAGAAGGGCTTTTATCGGTAATGGTAGTGCCTTTTGCCTTCTGGGGTGGGTTTGAGGGAGACATAGGAAGGGGCCTGAGGGCCTCGCACTTACAAGGGCCCCACCTTGCTTAGTTTAATGTTCGGCGGTTGCCATCCTGAAGTTCTTTCTGTTCATGTTTTTCCTTTTGTACGAGGCCCTGGAATTCGTGTAGTCAGTCCTGCATTTGGAGATCAGGCTGTCACGGTGGTTGAGCCAGACTATGAAGAGCTGTGTCTGTCAAACTGGAGAATATTTGACTGTATTCTAGAAGCAGTGGGAAGCATGCTGGGGGTGGTGTTAGGGTTGTAGAGGAGAACCAGAGAGGCTGGTGAGACCCAGGGGGCTGGCAGTCCGTGGAGGGAGGCTGCCCCAGTCGTGCTGGAACAGAGGTGGCAGATGCACACAGCTCCAATTGACACAGGTGGTGGAGATGGGCTGCCTCGAGGCAGGGGACAAAAGTGGAGCGGGTTGTTGAGGATGGCTGGGGTTTCTCGCGAGGCCGGAGACTCCATTCACCAACAGGAATGCAGGGGAAAGGAATCCTTAAGGCAGTGGCAGCAAGGCAGATGTTTTGCAGGAGTGGGGTGAGGCCCTTTCCAGAAAGACCCGGAAATCTCTGGTGAGACAGCTTGTGGAAACATGCACTGCAGCTGCTCAGCTGTAGCAAATGACCTGCAGATCAAGGTTTTTGTCAGTATCAAGAGCTTCACTAGAACAAATATTCATCCAAAAATAAACTTCCCGTTCTTCCTGTTTTTATAACTTGCCTATTTCCTCTGAGTTTGAGGCTGGTCTCCAGTTCCGTGGGTTATTAATCTTCAGAGGATCAAGACCTCTATAGAAGTATTTCCTGTACATGTTTATCTACCCAGCCCTAAATTATTTTCTCCAAATGATAAGAGAACTTTTCCATACTGGTGTGTCAGACTTTTCCTTTGAGAGGTTTCAGTTAGGCACCCCAGCTAGTAAGGCTAAAACCAGAAAGGCTTACCCCAGAACACAGGAAAGGCGGGAGAAGTGACCTGCTGTGGGTGTTCATAGGCATCCTCCGTTCACCTCCTCCAGGTTCAAGGGGCTCCTTTCTGGCCAGAGTCCTGGGAGAGAGATAAAGTGATGGCTGCAGAGGGCCCGATTTGAGGGAATTTGAAACACCCTACTGAATATCCACAGGGGAATAATAGCCCCAGAAATATTTCTGCCCCTTGGAAGAATTTAAAATACCCCCCCCCCCATTGGACCATAATTTGTGTTTAAAACATCTTCCATCTTTATGCTTTCAAATACAAGGGAAGAGAGTGTCCTTGGTGCTCATGACTATGCACAAAGAAAAAGAGAAAAGCCATGTTGAAGCTGGGGCCAAGTTCAGACCCCATAGACAAATAGACGAGCTTGCATAAGGAAGGGAGGGCATTTTAACTCACCGGCCCAGTAAATCCCCCTGCCTGTGGGAGACATTCTTTGGTCTCCTACCTTTTTGTGCATACAGATACCAAGCTAGCATGCTGGTGAGTATTTTTTAAATGTAAGCCTCCTTGTGTGACTCTTGTAGAGAGACCGTGGGGACCGGGCTGCGTGGGTGGTGGCTTGTGCCGCAGCGGAACTTGGAAGGAAGCCAGCTGCCTTTTACTTAGGCCTTCCGAGGTGGGGCAGGGATGTCATATTTTGCACAGGGCACCACCCCTCCCCCCTGGTGATTCAGGTGACTGGATTGGGAATTTTTGGGCCAGAGCACGGCCCACTGCTCTAGACCCACACTGTCCAGCACCTGAGCCACTAGCCACTAGCCACCTGGGCTGTTGTGCACTTGAAACGAGGCTAGTGTGAACTGAGATACAGTATAAGTGTAAAATAACACATTGGAGTCTGCAGACTTACTATGAAGAAAAAGAATGTAAAATAATTCCTCATTAGTAAATCTTTCATTTTGATTACTTGCAGAAACGAAAATGTTTTCGATATATTAGGTTATGTCAACTATATTATCCTGGTTAGTTTGGCCTGTTTATTACTTTTATAATGTGACTAATAGAAAAATTTTAATTGCATATGGGGCTTATGTTCCATTTCTGTAGGACAGTGCTGCCAGTCTGTTGAGATCAGCTGCCAGTTGTGGCTTTGAAAGCAATACATTTCCAGAGGCTGGGAGGGGAGGGGAGGCCCCTCTCTCCCTGGTGGCCTGGCTGAGGGGAGACCCAGCCTTAACTTTCGGCTGCGTAGGGTGGTGGGTGGGACAGCCTACTTCTAGGCAAAGAGTTAATAACTCAATAAACAGTAGCAGGAATTTTTTTTTTAATGTTTGTTTATTTTTTGAGAGAGAGACAGAGCGCTAGTGGGGGAGGAGCAGAGAGAGAAGGAGCCACTGAATCTGAAGCAGGTTCCAGGCTCTGAGCTGTCAACGCAGAGCCTGTTGGGGGGGGGTGGGGGCCAAACCAATGAACTGTGAGATCATGACCTGAGCCGAAGTCAGACACTTAACCAACTAAGCCACCCAGGCTCCCCAACAGCAGCAGAAATTTTTTAAAATCCTTGCAAAAGCACACCTCCTGGCTTAATATTTTTTTCTTAGCCTGCTTTGCATACCAGCCTCTTTACTGGAAGCTTCCCCTCCCCACCTCCAAATTCAGAACTCCACCTATCGGCATGGAACCTGCGGGGATGTTGTCCATAGGATCTTACTGTTTTGTTTTATGCTCTTGTTTAGATTATTCATCTGTCCCCAGGTCAGGCTTCAGTAGCTGCCAACCCAGAAACTACCCAGTTAGGCCTGAGAAGCCACTATTTCAGACCAGTCCACCCTACCCCACCTTTGGAGTGGTTACTTGAGTGAAAACGTCCACACCTCTGTCCATCGAATACCGAACTTCTGCTGGAATAATCAACATGAGAACCAGCACGTCTTAAGTGCTTGTTCTGTGTGATGTGCTTTATTACATGTACAGTTAATTGGTATCACAAACTCCAGTACACCCCAGAGTAGGAGCCATTGTTTCCCCATTTTGCAGATGGAGAAACTGAGTTTAGAAAAATGTAGTAAGTTATCTGAGAACTCATGGCTAGAAATCAGTGGGGCAGGGAGTACGGTTTGGGCTGTGGGACTCCATAGTTGAGGGTTTAACCATAGGGTATCCTTCTGCACTGCCCAGACCAGCCCACAAATGCGTTGTTCAGTTCTGCACATGCGTTTGTTTATCAACACGTCTGCTGGTGCAGGCTAGGACATGTCCCCAGGGAGGGTTCGATTCTGGGTTGTGGCAACAACTGAGCTAAGAGTTAAGGAGTACTGTGAGTGTCTTTGAGCCCTACTAGAAGGACACCCTCTCACATGGCTTTTAAAATGCTATATGCTACAGAACCTTCTCCCAACATGGCCTTTGCATCCAGTGGAGGGTCCAGGGCTGTCCAAAAGATGTTCCTTTGGCCTCTCCAGGGTGACTTGCGGCTTTGTATTGGTGCAGAAAGGGCAACTCCATGGCTGGCTGGCTGACTTGGTGACATTTGGAAATAAGCAAAGGGGCTAAGAGCTATGTGCTCTGGAGTCAGGCTGTTTGTTCTACCTGTTGATAGCTTCATGGGTTGGGTTCTTTGTTCTCCGGGTGGCAGTGTCCCTAACTAGAAAACGGAGATACTCAGTACCTGTCTCATATAACTGCTATGCACATTCAAGAGGACGCACAAAGGTATAGTTTCTTGGCACATCAGTTAAATGTCAGCTAGCATTTCATTACCATGTTCATTAATGCCATTTAATGCTGTAGGATGGGTTAGAGGCCCATACAACATGTACCAGAAAATATGATCATGTGGCCTGAGTTTTTTGTTCTAAGGCAAACATATCAGAATATATATACCTTGGTACCTGAATATGTACCTTTGTACTTGAGTGTTGTATCTTTCAAAGCTATGACCTCACCTCAGGAAGCAGTCTGCATATCTTGATCTCCCAACCATTTGCTTGAAACATTTTGAGAAGCCTTTCCTTTTTTGGAACTCTCAGATGGGGAGGCGGGGGGTGGGGGGAAGATGATTCTATTAAGTATTTAAATTGTGAAAGTAGATTTTAAGTTTGGAAATGGCCTGAAGTTCATTAGAGCTAAGTTTGGTGAATAAGTTGAATAAGCTTTGGTGGTAGATCTGCTCTAAGTTAAAAACTGGTGTTTAACTAAAAAGTAAGGATTGGGTTTCTTCTGTTTTGTTTTCAATTTTAATGGTTGGCTCATTTATTACAAGACTAGCTTGAAGGCAGCCCCAGAAGGAAGGGTTTCAGGCAGCTTCAGTTCCAGAGTTGGGCCAGTACCTTTGGAACACTAGTAGAGGCTCCAGAGCAAAAGCTTTAAAGGCAGGGGCTTGAGGGTGAGTGGGGCAGTGTTGACTCAGACCTGTAAGATTATATTTTTGGAGTACAAATTCAACTTCATACCTACTGTGTTAAGCAACACCCGCAGCGAAGTTGGCATTTGGGGCTTGTGTAGCCGGTAACGGGGCCAGGGGCAGAAGGTTCCCTGCATCAAAGGAGTAGAGGCCAAAACCTGGCTTTGGATGTTGACTTGCATTCCAGGTCTGTTCGCCCTTTGTGATACACAGAATTCAGATCTGAAAGTGTGAGCATGTGTTAAGGGAAGGCCCTCAGGTTGGTGTCCTTGGCCAGGACTTTAAAGCTGGGTATGGGGGAAGCCCTCTTCTTCTATATTCCTTGGACTACTGAGTGGCTAGAAAGCACCACTGAGCCGAGGCTCACTGGGAGTGGAGGAAAATGTGTGTCCCCATGGAAAATGATGGATGAAAGTTCAAGGGTTTTGTATCTTCAGGTTCATGATGACTAATAGGTTCATCTAGAAGGGCTGGGCCCCCAAGCAACCTTTGGATTATTTCCAACAGGTGGAAATGAGAGTTGCCATGTTCATTATATCCTAAAGTTTATCTTGGCTGTGGAAAGAGCGTAGGGCTTTGGAATTTGCCTGATAGAGCTCCAGTGTTGCTCTCTATTGCTGGGTGTCATGACTATGGTGTCATAACTAGAATTGCCTAGGCCTCATTTCTTTCATTTGTAAAATTGGAACTCCATTTTAGGGCTGTTGTGGAAAAGGGTCATAAGGGTCACGTATATGAAGAGCCTCAACAGATGCAAACCCTCCACCTCTTCCAAGGCCCTCAGAACGACACTAGAATGGGGGCGCCTGGGTGGCTCAGTCGGTTAAACATCAGACTTCGGCTCAGGTCATGATCTCACAGTTTGTGAGTTCGAGCCCCGCATTGGGCTCTGTGCTGACAGCTCAGAGCCTGGAGCCTGCTTCAGATTCTGTGTCTCCTCTCTCTCTGCCTCTCCCCTGCTCATGCTCGGTCTCTCTCTCTCTCTCTCTCAAAAATAAATAAACATTAAAAAAAAAAAAGAATGACATTAGAATGAACCCCATTGCCACTCAGTGGCCCACAGTTGTATATCAGAATATGCTACCTGCTGCAGAAAAATGTCCTCAATCTTTTGTGAGGTGAGGCCTGTATTCCTAAGAGAATTTCCAGTTCTTCCCTTCTTTGAATAAGGTCAGCTGTTGAGGCTCCAACGCTCAGCATCTCTAACAAATTAAGCTGCCTAAGACCCTTTCGGCCTCTTAAAAAAAAAAAAGCTTTCCTGTCACTGACATAGGCGGCCTCGGCAGGATGCACACTGGCACTTCATGCTCGGGCACTTAATGGGATGTTCAATGTGAACTGCATTGTTGATATTGATAACAGGTCATTTCTTATTTGGATTTAAAGGAGTCCTACCTTCAGGTTTTTCTCATTTTTGTCCAGCCCCTAGTTTTTACTGTGGTTCTAGCATCATCCTTGATCGCGCTGATAATTCAAGGAAGCTTGGCCTGGATCCCTGACTCAGGGGCCCTGGTAAGACGGAGAATTAGGCCAGCAGGGCCACAGGCAGGCTCCAGCAGAGAGCATGCTGCCACCACTAGCCTCTCACACTTAATCCTGACTTTGCTTGAACCATCCTGTTAGGTTTCGGGAGCTCTGATTCTCAATTTTTGCTGTACATTAGAATTACCTGGAGAACTCTGAAAAATTTGGAAATCCATACTGTGCCCCAGCCAATTAAATTAGGCACCAATGTTTAAAAAAAAAAAAAGGCAAAACTCCCAGGTGATTCCAGTACGCAGCCAAGTTTGGGAAGCAGTGCCTCGGGTGATGGAATGAACAGTCTCCTGGTACAGTTACTTCCCTGAGTTTACTTGCGTTGGTGAAGTCATTCACTCTATCCTTTGCAAATCATCTCGGGCCGTGTCCCCTCTAGGGGTTGAACTGCCTGTTCTGGTCAGTAGTGAGGTCCCCATGGCGAATAGCTATCATAACAACCTGTTTTCGTGTGAAACGTTTTACACATTCACGAAGGTAAAGAGAATAGTATTAGGGATCCCCATGCACGCATCACCCAGCGGTCATTCATGTTTCCTTTGCATCACCACACACACGTTCTGGGGTGGGCTGGAGTATTTTAAAGTAAATCCCAACATCGTTTCATCCATAAATACTTGAGTGTGTGTCTCCAAGAGATAAGGACTTTAAAAAAACAACCATAATACCATTATCACACCTAAGAAAATTAACGACAGGTCTTTAAAAGCCACGTTCACTTTTCTCCCAATTTGTCACAAAAATGCATTTATACATTTGGTTTGTTCCAATTAGGGTCCAAACAAGTATAATTCATTTTTAGTAGTTTGACTTTAACCCTGGGGTAATTAAACCATCGCTGTGTACGCACACAGGTAATGATGCATATGCAGGTCTGGTAAAAGTATAAATGGCATTCAGCGCGTCGGATGTTTACACGATGGTCTCTCTTGGCTCTTTACCTTCCTTAGCCCTTCTGGTGAGACCTTGACCTGTCACAGAGGTCACTCACTGAGTGCTCACTGAGGCGCTGGTTCCAATCACTTCTGTGCTGCTCTGCTTCTGCCTGAAGGCATATTTCCTTCAGTGAACTTAGAATAGAACCTTAGGCTGCTTGTGGAAAGAGAGTATGAGTCAGCTCGGTGGACAGTTTCGAATTTCCTGCTCCTTTGCTAAAGGCGGTGGCTGGGAAGGGCTGGAACTGCCTCTTGGGCTCCTCTCTGGGCTCTGCT
Source organism: Panthera leo (assembly GCF_018350215.1). Lineage (NCBI taxonomy): Eukaryota > Metazoa > Chordata > Mammalia > Carnivora > Felidae > Panthera > Panthera leo. The sequence goes on along the minus strand of NC_056681.1, from coordinate 82,718,519 downwards.
GAGGGGTCCTGCCTCGCTGGTTATCTCTGGGGATCCACCCGGGACTTGTGCTCTGACTCAGGGACCAGGCAGTAGCTAAGCCCTCCTTCCCTAAGGTGTAGATGGCTCTGTGAGCCTTTGCCTCCAGCTAGATGTCTGGGTTCAGGTCCAGATGATGACCAGGGGAGGAGAGGGTTATTTTCTGCCCTCCGAGGACAGAAAGACCAACACCTTACCAGTCACCACTTTGGCACATTGTCTCTCCTCTGGTAGCTAGAATGCTGTCAGAATTTCTTAAAGGGGCAGATGACTGGATGGCCCCTGGGATGAATGGGTGGCAAGTCTTTGTGGGGGAGTGAGCAGGAGAAAGATCAGGGTGGAGAATGGGCAACCTAAATAATTGAACTCCGGTTCCTTCCACAAATATGTCTTTGTGTGCCTACTCCATATGCATCGTGTCAAATCAGAATCTCATCTTCTCTTTCCCTAACCATATTCTTTTGCTTTAGAAGGGCTTTGTCTTGACTTCAGGTGGCTTTGCAGTTGCAAGGTTTTTATTCCTTCTTTCTCTATATCATGACCAGGTTAGTTAAAGAGCAGTGGACAAGCATCCTAATATATAAAGGCAACCCTGATCTGCAAAGTTGTTCCTCACAGGACTGTTTTCAATAGCAAAAGGTTCAGAAAAACCTAAATGTTCTTTAATAAGGGACTTGTTAAGTAAATCACGGTATGCCTGTATAGTGAAATGTTGTACAGATGCAAAAAGGGGATGAATCTGTTCTGGGTTCCCATATGGAAAGATCCCCAAGAGATAAGAAGCAAGGTCCAGAACATGGGAATAATATATTTGCATAAACCCTGGAAGGATACACAAAAATCTTTTAAAAGGTGGTTACTATTGGCTTGTTGGGTGGGAGAGGGAACAGGGCAGATGGGAAGTGGTGGGAGTATACCTTTTTATATATTTTTATTTATGAATCATGAATGTGTTACCTATGCAGGACAATTAACTAAATATAAGAATAAATACATCTGTACCTATATCATGCAGATAAATTGATGGCCTGTCATGCCCCAGCTAATCTTCTGCAAGCTTCTGATCCCTCCTTATCTGTACTTAAACACCTCAGAACCTGTTGTGTTCTGAAATGGATCAATGAGGCTATGACCAGCCCATGGAATGGGTGCCATGTTTTTCCCATGATACCTTGTTCAATAACATTATAAATATTTGCTTCTTTTGAAGCCCATGAGCTTTCCCCCTTCCTCATCCTGAAATATAAACTGAGCTGACATCTAAAGATTATCCAGAGAAGACAGGGAGGGAAGTTGGGCTGCCTATGTCTTCCAGCACAGTAAGTTGCCCTCTTAGGAAGAGGAGGTGTCATGGGAGAAGCTGCAGGCAGGGGTGGGGAGATTAAGATGGCTTCCCTTCCCATTTCTCGTCTGTCTATGCAGTCTTTTGCTTCTCCCTTGGCATCCCATGTGCCATTTTGTCTGTGTGTTTGTATTTATTTTCAGCTTCTACTGAGTGGCAGCAAAATCCTTTTGAGCTGAACTGGTCCCACCCTGGTAGCTAGGAATGTTCTAATGTTAAGACTTGCTCTTCACATTTGGCACATTCTTAGTATTAGGAACAGTTCCTCTAGGGCTCACAGGAAACAAACAAATGAAATCCATGGAACAATTTTCTCCCTCTTGAGGGGAGAAAGGGGTGGAGAGAATCTTTGGGGAGACTTAAAGAACATTTAGGAGTGAACTTTGTTTAAAAGTGTTCTGAAAGATGAAATTCAAGGACACTCAGGACCTATTCTTGGCTCTGCCACAAATGTACCTTTTATGTTTTATTCCAGTTTGTACATTTGGGGCTTACTCTTTGATTTTGCATCTATAAACTAGGTGGGGCCCACATTCATTGTCCATTCTCCTCACTGTTCTGTTTTAGCCATCTGATACTTAATAAAACTTGAAAGCCGTCCTTGTAATTGGCAACTAAGTGTATGTAGAGAGTGGATAAGCCCTGTTTGGCTCCTTTTCTTCCTTAAATGAGTACTACAGTGAATACTGTTCTAGAGATGAGTACTAATCGGGTTGAGGTTTGATCAAGGACTTGTTACCTCACCTACATGCCTCTTCCTCTTTTGAGTACAGTTGTACACACGATGAAAATTGCATGTGGTCATAATTACCCTTGACAGTTCTATAGGAGGCCAGCACACAGCCTTTCACCTCTTCCTCCAGTCTTGGGAAGGATCACTGTTTCTGTGATGGAGCACTAAATGAGGTAGCTGGCTAACATTCTCAGTCCATGTTGAAAGATGAATGTGTACTTCATCTTTAAATGCCAGGGTCCTATCAAGGGTAGCAACAGACCAAGAGAAGCACATGGTCCCCAAATCTTGACCAACTCCGGGGTACATGTTCTTGGAGAGGAAGAGCCTCATCTCTCTTTAAATGTACTCAGACTCTGGCTTCTGTTCTCTGGCTGAATTTGGAAAGTTAACTATGTGTATATGAGATTCCTCTGCAAGGCACTTCTTAACTACCACAGAGAGCACTTGGTGAGATACTGCGGATTCTCCCCTTTCCTCTCCTCTCTCAGCAGGTTTTATTATGACCACCCTTGGGGATTCCTGAGAGGGGAAGATCCTTGAAACAAGGTGGATGCTCACCAGCTGTGCCTTCCCTATGTAGAATTCAGGTGAACCATGGGGAGGAAGGTGGTGCTGAAGTCAGTGATCTGTAAGCCTTATCTGATAGCTTGTTCTCTGTTGACTGGCGAGCCCTAACTCTGATTCATTGGTCCATTTTTTAAATTTCTGATATAACTAAACTGTGTATGGCAAAGTCAGAAACAATTTTCAGAGTAATCAGTAGCTTTGGCTTCCCTTTTGATGATTTATTTAACCGGGCAAGCTGGGAATTCTAGAGCAGGTAAGTACTCTGGACACTGTCATCTACTTCTCTTGCTCTGGAATCATCTCTGATTAGCCTTTCAGAAACCAAAAGTTAACAGTGTGACAGAGTTGAGGGATGATTTTGGTTTTAGCTAGGTCAGTAATGTAGACTCAGAGTCAAAAGTTGTGAGCCCTGTTCTGGCTCCTACAACTAAAATTGAGCAAGAAATAGTTTCCTCATATGTCAACTGTGATTAGTCTAGAATTAGCTATCTCCTACGGTTCATTTTAGGATTCTAGGCTGCTGTTGTAGTTATTTAGTTAATATCTAATGTCCATAAGATGTGAAACCTGTAAATTATTTATTTGCCCCCCTGCAGTGTTGAATTAAAGAACTAAAAAAATCTTGTTAAGTCTTATATACCTTTTGTTTTTATCAGAAATGAACAAATAGAAAAATAGGGAAATATTTTCCAATTATTTTTAATGGGGTTCAGACAGTGAGAAAGAATACGTTAAACTAGCAAATATGTATCACATAACTGTGGATGCCTAAAATGCTCTTAAATTCTACCACTTACGTGTCATTTCAGGTGAATGTTTTCCTTTGCATTTTCTCAGTATTCTACAGTGAACTTAGCATGTTTTATCATGAAGAATAATACACATTACAAAAGTTTGCTGCCACCTTTCTGTTATTTCCTCCCTCTATATAATTTTCATCTCCACCCCTATTTAAGCCAATAAAGGTTAATCTATGTTCGTTGAATGAAATGAAAGAGACTCAGGTCTACCAATGGTTTACCATTTGTCAGCCACTGAGCTACAAAAGTGAAAAAGAAGACCATCTTTTTTTGAGAGTCTCAGGTCCAAAAGCAAAGGGGACGTGCAAGTCACAACAAAATGCTGTAATTGTGGCATTGCTTGCCATGAAGACAGAGAAGAGACTCCATTTCCTATCTGTGGTCTCTGTTTAGGATAAAAGCCCTGTGAAATTGCAAGGCTCATTGCTTGCATATGATAAAGCCATAGCCAATGTTGACATTAGCTGCCATTGTTGACCAATGTTGTTTGTAAAGAAAAGACAGTTCTAGCTTTGGGGTGAGATCCGCATCCTTTTAAACTGGTGTGTTAGTTTAGGCTGGCCTCTTAGATCCAGGGTCAGATCGTAGCTTTACCCCAAGTCCTTTGGTCTTGATCTGCCAACACTGCCAGCTTTCTTTCCACTTCTCTCTGTTCCCTGTCCACTTACTTGTATTAGTAGGTTTTCTCATGTAGGTGTTACCAATCTATGCCTTGTAGAATTCTGGAGGTTCGAGGCCTGGGCCAGTTTAAGCCCTACATTTTCCAGGCAAGGGAAATTGAGGCAGCAAGAAAAGCAGCTGTGCCCAAAGGCACAGAACTAGTGGTGAAGCCAGGCCCAAACTGTTGCCCCCCAACAGAGTGAATTTGCAGGGTTTCTACCTCCAGTTATGTGTGCTATTTATATAGGTGAACAATTACAGAGGATCGTTGAGTGTTCTCAGAAGAGACTTCCATTTCCACAACTTAACAGCTGTATAGCCATCTGACAGAGGTGGCTTCCACATGGAAGGTTTGCTTAGCGAGGACGCTACCGCTGTCTTGGATAAGTTTTTTGTAGCCAACATCACGGTAAGCGGTAGATTTAAGACTGCTCCTAGATTACACAGCCTTTCAGCAGCTTCCGACCTAATTGTGGCCTGAAGTTAGGGAAACAACAGAGTGGACTGGGCCAGGCTGGTGGCAGATTGGGGTTCGGCACACTCAGTCTGTGCAGTGATCCTCATGGTGCGAGGATCACTCGAGGAATGAAGCTATCCAACCCTTAAGCAGATTTCAAACATAGACCTTACCCTTCAGCGTGGCAAATGTTAAATACACTAACTGGTCACCCATTGGACACTCCCTATTTTCTCTCCGCCCCCTCCCACCCTTGAGCTTAAAATTCCACCCCAGATCTTGGTTTGGTTTCTCTCTGCAGCCCATGTATCTGAGGCCAGGCCCTCTTGCCCTGTTTGCTCTCCAAGCCTGAAGGGCTAACAAGGAAGACGAGTTCTTCATTTTTCTGGGTTGGCCCTCAGTCTCTTTACTGGGTTCTTGTTGGCAATGATGATGTTATGGCAGCCCTCATTTCTGAAGGCCCTGGAATCCTTGCTCATCAAGCCCTTGGCTCCTTCCCTAATTTCCTAGAGTAACTTTCCCATGTTTCTGATCCAGTTTGGATTCCTTCTTCCACTTTTATCAGTTTGCCCTGTTTGTGTAACATCTTATGCTGGAGAAATTCAGACTCTCTAGAGTAAATTGGCCTAGTAGTTCAGCTCCCCTGTTTTTCCTCCACACAGGCCAGGCACAAAATTTGTGGGTGTGTTGATATAACCGTATGGAATACCCCACACCAAGTGGGCACTGGGTGAATGTGAGTTCCATTCACTTTTCTTTAAAGAAATCTTGCCAGGTACACAAGCCTAGCACTGAAAGGTCCTCACTTCATAGAGTCTCTTATCTTAAAAAAAAAAAAAAAAAAAAAAAAAATTTTGCTTAGCATAATAGCTCATGTGCATGTTATCAGTGTAGGTCTTCTGGCTCTAACCAAGCTGAACATCCCCACAGTAACCGTGAGCTTTGGAAAGAGCCTTATTTTACCCCTGTGCCAGCCAGTTACATTTTAAGGAACGTGGCTGAAAACTGGCTTGGTCTCAAGTAAGATTTGTCACTGTGCATACATCTCTGAAATCCTGCTCTCAGGTAACAATAGAAATTATCTGGGGCGTCTAGGTGGCCCAGTCTGTTAAGTGTTCGACTTCGACTCAGGTCATGATCTCACAATTCATGGTTCGAGCCCTGTGTCAGGCTCTGTGCTGAGGGCTTAGAGCCTGGAGCCTGCTTCTGATTCTGTGTCTCCCTCTCTGCCCCTCCCCCACTCATGCTCTGTCAAGAATGAATAAACGTTAAAAAAAAAAAAAAGTTAAAAAAAATTATCTGACTCCCCCCCCTTTTTTTAAATTTATATATTTTTAAATTTACATCCAAGTTAGCATATAGTGCAACAATGATTTCAGGAGTAGATTCCTTAATGACCCTTACCCATTACCCCTTCCGTTTCTTGAACAGCCCCAGCTGTGAATGCCAAATTCACTTTGGTATTTAACATATGCAATTTTCTATTGGATTGACTTTGTAAACAAGTTGATATTTGCCAGTAAGGCAACAACAAGTGGCCACCAGAGAGCCTGTGTATCTGGATATACCTCAGATTTCATCTCTGTCTGAACAGCTGGCTAAGAATTTTTTTATAAGAAAGCTAACTGAATGTAGCTAGAATGGTTTCTTTTGTTCAAATTTCCTCTCCCGGAGACCAGTCCCAGGACTCCCCTCACCTGCCTTATCCATTAATGCAATGGGCTCATTTTCCCCAAATAAACAAGTTTTCTTGCCAGAGAACATAGGCGGCATTCTTGGATACAGGGACGTGTCTTGGGACCTGCATCTGAGTAAGGCGTGTTCTTCATTTTTCTGGGTTGGCCCTCAGTCTCTTTACTGGGTTCTTGTAGGCGATGATGATGTTATGGCAGCCCTCATTTCTGAAGGCCCCTTGAGTTGTATTAATCCTGCCCGTGGCTGTCCAGCCCTCTTGAAAGCATCCTTCATTTCTGTTTGCTCACTTTCCTGAATGCCTCTTTCAGATCATCTTTCACCTCTTGCTTCAAGCTCTGGGGACACATGTGGTTTTGACATAATGTACAGATGTGACTTGGGGGAGGGGAGGCATGGCTGTGGGCTCGCACACATCAGCTGGACTCTGAAAGAGGGAGGTCATCCTCTGAGTGGGCCATTCGGGAAGGAGCGGAGGTGGAAAAGACCCAACAGGCAGCCTCAGGCCCTCCAGATTTCCCCTCCAAACACGAGACAGAACACTGTGGTATGTGTTTTCCAGTGCAAGGAGAGAGCATGAGCTCAGCTCATGTGGACCAAATCACCCTAAATACGCTTGTGTGTCTGGTTTCTAAATTGAGACATATTAAACAATAAAGGACCAGTGACCAAAACTTCTATAGGGAAAAACCCAGTGATTTCTTTATCCACTCAACTGTTGATCACCAAGGTTGGCAAATTTCTTTGAAGGTCTAGTTAGTAAATATTTTTGGCCTTGGGGACCATGAGGTTTCTGTCAAAACTGTTGAGCTGTGCCTTTGTGGCTGTAAAGCAGCCATAGACAATACGTAAACAGACCAGTGTGGTGGCTGGTCATAATTTGCCCACTCTTGCCAGTCTAAATTATAAAACTTACAAACATCCTCATCATTGTTGTTTGCATAAATTAATGAGTACTCTGTATGTGGCCAGGACTTATGCTAAGTACTTGTTGTGAGTGATCACATTTATCCCATTCAGAACAATTCTGTGAAGTCATTAATAATATTATACCCATTTTACCGACAAATAAGTGCAGAGGCTTAGAGAAGGTAAATAACATAAGTAAGGGCCAGGCTGGATTTTGAACTAAGTTAGCTTGACTCCAGTTTCATGCTCTTTTACCACTGCACAGGACAGCCTTAGATAACATCATGATATCCATATTTGCCTTTAGATCTTGCCATTAGCCAGTATTTGGACTTTGGCTTCTCCCCATCTTCCCCTAAAAGCCCAAAACATGCAAACAGATTATTGCTAAAAACTCTTGTATAAATTAATACATGGCAAAAATTTTAAAGGAGTCCATTAACAAGTTATAATGAATTGGAAGGCAAGTTCTGCTATGCTTCCTGGCTAGTTTTGCTTTGTAATACCCAAGGGTCATGGGAGATGAGTAGGCCTGGGGATCTCACGCCAGTGGCATCCACACTGGTTTTTAGGTTCCAGGATCTAGTGCTCTGAAAATGTAGAGATGGAGCTGGGCCTGGAGCAAGCTACTGCCCCTTGGGACGGCCTCACCTGGGGCCATTTGCCTCTTAACGCCAACACTGACATGAGCTGTCAGCCCGCTGTACACATGGGGGCAGGCTCCTCGGTTACCAGTGGAGGTATGCCGAGCTAATGTGGTCAGGGGAGACTGGATATCGCATCCTGCAAGTTGTTTCTGACTGGTGATGGTCATTTACGTGCAAGTTGACCAAATAGAAATGTTCATTAAAGATGGCAGAAAGCGGGGCACCTGGGTGGCTTAGTCGTACTCTTGGTTTCAGGCCGGGTCATAATCTCACTTCCTGGGTTCCTGAGTTGGAGCCCTGCATCAGCCCCCACTCTGACAGTGCAGAATCTGCTTGGGATTTTCTCTCTTCCTCTCTCTTTGCCCCTTTCTGGCTCACACTGTGTGCTCGCTCTCTCTCTCTCTCTCTCTCTCAAAATAAATAAATAAACTTAAAAAAAAAAGATGGCAGAAACCAAGTTGGGATGTCTTTTGTTGTTATAATAAGTAAGGTGTGTTCTGAAGAAAGCTTAGAGTAAGAAGATTGGGAGGTGGGAGGGAATCCCGTATCCCATATCCAATATCCTATATCCCATCACCTACAGCAGTGTTTCCCAAAGTGCTTTCTTCAGGTTAAAGGGATGGTAATGGGGGAAGGGGTTCCTGTGGTCAAATAAGTTATGAAATGCAAGACTAAACAAACAGTATTCTCGAGGATATAGTATGTAGTGTTCTCAAAATGTTTGTTTGGTTGTTTTCTTTTGTTTTTGGATCCTCTTATAAAATTGTTTACAAGGAACACCCTTTGAGAAATCTTAACCCAGAGGCATTTCCTAATGTTTATTACATTTTGGTAAATTTCCTTTACAGTCCAAGATTTTTTTTAAACAGGGGTCATATATTCTCTTTCTTTTTGTGTATGTGTTTGACTTTATTTTGAAGTATTTCATCCTCACAGAAGAGTTGTAAGAGTAGTATGACGGACTCTCCTAATCCAATTCCCCATTTGTTAACATTTTACCGTAATTGGTATTTTCTCATTCTGTGTGTGTGTGTGTGTGTGTATGTGTACATGTACACATTATTATTGCCATTACTTTTGTGTTTTTAGTTAAATTTCAGTTACAAGTTCTTTAATGAACTATACATTCATTTCTTGAAAATACTTACAGAAACTCAAATTAGGCTAGAAGCTTAATCCCCCCCCATTTCTACCTGTTGCATGAAGGCAAATCCCGCTTTGCCAGTGTGTGAAAGGTTTTCATTAAATTGCAAGGGAACAGTTTGATATTCCTTAGGCTTCAGTTCAGACCCACACACAGTTCGGATTTGTGAGGTTGTCACTTGATGTGTATGGGGACCATCACAACCATTTGCTGCGTGTTTTTAGTCCACTTGGGCAGTGTTCTTTGAGGACTGGCCTTGGCCGTTAGCTGAGATGGAAGCCTGGACCAGACACTCTCCTGTCCTTTAGTTTCAGAACTAAAGGGAGGAGTCAAGAGGTCCTAGGGTTTCATAGGACCTCTATATTTTAAGTGTCCTGTGGCGACTTGTCACACTTTCATAACATATCAACAAGGACGATTTCTTAAATGACATCTAGTTTCAGTAGTGCTTTTATTTAGCATACATTGGTGCTTCCATATCTGGTTTTTTTTCCAGCCATGAAATCAAAGCTGTCTTCCTCCTTCAGATGGTTTAAGTATAGCCCAGTTTGCACATAAAGTGAGTCAAGCGAACACTGCTACCTTACAAAGAGATGTGTTGGTGTAAGGGGACTGTGGATGTGATGTAATGTAACCTCTCATGGAGTATTTCCAAAACCATATAAGGAGGCTCGAAGTAGTCACCTCAGTGTCAACACCGAGCTCACGAATGAGGCTGGAGCTTGTGTCCCCAAAGGAAGCATAAGGAACACCACCAGATAGTCTTGGGAGGAGAGAGCACCAGGCATTTGTTCAGCGGGTGGATGCAGCCCTCACAGTGGCCTTTGGACTCGCGTGTACTACCTTCAACCTGGAAGCTCCCACGCCCATGGTCACTGGTTGCACTGTGTGAATGGGCACCATTCACACATATAGTATGTTCACACCTAACTGGAAAAGTGCCTTGTCTGGATACACATTAGACCATAGGGAGAGAAAAAATTTTTTCTTTAGTTGTTAAAACGTTTTATGACGAAAGTTTTTAGATACTCAAAAGAACAGAGAATAATAAAGTCAGTCCCTATATTACTTACTACAGATGCAGCAATGATCAAGATTTTATCACATTTCATTACCCTCCCCTTTTTGGCTAAAATACTCATAACAAATCCCAGATATCACATCATTTCATCCCTACCATGTTTTCTCTAAGAAGTAGACCTTTCATAAATCCAATGCCATTGTCCCACTTGGCAAAATTAACCAGGACCAAAATTTTGAGATCTAGTTTTTATAGAGCTCCTGCGACTAGGTCACCTTGCAACGTGAGAATCAACAGAGTCCATGCCAATACTAATTTATGGATATCTTAAAAGAAGGGGATCCTTGCTCTTACCTGTGAACAAAATTATTTGGATTGGAGATGGGGCGGGTAAGCAATTTGCACTTGTGGTTCTACGTCTGTAATCGCAGGTATTGAGCTGTGCCATTTGCTTCCTGGGCATTTCACAGTATCATCAATGATTGATAATCATAACTTACAGGAATTTTTTTAAACAATATTTTAATTGGAAAAAGCATCTGTCAGCTGTCAGGCTTCCAGCTTCCACTTTTGAGAAGCAGGATGTTGAATGTGAGTAATGACACAACAGGCCTATAAAATGCGGACTAACCCTCGGATGACTCATCCAGTACGATGCAGTATATTTGTCAAGGAGACTGAATCATATATGGGGGAAACCACTTTTCAGGCAGCCAGCTGGTTCTCAGGTCCGCAAGAGACAATCCATTTTTATCGGAAGCTTTATAGTAGCAATAATGCTAATATCCAGCACTTGGGCTCTACAATGTAGAGGAAATGGCATCACCCGGCAGGTATGTGCTTACTGTTTACATGAACTTTATTTTCTCCTTGTTCTCTTCTGCCTAACCTTTCCGATAATTTGACATTTTTTAAGGGGGAAAATTATTCTAATTGGAAGGAACTGAAGGGTGTGTGTGTGTGTGTGTGTGTGTGTGTGTATTCACATGCAAAGACAGAGACATTACCACTGGTCTTTGGATGGACACAGAGGTCTTGTCCACTCATCTCCCTCTCTGAAAACAAATTTCTCCTTAGATATTCAGAGAAACTCAGCCCTGAGTTTAAAAGATGCTGCCCAGGAAACGGCTTACAGAGGTGATACACCTTTTGGGTGGGTGGTTTACAACTTTAATAAATAAATTTTAAAAAGGAAAGAAAAAGCAAAGGTGAGCTAAAGGATGTGGTCTAATAGTAACTATTGTGTCTATTATGTTGGATTTATTTTCAGTACTATGCTTTTTCTTACCCCCAAGATACATGACTTAATGCAAGAAAGCTTTATTCCCCCTACAGAGGGAATATGTCTAATTTTTGCAAATCATAATTTGCTCATACTGAATTCATGCATTAACTTTACTAGGTGGGAGAAAGGGTAGTGGGGGTTTGGTAACAACATTTAATTATAGCTTTCACATGATCTGAAGGATTGTTCTGCATAATTGGGAAGCTGTGTTGCCTGTCTGACCTTCTCTCTTTCTTCACTCACTAAATTTAAACCATGCCCGACTCATTAAGGCACAGATCTTGTTTATTTGAGTATATTAAACATTCCTCTGTGTGTTGACAGTCCATTCAGTGTCTCCTCATATTTTTAAAAAATACTTTTTGTGTCCTACTTGTTAGGGACAGATGATATAGTTAGTTTATAGTAGTGCTATTTCTGCTTTTCTGGTGGGTCTGTCCAGAATGGCTGGGTCGGGACTTAAAACACAACTGTGCACAAATTTGCCTAAGGTTTAGTATTTGTGGAGCAGCCTTGTCTATGGGGTAATTTCTGTTATCACTCAGAGAGAGCATTAAACAGATCAAGGCTTACCGAGCTGGAAAAGTAGGCAGTCTTTGTCTCTCTTCCCCTTTCTTGTAAAGCCATAATAATGACTTCTGTTCCTTGAGGTACATGTATTCTAAACTGTCCGTAAATGTATTAATTTGGCCTATTTAAATACATTCAGAAATGCAGATAATATGGGAAGCCAGCCTGAAGGGAGTTTGTTTGTTTCTGTTCTGTAGATTAAGAGGTGCCCTTTTTTTTTTTTTAGGATGGCCAGTTTGTTTTTGGAGACAGGACCATCTCCAAATTTCATTAATTTTGCATTCTATAAATGAAAGCCACCTGTTATGCTGTAACATGCTAATTATGGTAGAGGACAATAATGAAGAGGAACAGTATTTGAAATATGTGGGGGTTTTGCTAAGAATTTTCCTGCCCACATCTGTAGTGCTTATTTTTATATGTGTATGTGTATACATGCATATATAGCGCATATTTAATAATAGCATTTGGTGGTATTAAAAAAATACTTCAGTTTCAAAGTAAACCTTCTTTTTATTCCTTCTCATTAACTGTTTTTTTTTTTTTTTTTTTAAGTTTTAGGAGAAAAACTACTTTGAAAATGTTAGCCTGAACTAAAACCTGAATTTTGTGATCTTCTAGTAGATGATGTCCCCTCATGCTGCTTTGCTGGGTGCCATCAGTTCAAGTTTCATTTTGTCAAAAGTCATCAGAAGAATACTGTGATTTCAAAATATGAATTAAAGGCAGCATAGGTTGTTTGCTCTGATTTCCCTGAAATCTTAGGTTCCATTATATCATTTTTTCCCCTTAAGTGCTACAGAAAATGGTTCCAGGCAGGCATATAAAAACATTTCATCTAAAGTTCTTGATGTATGGCATTTTCAGTGAAAATGTCTTGCTTTCCCTGTGATTTGTGTAGTTGAGACTCACCCAGGTCCTTTCCAAATAATTTTAGGGCAGCATGACTTTTGTTCAGGGCATCTTGATGACTGATTCAGCAACGACAATCCCCCCTAGGGATATGGCCACTGCTCCCAGAGGCCCCTGTGCTGCTAGGCACCATGAGCCGTCTTTAGATTCCTTCTTTGCCTTTTGAGGGAAAAGGAATCCAGGGTGGCTCAGTCGGTTACGCAGCCGACTTCGGCTCAGGTCATGATCTCACGGTCCGTGAGTTCAAGCCCCGCTTCGGGCTCTGTGCTGACAAGTCAGAGCCCGGAGCCTGTTTCAGATTCTGTGTCTCCCTCTCTCTGACCCTCCCCTGTTCATGCTCTGTCTCTCCCTGTCTCAAAAAATAAATAAAAAAACGTTAAAAAAAATTTTTTTTTTTTTTTTTAAAAAGAAAAGGAATCCAGAGCCATGGCCAGTACCAAGGATCTCCTGTCATTCAACTTGGAAGTGATCAGTAGGTACTGAGTGAGATGCTGCCTATTTCAGAGCTATGTGCTGGGTGGTGTTAAATGAAAAAAAATGCCTGTGATCTGGGCCCAGCCCTGTCCTTGATTTCATTCCCTCTTCAGTGGGGATTCATCATTACTGGCAATAGATTCCTCTTGGGCTTTCTTTTATTCATACATCTACTGGAGTCTATAATCTGGAGCCATTAATTGCTCCATGTAGAAGCAACTTTTAGCTATTCCCTTTTGGTCTTTCAAAATCTAACTCTTCTTGGATGGGTATCGAGAAAGAGCTGCCCTAATAAAAAAATTCATTCGATAGTTTTGGTGGCCTTCTTTTTTGAGCCAAATAGAGTGACAACCTCAGACAAATGACTTATTTATTTACTTATTTTTTTGCTTTCTTCCTTGAGAGGAATGGCAGTCAGGGAGCGCATTTGAATCCTCAAAGCTTAGAGCGTTCAGGATATTGTATTAGAACAGGTTAGAAAACATCAAGGACCGTTTTTCCCTGTCTTTGAGAGTTGGAGACCCCTCCCTGTTTAGCATCTATTAAAATTATATTTAATGACTCAAAACTATAATGAATTCAGTGACCGTTTAATAAAAACAGATTTATTTTAAATAAATCACTATTTATTTTAAATAAAATCACTATAGGTTGGGGCGGCTGGCTGGTTCACTCAGAAGAGCATGGGACTCTTGATCTAGGTGATGTGAGTTCAAGTCCCATGTTGGGTATAGAGAATACTAAAAAATAAAATAAAATAAAATCACTGTAGATTATCTATCAACATTTAAAAATACTTGTATTTCAAGAGACCTGTTGAGTGAGTTTATGATCTTTTCTTGCTGTACAAGTGGATGATTTATGGATGAGTGGCAATAACTATGGCCCCCGGGGGGAGAGCTGAACCTGTCCATTGCCTGGTGTCCATTTCCCACTGATCTGTTAAACTGCCCTCCCCACATCCGGGGTTTATGGTCAATCTGCCTACGTAGTGGGTGGGATTACTAGCACTTGTAGATAAATCTCATGTCATTATCTAGAAATAACAACTTTCCTGTTGTATCTCAGAAAAGCCAGAGACACGCAAGGACCAGCCTTCGTAGGACATAAACCCCACTCTTAAGGACACATAAATGGAGTGAATGAACACTCTGTTAGCAAATCAGCATCAACTTTCATTAGTCCTGAGCATTCTTCCAAGTATGTTTGCTGACAGCTCGTTTGCATTGACATCTGTGCCCAGGTTGTCTTTCGGGTACTGTGGGGCAGTACAGAAGCCATGCCCATTCCCAGCTGGATTCTTAATCACCAGCATTTCTTTGTAATTAATGATCTCCATAGAGAAAGCAGATGCTTGAGACCAGGCTGGCACTTCAGCCTTTCCTGAAAGAGCTTTTGGCTTACGTGACAACAACTCTACCTTCCTTGCTGTGCACTCTGAGAGCAGCACGGGGAGTTAGCTACATTGCCTTCATTTAGAGCTCAGCATGCCCAGAGTCGCAGCAATCCAGCTTTCTCTGTCCAGATTTCAACCCAAGAGATGACTTTCGGCTTTCAGTATTATTAAGTCATGCAGATGCAAAGATTTTTCAGATTGGAGGTGTCCAAGCTGGGTTTGGCTTTTTTGTGGTTTTCTTTTAAACACATGTTACTTGTACCCATCCAATGAAAGAGATGGGTTGCCTGCCCTTGCCATTGCCCCATGAGGCCTGCTGTTTGACTGGGCCTCTTGAATTCCATGAAACAGAGCGCAGACAGCATGTGTCATAAGGGCTGCTTGGGAAGGGTGAAGAGCAGAATTTGTGGCTGTGGGTGGGCGTGTGTTCTCATCACATCGCCAAAGAGCTGCAATGTGCAAAATCTGGCAGGAACTTGTTCCAAAGAAAAATAAAACAGCCCCTTTTTTCTGTTTTGAGAAATATTAAAAAACATCACTAACCCCCATGTTGAAGAAATGGAACCACTAGAGAATCTTTGTGATTGTGTGTGTGTGTGTGTGTGTGTGTGTGTGTGTGTGTGTGTGTTTTAGTAATCTTTGAAACAGAGGTTAAGGTTTTGAACAGAGGAAAAGGGACTCACCATATAAAATATTTT
Organism: Panthera leo; assembly: GCF_018350215.1. NCBI lineage: Eukaryota > Metazoa > Chordata > Mammalia > Carnivora > Felidae > Panthera > Panthera leo. The sequence continues at coordinate 82,703,191 of NC_056681.1, read as the reverse complement.
GGGGGGATTCTGTCACTTCTATTGTAAACATGATACGCATTCTATTCAAATCTAATTGGGCAAGGATGAGGGGAGTTTGTTAGAGCTAACAATTAGGGGAAAGTCTATTACATTTAACTTTCTCCTGTTCTTTGATGTGATTTTGTAAGAAAAGCCATTTTTATCAGTGAAACCAATTACAAAGGAAAGGTTTGTGTTTTTCATATATGTGATTTGTCTTGTATACAAAAGAAAAAAGCATAGGCCACATTTACATTTATATTTGAGGCATAAGATTTTCCTTTTATAGTTACCTTGAGAAGGTCTTTAGCGATGTATATAGTTTGCACAATGGACATATGCTGTCTTGATAATTAGGGGGGAGTTTTGTGGGTTGTTTGTTTTGTTTTAAAGATTTTTAAGTAATCTCTACACCCAATGGGGGGCTTGAATTTACAACCCCGAGAGCAAGAGTCGCATGCTCCACTGACTGAGCCAGCCAGGCGCCCCTGTTTTGTTTTTATTTTTAAGTGTTAATGTCCTTACTTCTTAAGGACTTACTTCTTAAGTCCTTACTTCTTAAGGACTACAGAAATGTTCCTCAGCCAAAGCCCCAAATTCCTGCATTTGGGGTCCTTCCTGAGTATACTTATTTCGAGTGTCCCCTTTTTGTTTCTCAAATTAGTTGTCTTTTTTTTTTTTCAAATGGCCAAATAAATAAATAAATAATGTTTTTAAAGGCCAAATAAATAAAACTGACCATTTTAGCCATTTTTAGTATACGGTACATTTGTGTTAATTATGCACTTTGTTGCGCAACCAATCTCCAGAACTTTCTCATCCTGCAAAACTGAAACTACACCCATTAAACGACTCCCCATTCCTCCCTTATCCTAGACCTCGACAGTCCCCATTCTACTTTCTGTTTCTATGAGTTTGACTACTTTAGAAAGTGGAATCAGACAGTATTTATATTTTTGTGACTGGCTTGATTTCCCTTAGTATAATGCCCTCATGGTTCAACCATGTTGTAGCAAATGGCAAGATTTCTTTTTTTTAATCTGAAAAATAATTTATGTATATATACTGCATTTTTTTATCCATTCATCCCTTGATGGACATTTAGGTTATTTCTGCCTCTTGGCTGTTGTGAATAATGCTGCAGTGAACATAGGTGTGAAATTAATTACCTTTTGAGAAAAGAATTGACTTTCAGTGTTAGTTAATCCTGTATATGCAAACACACAAGAAAAAGTGCCATTGTGTCATGTCACCTTATGTTTATCCAGCCTTTTCAGTTTACACAAGAGCTTCCATATGCCAAGTTACTCGCTGTAGGAAATCGTTGGGTAGGTAGCAATTTTTGGTCTGGGATGGTGTATGCGCAGTGCTTTTGGGGATCGTGACTTTCCTAGAGATGAGCTTAGTCCTAGGAGGTTGCTGAAGCACACTGGTGAATGAAACGAGCCGTGAGTAGTTCCTCTTGAATGACATTAAGACAGGGGCCCTTTTATTCTTTCTTCCGATATTAAATGGCAGCCAAGAGTGACAGCATGACTTCAAGGTAGCGTAATTACATCAGCTTGGCCCTACAGACCGCCACTTTGTCAGTAAAGCTTTCTGGGTGGTTGGCCGTGTCCACTTGGTTGCCCTGCCTCAGGCAGTAGTCTTCAGCCACCACTGAATGCATGACTTACCACCTGGTTGGGCTCCGTGGAATATGCATGTTGGTGATGGTCAGGGAAGCCCGGTTCAACAGCTTAGCCTCCAAAGGTCTCAGTTATCTGTGAAGATTGTGAGTCTTGTAATAAAAGTTTCTAGTCCTTCCACAAGCTGGTAGACTTTGTCATGTGGGGACAGCTCTAGTGTTCCCTGGAAGTTCTTTTTGAAATGAAACTAGAATATTCTCCCATAAATGAAATAATATTTTAAGAATACTTGGTTAAACTGTGAGCAAGCTTGGCAGCTAGTTGGTGTTGGCATTCTCCTTTTTTGCCCCGTTCTTTTATGGCAGGAGAGTAACTTAATAGAAGCACATGTACTGAGTGGACAGCTGTTTTGTAATAACTCGGAAGGAAATTGCCTTCGTAGGTCAAATCCTGTCTCTGTTGTGGTGAAGAACTAGTCAAGAATCTAATGCTGCATGATCATCCTGTGAGCCTGAAACTTGCTTTGTCCCCGCCCTTCTGATTGTTCAGCAACAGTCGCTGCCACCATGGAAGGAAAGAGCAGTTTCCCCAGTAACACCTAATTTGGAATTCCTAAACTATAGTGTTGATACTGATATGCTTGTTATATTTGCATTTAAACCAGTCATTAGGAGCTTGGTTAACTTAAGTGCTTTCCTTTTGGTTTGTGTGCTTGCTTGCTTAAGTGAAAGATTTCTCAATGTTATTAGCAGACGATCATCAAGTTGGCCCTTTTTAGGGCTGGTCAGGGTCCAGTGGTGCCAAATTCCAGGGGTCCCTGATGAAGCCTAAATCAGAAGTTTGGGGGTTCCTCCTTGCTTACCCTTTCTCCCCTAGCCCATACCCAGACAGGAACCCTTTTAGCTCCAGAACTAAATAGAACTGGCCAGTCCCACTGAAGGTCGGGAATGAGGCTTCGTTTTTTCTTTTTCTTTTTATTCTTTTAAGTTTATTTATTTATTTTGAGAGAGAGAGAGAGAGATCACAAGTGGGGGAATGTCAGAGAGGAGAGACAGAATCCCAAGCAGGCTCTGCACCATCAGCGCAGAGCCGGATACGGGGCTTGAGCTTATGAACCTTGAGATTATGACTTGAGTCGAGATCAGGAGTCCGATGGTTAACTGATTGTGCCACCCATGTGCCCTGGGAATGAAGCTTCTATTTAAGGACACTCTTAGGAGGCAATCAAAACCATTTGGGAATATAACTATGATTCAGGTATTTTAGGAATTGATGAGGCTGTCACGGACTAGATTGGAAATCCTGGTGCTCAACCGGTTTTGGTTTTTCCTATGGGAAAAGTACATTCCAGTTTCAAAAAACTGATTTACAAGAAAATTTTTAGATCAGAACTCATTTGTGACCTCGAAGGAGCCTGGACCAAACATGAAGCTTGAAGTGCACAGAGTTGCTTTATCAAAAGTCTGTAATAAATATCTCTCCCCATTTTTAAGTTAGGCAGTTGATTCATTACCTTTTCCTAACCTTTTTTCCCTTTCTCTCTGAAGGTAATGAAGATTTGGTACTGGAACATCTGTCTTGAGTCAGTTGATAAAACATAGAGGATGAACTATTTGGGAGAAAGGGAGTACATCCCTCTTCTCTTTGCCTGCATTTGGTCTATAAATATGTCTTGGGGATTTTCTTCCATGTGGCTAAAGGGAATCTCATGTTTGTGGATGCGTAAACCCAGCTAGATGGCTGCATCGTGCCTACGTTATTCAAAGGTCTTACTAAACTTCTTGAAACAATTTTCATCATTTTCATGTTTTTTAGAAATACTTTGATAGACCCATTTTGCTCCTGGGAACCTTATAATTGTATAATAATACTTGTACCGAGAGAACGTATCTGTTAGTTTGTTGTGGTTTCAGGTCTTTGTAGTTGGAGGGGTTTTTTTCTCCCCCAAATCAAAATATATTTTCGGTTGCATTTTACTGCTGAATGATTTCTGATCTGCTTTTGTAGAATGTTTGGGTGGCTTAAGTTTGCTTAAGCCCTCTGGCAGAGCTGAAGGACTTTAAGGCCCTTTAAAAAGAAACAACCACAAAAGTTAAAACGGGGGCCGAAGTTGAAAAGGGACCTCAAAGGTCATTGGACCCTTACCCCTCATTTTACATATGAAGAAACCGAGGCTCACTCTCAGATTTTAGAGTCTGGGGTGTCTCACCCAAAAAGGAGAAGAAGATGTGCAGTAGAGGTCATGTCTGCTGACCTAGGAAACTAGCTAGACTGGCCATCTGAAAATGAAGATTGCTTCTGCTGCTGGGAAGTGTTGCCAAGCCAAGGAGGACTTCCAAGCCCCACTCCCCAGCGGTGCCATTTTTTTCATGTGGCTGTGTTATTAGCGATACCTCCTCTAGTTCTCCAACAATCAGTTGCCTATACATTAAGCTTGAAGAGACCTATGAGAATAACTTATATCCTCTAGATCACCTAAGTTAGATGTGAGAAATCTTTGCCACAACATAGAACCTCTCTTTAAAAAGTGGGGGAAGGGGCTGTTTACAGAGATGAGATCTTAGTCCTGTATTTGTTCCCAATGCCAGTGACCTTGAACAAGTCCCTTCTCCTGTCTGAATTACAATTTTTCTAAGTGAGGGGTCTAGTAGATGGTTTCTGTGATTATTTTTTTTTTCTAGCTTAAAAAAGTGTATCTCTAACTTACTTGTGTGGCTCTTTGCTAATCCTGATTGAAGACCTAAACTCCACCTGTAGGCCCACCTGTACCCTGGGCTCTACCTGGGAAAGGAAGATATCCAGAATTCTTCGGGGAGAACAGATGCCTTGCGTGTACTTTGTTTCTTTCTTTCTTTGTGTGTTAAGCTCTTCATCTCTGTCGAAGCAGGTGGCAGAATCCTAGAAGAAAGGGAATAAATGAATTGGTAATTCTTGCCGCCTGAAAGGGCATCCTTGTCCAATAGATCTGTCGGGGACAGAAGCAGGGAGGCTCTTAAAATCTAGCCAGCATATTGTTAGCTCCACATGCTGACTTCCTTTCCTCCTTGTGGGCTAAATTATCACCTTCTTTTGTGTGAGAGCAGGTTTTATTAAGGACTGGCTCATAGAGGATTTTGTAGATTTAGAACTGGTAGCAACAAACATAGTTTGGTAAAGTAATTTCCTGACCTTTTCAGCACGGGGTTTGTTTTAGGGCGGGCGGGGTGGGGAGTGGCAAGTAAAAAGTGGGAAGTGTGAGCTGGACTGCGTGAGGAGGGGTAACCTGACTTTAGTACCATTATCAGCAACTTCTGATTTAGTGTTGATCGCCATTTAGAATAGTAGAGCATTATGAATGTTCTCTCTCATCATCTTTATGAAAGTTTTCAGTTGTTGAGAAAAGTTGAAACAAGTGTACCAACACTCACTATATCCTGTCTGCAACTAGCATGTTACTGCTCTTGCTCTGTCACACATGTATGTATCTGTCCATCCCTCCATCCAAGACTCCGTGTTATTTTTTTAATGTATTTCCGACTGGTTGCAGATACTACTGCATTTCTCCCTAAACATTTCAGCATGCCGATCATTAGGTCCACTCTTCCTTTCTTTTCTCCAATTCAGTGAGAAAGCAACCAAAGATATTCTGAGAAAGTCGGACTTGGAAGTTCAAGGGCTGCAATTTAAAGACCTGAATTGGAGATTATTAACTTTAAACAACTCCCTCTGCCATTTGTGTTTTGAAGTGCCAGTTTTTCTATTACGTGTGTACTTTCATGTGGTGAGAGTTCATTTTCTGTAGTAATCGAACATTTCCATTAGCTGGCCTTTGGGGGTTTAAATGTGGATTGTAAATACCACTTTCGGAAGGGTGTGTAAAACAGAGGGAAATTCAAAGAAAATTCTTGCTTTCAGACTAAAAAGTAGGAGAAGAAGAAAGGATTCTTCAGGGGTGGGTTGTTTTGTTTGTTTTAAGCTGGCAATCCTTTGATCTTGATTAATTATGAACTCCACTGAACTCCGGGCTCAGCAAAGCAGCCGACAATAAAAGTAAAATCATAAACCTAGATTCAGACTTGGGCCTCTCGCCTCCCAGGCCTCCCTCACCCCTGTTTCACACTGGGTGATCACCCAGAAATTCAGCCCTTCAGTATAGAAACTTCCAGTCTGTAAGAAGTAGATTCATTCTATTTTGGGTTGAATAAATTTTCTTTAAGTAATTTACCCACGTCCAAGAGTTGTCCTTCTCGGGTGATTTTTGACAAAAACTGCGAAATCTTCAATAGATGTCCAGAACATTAGGTGAACTGTTGTGTTAAAATCTTACCGTAATTGGCTAAAATGTTTTGTCTGACCCTGAAATTCCCACGTTAACTTAACCATTTAAGAACCTGTGCATGATGTGTGATAGAATTAATGTTAAAATAGAACACACACATACCCATGTACATGTTATCTTGTTACTTCGGTAACTGGGTACAGTGGATGAGATTCCTAGGTGCACAGGTTGAGGAGAAGAGGCCGACTGGTGACATGTCCAGTTGGGTTTGGAAGCCTTGTCTGGTATTGATATGCCTGGAAAAACAAGAGTCTCAATGTGAGTTATCCCCCTGTGCTAGTATAATCTTCACTTGTGACAGGGCAGAGAATCATTTGATGCTAAGTTTTACAGAAGAAATCTTTTCAAAAAAAAAAGATGGTTTTGATTTTGCTGAATTCCATGGAATTATAGTTTTTTATTTAAAATTATATTTACTTTTGTTGTTGTTGTTTAATGTCCTAAAACCAGTGTTTTAAAACTCAAATAATTTAAAGCGTATTCCACAGCCTGCTATTAAGGTAATTAATTACCCACTGTATAGATACTTGACATATAAGGATACAGAGGTCCCAATTGGTTGACCAGGAAACCCACCCTAGGATTTAAGGGCTGATGCCCAGGAGTCTCCAGTTCCCTAATTTCCCCTAGGGTAGAGAAATTAGGATTTCTGCTATTAGTAGGGATTAGAGCAAATAGTTTTCAAATTTTAAGAAAAATGATTCCTTTCTTCACTGATTATGCACCCGCCCCACAATAAACTACCAAGCCTGTCCTGCCCCGTTGCTTCAAGCTTGACCTCATTGGGCCCTTTCTTCTAGTTACGTGCATTCCTCACCCCAAGAGGTACTTGCTCAGGAAAGTTCTATCGACACAGGGAGGGTTGCCAAAGAGCCATTTAAAAAAATCTGTCTTAGATACGACTTCTAAGATCGCCTTTTCGAGTGCTGAAGTTAAGATTTCCTTCAGCAAGCACTTCATTATCCGGGTTTAAAACTGCTCCGTGTTAGGGTTTGAGGTTATATATTAGCAGAACAGCCCCAACGCCTTATCTTTATTGTGCCCCAGCTGTAAGACAGCTCATCATCATGGATAGTATATATTTAGCATTCTTGTGGCTTCTGAATTTAAGTGCTGAATTGAAATGTTGGGAGGGAAAGTTTTGTTTTCTTTAAAAAACTACAATTCTATCCCTAAGACATTTGATATGTTAAATAAGTAAAATCAAAAGATTTTTACGGTAGGAAAAAAAAAAAAAACCCTGCGAGTATAAGTAGAATCCAGCGGAATCACTCTTTTCCTGTGGAAGATTTATGCTTGTTCAGACTACAGGCGATAAAAGTCAGAGGTGAAATGAAAAACTTCATTTTGCACACAGTCCAGTGGAGTGAGTTTAATATAACTCTGTAAACCTTGCTGAGCAGGAGACTCACAAAAGTAATGGCTAGCATGCCCACACACTGCTATGGGCACCGCCACCTTCTGTTCACAGGCCATGAAGGCTTGCCCCTAGAATTGAAGCTATCACCCAGGTAGGGGCACGGAAGCTCTGACTTGCCTTGGCCAGCCATAGATTTCTCCGGCGCGTTAGAAGTGTCAGTAGTGCTCCCAGGTCAGTGCTCCCAGGCTGCAAGGACGTCAGAGGATCCCTAATTGCCTCTGGTATTTCCTCAACTATTTCCTCAAAGGCCTCTTTAAGCCTCGGTAAAGCTTATGAGTTTAACTTCCAGTCCTGATCTTTGTTCCTTTTTGTCTTTGCTTCATTTCCTTTTCTTGGCTATTGTGGGTCACAGGACACAGCAGCGAAGAAAGAGGGAGCAGAGTGGTGAATGGCACACTGCCCAGTACCCTCCACTTGAGCCAGCCCTGCAGAACGTCCATTCCCGAGGACATCCACAGGGCAGGTGCCTTGGCCCCATGTGAGAGAGAATGTGCCAGAATGTTCAGTGCACGTGCTGCTCTGGCTCTTATGGCCGGAAAGTGTAAAGCAGTACTTAAGATTAGAAGATGTGTCTATTTACAGTGAATTGTAACTTAAAGGAAGACACTATAGAGGCACATAGCAGGCTAAATCAGCACTCCTTGGTAAACAGCGTATGGGTATTTATTTTGAATCCTAGAATCACTGGCTTATAAACTACGAGTTTGTGGTAGTTTTTCTAAAGGAGTTTTTTGTTTTTTTTTTTTTAAATAAAATTCCAATAGAAAAGGGGCGCCTGGGTGGCTCAGTCAGTTGAGCTGCTGACTTCGGCTCAGGTCATGACATCTCATGGTTGATGAGTTTGGACCTGCATCGGGCTCTGTACTGACAGCTCAGAGCCTGGGCCTGCTTCAGATTCTGTGCCTCCCTCTTTCTCTGCCCTGCCCTGACTCGCACTCTGTCTCTGTCTCAAAAAGAAATAAACATTAAAAAATAATTTTTTAAATACTACCAAATGTAGCAATCATTCCTATTTCAAATACCAGTCTTGCTGGCAGTGTCCTTCACAATAGTGGAAAAAGCTACCCTTTGTGTTGTGTGCAGAAGAAAACGGTGTGTGGGTGAGTGGGTCTATTTATATGCTTTAGTGTAGCTAGGTAGCATAAACAACAAAGATGCTGGGTTTATACGTGGCATCTGAGGATGAGAATGGACGTGTCCCACATCTCCCCCTCTGGGTGAGGGTAGGGCTTGGACATGGAGGGCTCTAGTGACCTTGTGTACAGCAGAACTCACTGCCTTATGATGCAAGACTATACTGGGGGTTCCTAAAACATTTTCTCCTATTTTCACTCAAGGATTCTGAGCCCACACCTAGTAAAGGAGGAAAACCTATCCCCAGCCCCATACCCAGACCCCCCACCCGCCCACCCTCTCTCCGTCTCCCACAGGACCCCTGGGTTTCAGTCTGTTGGTTCCTGGGTGAAGACTATCGCTAGTCATTGTTAAGACGAGTACCTACTACCACCATCACCCAAAAGGCTCTCTTTATGAGCAAACATTTGATGTTCAGGAAATTCCTTCTATGCTTCATAGTGTCTGCTCGTCAGCATTTGAGAGGAGAGCTGGTGCCCTTGCCAGAATTGGCTGCTGCCAGATTGAGCTTCTTCAGTGGGCTTTTCTTACCGCTGTTTTCTATAATGGCCTAACTGTACAAGCAGTACACATTTAGGCAGACCTGTAAGTGGGCAGAGCAAGTGTCCTACCTTTAGTGGCTGGAACAGAGCTGAACATCTTGTTACCACCCAGCACAAACCTACATTATGTATAACTTCCTTGCCAATAATTTTGGAACATACACATTTATAAAACGAGACCAGTCCCCTGTAAAAAAAAAAAAAAAAAAAAAAAATCTTAAGTAGTTGATGTTTTATGAAAGAGCCACTCACGAAACCTGCTTAAATAGAATAGGACCAATATCTGGCTTTTGAACGCATTTGATTCTGAAATACTTTGTTGATTCTTTTTTTTTTTCAATGACTAGACACATATTTCATATACACTCTGTGTTCTACATACATACAAAACTTGATATACGTATGTAATAATGAAGTCAGACTTTGTAAATCTGTAGGCATGACGGTGACTGGTGGAGTGGGGTGCAGGATACAAATGCAGTAAAGAGTGTGCCTGGCTCCCCTGGAGGACTTGTGTTATATTTGGCTCAGCTGGCGGCCAGTGGTTGTGCCAGGTAGAAGAGGGAGCCTGAGAGGCTAGGATCTTGGTTAATCCCTCTCAAGGTCTGGTGAAGTAGTAAAGGGTGGAAAAGAGCGCAGGGAGGAAGTTAGCTGTAATGTTTAGCATAATGGAGAGATATAGGAGCCCTGTAATCAGATGAAGGCTGGCCGTGAGGAGGGGGCCGGGAAGTGGGGGGGGGGGGGGGTTACATAAAAGTTCCAGTCTCCATCTCTGGAGCTGCGTGGGGGAGGGGTGGGAGCACAGGGCCAATTCACAGATGGCAGATGGAATTATTTTCCGCTACAGGTGTGCCTGAAATGTAGGCTCATACTAGGTCTTTATAAATCTGATTTGCATTGATAATTGCTGATGGTCCGTTTTGGATTTTCTTCTGTTGTCAAGAGCCTGACGGCCCGCTCCTCTGCTGTCTGATAGCTGAAAAAGGCAGGCAGTCTGGAAACCCACTCTTAGTGGCCAGGGGAGCTGGTCTTTAAAGGACCTTTTTTTGTAATCAAAGTCAGGCTTTCAGCAAAAATAATGATGATGGCTACAACTTACCAAACTTGTCTGTATCAAGCACTTGACCTCTAGCACTACTTTTAACCCTCAGGACATCCCATCTCTGCTTTTTGCAAATGAGAGAATCTGAAGCTGCACTAGAGGATTCTTTGGCTACTGAGAAGGTCAAGGCACTGCTGGACTTGTCTGGCTCTGAATGCTGCCTCATCACCCTTTCCTATAGTTCCTTTGTTTACCTTGTTTACTTCTGTAACAAGGTCCACACAGGGTCCACTTTGAATCTGGAGAGAGCTTACAACACAAAAGCTGGAGATCTAAAGCTTGCTGTGCATCAGCACCCCCCCATAAAAATCTAGTTTTGGAATTGTTCTTACCCTGCTTCCCCATCCTACCGTAGGATATCACCTACCTCTTTTGCACATGGAGTGATCACAGGACAAGTCTTATTTTTACAGCTAAGCCCATATGTTGGGAATGCAAAGCTTTTTCCTTAAAGAAACCACATTTAAATGGCAGATCTCCAGTTCAATTCATAAAAGCCACTTTTACTCATAATACACCGAAAGAATATGGTAATGTTTGGGTAATGGTAGTCAAATCCCATATGTAAGGACACTGAGTCTTTGGGGGCAGTTTAGCTCAAGGTCAGACACTAGGATTCCATTCAGTTGGTGTTTGGATCCACGTGTGGAACTTCACCAGTTCCTAATCAGTTATACTGGTTTAGCGGTTGCTGCTTGCAGAAGCATTTTCTTAAAATTGTGTTATTTTTGACAATAATAGCACTTTTTGAAATTCTTAAGCATACCACCACTATTTTCTGTGCACATTAAAAAACGAATCTGCCCTTGCCCTTCCTGTTCCATCCTCCCCCAAACAAACCCAACATATGGCTTAAACATGTTGTTTGATTCTTTCCAGAAAGAGAGAGGGGAAGGTGGGAAGGGAGTCTTCCTCCTTTATACCTTTGTGGTAGTAGAGTTCACTGTCATTTCTGTTCTGGGTGGGGTGAAGTGCCTGAGTAACATAAATACACCACAGATAGGAAGCAGTTGGCAAGTGGCCATGCAGCTGGATTATCCAGACATCCTTCACAGCTTTTAGTGCAACACTTTATCCCCTGCCTTGTTTTAAATAGCCAGATGCCTCGGTTAATGCTGGCTGATGGGGTTGTTGCCAGAGGAGATGGGCTGCTGGGCGTTCTGTTCCCTTGCTCCCAACATACACACACCCCATCAGACAAGTCTGTGCTCTTGAGAAGGGCCACGAGAGGAATTAGGGCAAGAAAGAGGATGCTGCAGGCTGCGAGCAAAGGCCAAAATGAACAGCCCCTGTAGACTAGAAGCCAACGGGTGAGGTATTGTTTTTAGTCTCTAATAAATGAATACTCTTTGGAAATGAGTTTATGGCACCAATATAACGCAAACTTCCCTTTTTCGTGTTTACTTAATCTCCTCAAAGGAAGGGAGAACACACAGCTGCAACACAAAAAAAGTAAAGAGCATGTTTTCACAAGAGGTGTGTAGAGTTTCAGTTACTCGCCTTGGCCGTTTCCTATTGGGATGAACCCATAGCATACTCCCAGAAGATTTGAGAAAGCTGTGTTTCATACTAGAGAATTACAAATCCTGGGGATCCTTCATTTTTCTAGAATAAATGGGGCAGGGTGGGGGGGAAGGTATATTCTCAAATTGTTTGCATGTAACTAATCTACACAAATGTTGTCAAATGTTCCTGATGTCTTCGATCTAAAGGAATATGGGTTTGAATCCTGAGATGGATGGATTGACGATAGAAAACAAGTGCTTATTAAATTTAGTTTTCTTGTTAATCTTTATCCTGTCCCAGTTAAGCTATTGTGGCTCATACGCAAATGAATACTGAAGGCTCTACTTTTTCTCAGAGATTTTGTTAGCTAAGAATAATTTTTTTCATCTGTTTATAAAATGTGTTTTACCTGTTTGTTCCTTAGCCTACTACACACACATAAAGCAGTGTTGTAGGCTCTAGGGACAGAGCAGTGAACAAAAAGGGCAAAGGCACTGCTCCTATGGCATTTACATTCTAGTTGGCAAAAATGGGTAAATAGGGCAGATGTTGTTTTAGTAACATGTAGAAAGACGAAGAAGAATGAGAAGATTAAGAGGGATGGAGGGTGTTACTTTATATAAAGTGGACAAAGAATCTTCTCTGATAAAATAACCTTGGGCAGAGAACTGAGTGAAATAAGGAAATGAGCTAAGTCGGCATATGGGGGGAAAGAGTGAGGAAATAGCAAGTGCAAAGGCCCTGAGGTCAAAGTGTGCTTAATGTGGAGGACAAGGGCAATGGGACTGAAGTAGAATGAACAAGCAGGAGAATGATAAGTGCTCAATTTTGCTTTTTACTCAGAGTAATGTAGGAAGCTATTGTATAGTTTGTTTGAGTAGAGTATCATAATCTGACTCACCTTTCTATTGTCATAGAAAGTTGGGCAGATGTGGAAGTAAGGAGGCCAGTTAGGAGACTATTGAAATAGCCTGAAAGGTGTTGGCAGCTGAGATCAGGGCAGCGTCGAGGGAGGTAGTAAAAAGTAGATTCTGGATATATTTTGAAGAGAGAACCAATAGGATAAGGTATGGAGAATGAAGAGTTCAATCTGAAACATGTTGGTTGAGATGCTTATTAGACACCCAAGGAGAGGAATCCTTAGGCAGTTGATCTGCTCAGGGAAGAGGTCTGGGTGGAAATGTGAATTTTGGGCACTGTTAGCGCCTTTAGAAGGTGCTTGGTGTGGGTCCTGGGTGCTTTAGCCATAGTCAGAGGAGAGGCAGAAAATACTGGTCACAAGTAATAGGTGTGCTAGTGGGCGCAGGTACAAGGTCCCTTCTGATTGCCTATTTTTCACAGGGAAATTAAAGGAAGCTCATCCATCATCTGAGAGGGACAGGGTAGGTGGACCTGTAAAATTATCTTCTTGGGGACGGATCAGAGAAATGTAACAGGATACTGGGAGGCACTTAAGAGCTCCCCGCCTGAGGTTAGTGACTAAAACTAGACCTATGACCAAAGGAGTATTCAACAGCCTGGGTTGGGGCATGGAGTTGGAATTTCATCGGGGTTGGGGTTCACCAGGCATTACGGTGGGGAAAGAGAGGACAATGTGTTATGTTTTGTACAAAAGAGTGTCATGATAGACCGTGGAACTTGAGTAGTGAATCAAGTGAGAACATGAAGGATGTGGGGAAGGGGGGAAAGGGAAAGGTGGTCAGAGCAAGAGATATTGTTCCCAGAGAGGTGAAGAATTACAGGAATTTGGAGGGAGTGAGCTGCAAAGTTGAGAAGTGGCAGCCAGAGAGCAAGATGCTTGAAACTGAGGTTAAGGAGGTTGTGCAGATGTTAGTAATGACATGGTCGTGTGTGTGAGGTAGGCGTGGGTACCTGAGGTTGGGTGTAAGAGAAGGGCGTTGGAAAAGAGTTCCAGAAACTGAGAGGCCAAGGAATTGTATGGATCCTTTGTGTGAATAAGGAAATTGTCAAGAGTCACGGCAGGGATCATGGTGGACAGGTGGAGGGACAGTGAGCCCGTTTGCCAACGTCTTCCAAGGATGAGGGGAGGGATGCGGCCCAGAGGTCTGTAGAAGATTGAAGAAGGGTAGTGCGGGCACAACCAGGCTTGTGAGCTTCAGAGAAACTGGAGACCTGGCCAGTAGCCTGGAGCAGAGGTGACTACCCTGCCCCACATCTAGGCTAAGCATGGAGAGATGTAGGAGAGAGAATGTGGCCTCATGTCAGTGGGCCCCAGAAGCTCAGCCCAGAGCACATTTACATTCAGGTTAAGAGAAAAGAACGTCTGAGTACCTGGATTACTCAAATTCATAGAGACCAGAGTATAGTGGCGACTGCCAGGGGCTGGGCAGAGGGGAGGACGGAGAGTTTCATGTTTAACGGGTATGGAGTTTGAGTTTGGGAAGATGAAGGAAGTTCTGGATTGGGATGGTTGGTGACAGTTGTAGAGCAGTGTCGATGCACGTAATGCCACAGAAGTGTACAGTTAAAACGGTAAATTTTATCTCACATGTATTTTACCAGTTTAAAAATAAAAGGGATGATCTGAGGAAAGGATGTTGGACCTTGAGTGCAGGGGCACTGTGGAGAGAGTTGGGGCACAGTAGAGGGTGAGCCGCAGGGAGTCAGTGGAGACCTAGGTGGCTCCCCCTTTGAGGGTGAGTGTGGTGAGCAGGGGTTGGGGGCAGAGGGACTGTCTAAATGATCTCTGGGAGACTGAAGATGGAGTGGCCAGGCTCTGCCTGGCGCTGGGGTGGGTGGTGGTCTTCCCCTGAGTCCCAAGGAAAGAGGGGGGTTCTGTGGTACTCTACATCTCTGTTTCCCTAGAATCTGGCACAGCGCCTGGCATGTAGAAGATGTGAATATATGTTTGAATGGATAAAAAAAATGACTTCTATCCAAAGAAAGAAAACAGCAAAAAAGAATTTAAGTGGCCTTGCTGAAAAATCCAAATACAGTTCCCTAAAAGTGATGAAGAATGAAAAGCTAGAGTTGGTCTCTGGAGAAGAAAGAGGATTTTTGGCAAATGTGCAGAAGAACTTACTGCGAAATTGAAGTTTAGACTGGAAAAAATAAAATCGTAAACAGAAGGCTACACATGGGTAAAGGGTGTTGGAACTGAAACATTTTCCCACCTATGCAAATGATTGTGTGGTGGATTTGTGATTTGGAAGGGAATTATCCTATTTTGTGCTAAATCAGAAGATTATTAGCTTTATAAAGTGTTAAGCCTAGGTCATGCGTTGGTTCCTAACTTATAGATAACAAATTATAGCAGTTAGCTCACTCATTTTATTATTAATAGTTAGACCCAGATTGTAGAGAATGTTATGCCTGCATACATCTTCAAAGACACATAGATATTTGCAATTACTGGGTATCTTTTTAAAAATGTGCTTTTCGGGGCGCCTGGGTGGCTCAGTCGGTTGGGCGTCCGACTTCGGCTCAGGTCATGATCTCGCGGTCCGTGAGTTCGAGCCCCGCGTCGGGCTCTGTGCTGACAGCTCAGAGCCTGGAGCCTGTTTCAGATTCTGTGTCTCCCTCTCTCTGACCCTCCCCTGTTCATGCTCTGTCTCTCTTTGTCTCAAAAATAAACGTTAAAAAAAAAAAAAATTAAAAATGTGCTTTTGTACCATATTTAGTTTAAGTGCTTTTTGTTTTTTGTTTTTTTTCCCTAAAAGTGGAGAAGGGTTACCTTTTAAGGTTGCTGCCAGGCATCGATTTTCTTTTGAAGGGTCTAGAAAAGTGCTGGCTGGTGGTCGTCTTGCCTTGTGAAACATGTCCTGCAGCTACCAGACCATTGTCATGCCCCATTCTTCTTGTTGTCGTTCTAGTGACAGCTATATTGTGCGTGTCAAGGCTGTGGTTATGACCAGAGATGACTCCAGCGGGGGATGGTTCCCACAGGAAGGAGGCGGGATCAGTCGCGTGGGTGTCTGTAAGGTCATGCACCCCGAAGGCAATGGACGAAGCGGCTTTCTCATCCACGGTGAACGACAGAAAGACAAACTGGTAATGGTAGACATGCAATGCGTGGTGTTAAATCAGCAACGACTGATTGCTTTCCGTTAATCATGGCCCTCTTCTCATAGGTTTGTTTGTCTCCTCCCGCACCCCCCCCCCCCCCACCTTATTTCTGTGACTTCAAACTGTTGTGAAAGCTTCGGAAGTTACAACTCTGGAGCTGATGCCAAATACAAAACATAACCCTGACTTTCCAGTGAAGTCCTTTCTTACCACACCAGATAACGCAGGTGCTTAGTATATTTGGCCATCTTGTTTGCGTCTTTGATTAATTAAGCTGTCTTTCTGTCACCGTAACAAGATATTCAAAACAGAAGTGTGTTCTTTGTCATGAATCACATTCTAGTGAGCTGTGAAGCCTGGGCTTTTAAAAATGTAGGGTTTATTCGTGGAGCATGCCGTCAAGGTTTGGATGGTAAAAGGTCAAATGCAAAGGCAGAATGTCACCTGATACTTGGTTATTTGTAAATACTGTTTATCTAAAAGATACTGTAGCTTTTATTTCCTATACTAGTGAATAAAACATGTTTGGAAAATGTAGTGGTATCCCATGTCTATAATAATTCTACATGCGTGTCAAATGCATACTTTGGAGAGTAATATTCTCTCATGTGAGTGGAGCATTAGTAGCTCATAACATAGAGTTTCATGAAGGAACGTGGATGTCCAGTTCTGAGCTATGAAGGAATCCATGATATGAAGAAAAGTTGCTATTTTTAATTGGTAGCCTTGAACCTGGAAGAACGTTGCTCCTGTCTGTACTTGATCATGGAGCGTATACTCAGAAGCCAACTGTTGCTTCAAAATGTGCAGGATCTTATTGGATCTCAACAGAAAAAATATAAAGACAGCACAGGAAATGTCACTGTGACATTTGAGACCCTTAACAGCGAGCGTGTCTGTTGAGTGTTACGTGTTAAATGTACAAATGTAATCTGCTTTTGCAACCACTTCTTACTGTTTAAAAAAGTTACCAAATAGATAAGACAGAACAATTTGTAAGTGTTATATATAGATTAACAGAAATGCTATTTTCACGCTTGATTCATTTCCAAAAATGAAATGAATGAAAGTTTAAAGGGAGAACATAGCTCATTTTAAGAAGTGTGTCCATTCAGAAAATTCCCTATGTATTAATCAAATAATTAAAGCATTCTTATTTACAATGTAGCCATATTACCAGTAAAAAGTAAAATAACACCATTTAGCTAACATTCACCATGTGCTAAACACAATGCTAGTCCTTTAGTTCACTGTGTCCTTACAATAGCCTGTATAATTATAACTGAAAAAATTAAGATTTTTAGATAAACTGCTTGTTCTTCGTGACCCATCTTGAGAGCATGTAACTAGTATTTGATACTCCATCACTCTGACCCCAAAACTGAGCCAAGCCACATGTGCTCAACCACCTTTAGCCTTTCAGTGTAGTTTTTTCCCCCTTGTGCATATTTCTCTTTTTTCATAGCTCCGAACAGAGCTTGTCAACCATTTTGTGTCTCATTTGCTTTGCCTTAACATTCTCTAAGGAATTTTCCTCGTTGCTGTATAAGGTTGATATAATATTGTTTATTTGGTGATCTCCTTAGGGTTATTATAAATATTAAGATTCTTTCCCTCCTCTCCCCCTCCCCCACCCCCTGCAGTATTACCTACCTGCATTTTCCACCTTTACTATTTTGTTGGAATAATTTGGGGTCAAATTTTTATGACTGTTGATACTTGTACAAAGAACTGCTACCAGCATATAGGAGAATTTCCTTTAATACCTTGAGGGTCATACATTTTAAATCTTTTTTATTTTTATTCTATTTGAGAGAGTGAGAGCACGAGGAGAGAGAAAGAGAATCTTAACCAAGCTTCATGCTCAATGTGGAGCCCGACACACGGCCCAATAGGGGGCAGGTGCAGGGGGAGAATCCCATGACCCCTGGGATCATGACCTGAGCCAAAATCAAGAGTTGGGCGCTCAACTGACCGAGCCTCCCAGGTGCCCCGAGAGTCATATATTTTAAATCTTTACCAATTTGACAGAGTAACAGTAGTATCATATTATTAATTACTAATGGTATCAATGTTTTTCTGTTTGTTAAACAGTTGTTTAACAGTTGTAACAGTGAATTATCTGTTAATGTCATTTGCTTATTTATTTATTGGGGGCCTTACTTTTCTCCTTGATATATATGCCCTCTTATGTAAGAAAGATATTAATCTCCATCTGCCATATTTACTGCAAATACTTTTCTAGTTTGTTGCTTGCCTTTTTATTTAGTTGGTGTTCTTTTTCTAACAAAAATGTTGATAAATTTTTTTTCACTTTTTCCCTTTGTATTTTTTTTTATTACTTTCGTGTTAGCAAATTATCTTGCCTGAGCAGTTAAATCTTTTTAGATCTATTTTTTCTTGGTATTTTCATGGTTTATCATAGAATATGTCAACCTAAAATGGCCTTTAGATTGTCTCATCCAGCCCCTTCATTTTAGAAATATATTTTAGAAACTTGTATCTTACCACTGACTTGCAGTTAATAATCGTAAATTTTTACCATTTTGGTCAAAGCAAAGCCCTCAGTTAAATTCCTGTAACATTCTTAAGGAGGAGGATACTTTTATCTCTGCTTCGCAGTGGGGAAACTCAGTGCTCCAAGAAGTGATGATCCGTTTCCTCAGTCTAGGGCATGTGGTTATTAGCAGAGCCAACATCAGGAACCATTTCATTGTGAATCCCCAACCTGGTCCCTTCATACTAATTCTGCATAGCAATAGGGTAGTCGTGGCTGTGAACCATCTTCTGTAATCTGTTGCTATTGCACAAGGATTGTGTGCCTTGGCTCATTTCCATCCCACCCCCCCCCCCCATCATGTTTCTCTGTCACTCCATTTCTCTTCCTGTCCCCTTTATATTCTGTGACTCTCCACTTCCAGACTTTTATATGTACTCGTATTGAAATCACATGCTCATATACCCAGTTGTGCTTTCCCATCTTTCCATCCCTCACACTCTGGGAAATTCTAGACTCTTGTATCCAGTGCTGCTTAACTCTGACCCCCTGTCCTGTCCCACAATACACACACACACACCCTTTGGAGATAGGGTGACTCCATACTTCCATAATGCAGCACTCTGCCCACATGGTATGAACCCACATGGGAGCTTGCAAATGGTATACATTGTGGAAGGACCTCCTCTCTAAGTGGTGGAATAGTGGGGAGAGGGTGGAGATCATTTCTGAAATACAGTGGGTGGATAGCACCAGAGTTCCTAGTATTCTAACTAGATAGGACAAGAAATGCTTTCTCTGGTAGGAACAGTGTTACCACTGGTTTTTCCGATGTAGTGCAGTTCTAGAATTTAGCACATTGATTTTTGTTATTATTTGAATTCTGTGTTGAAGCCTATGAACAGAATTTCCATGGTTTCTATGGGAAAAAAATCTGTGTTCCAGACATCCATTAAGAAGTCATTACTTGGATAATTTTTTTAAGTTGGAGACAATCAAATTTTCCTGAGAAATTATGTGTAAATTTAAAATTTCTGAGTTGAATTATTTTTTTAAGTTTATTTATTGTTGAGAGACAGAGTGCAAGCAGGGGAGGGGCAGAGAGAGAGAGTCACAGAATCCGAAGCAGGCTCCAGGCTCTGAGCTGTCAGCACAGAGCCCAGTGTGGGGCTCATACCCATGAACCGTGAGATCATGACCTGATGTTCATGAGCCAAAGTCGGACACTTAACCGAGTGAGCCACCCAGGCGCCCCTGAGTTGAATCATTTTAAATGAACTAGAGAAGTTTATTCCTTAAATCCCATGAGAAATCAACTTATGAAGATGAATCACATAATCTGAAAGGTTGGTCGTTCCATTGGTTGTACATGTGCAGGTCTGTGAGCATGCACGTGCGCGCGCGCACACACACACACACACACACACACACATTTGGTAGGAGTTCCAGCTGGTAAAGCTCTTTAACAGCAGTTTGCCAGGATATTCATTTTAAATGTACATACTTTTTAACCTGGCAGTTTCGTACTTAAACCCTATCCTATAGAAATAGACTTATACACAAGGATTTAAGGAAAGCAATAGTTCTCAAACATTTTTGGTCTCAGGATCCCTTTACACTCTGAAAATTTATTGAGGGACCCCCAAAAGCTTTTGTTTTATGAGTTACAGCTACTTATTTTTACCTTATTAGAAATTAAAACTGAAATGTAAAAAAATTATTTATGACATCCCTCTAGAACCATTTTCCAGAATAACAATAATTGGAGAGAAGACTAGCATTGCTTTATATTTTTGCCATCTCTTTAAATGTCTGGCTTAATAGAAAATAGCTAGATTCTACTATCTACTCCTGCTTTCAAGCTGTTGCAGTATGTTGTTTTGGATGAAGTATATGAAGAAAATCCAGCTTCACACAGATAAGTAGTTGGAAAAGAGGGAAAACCTTTTCAGGTAATTGTAGATGTACTTCTTGGATACGACACCAAAACTCGGCTTGTAATAGTTTCTAAAATGCGGAATCTGAAGCCACATTAATGACCTTTTCATACTGTGGTACATTAAAAACTACTGGTTTATCTTTCACTTTGAATGGTGGATCTTTTAGTCATTCCTGATTTTTTTGAACATCATGTCATTTGAAAAATAATGGTTTACTGAGTTCAGCAGATCTGCCAAATGTTGCTACATATAATTCTACATAATGAAAAAGTCCCATTTCTTAACATCACCACTAATATCATTAGAAAAGTCGTTAAGTATTGGAAGCTGTCCAAAATTCTAATTTCACTTGAAAGTTCAGATTTTATTATTGGCAACAAATACCTCCAGTTGTTTTCTTTGAAGTGACAGGCTCACTGTGTTCATTTTCGAGAAAGTGTCTGCTAAGTACCGGGTCTGAGTAACCATAGTTCATCTGTCAGTTGCTCTTTCAAGTAAACCTGGTGATCCATGAAAAAGGCAGTTAAATTCAACTCACTACTGAAACCGTTGCGCAGGTACTTTTTCCTGGAGACGGGCGTCGTTCTTCCGTATGGCGGCAGAAGTGAAAAGGCTGTTAGAAATGCCCTTCCCTTTTCATCTATGCATTTGTGCAAAGCCAAAGTTTCTTCATATACATCAGCCCAAGCAGCATATAATGGCAGATTGAATGAAGAAGCAGATAGGAGAATCCAGTTAGGTACACCTCCCATTTCACCACACAGGCTAAGAGCTGTGTATTCAAGGGTCAAGATGTAATGATTTTTAGCTTCTTCATCAAGGGCCATCCTACACAGAACTGGCATTTTTCGCTTTGACCGTGTGGCGGTGATGAATCAGGTGACCATAGTACAGTTTGGTGCCACAACACTGCCTTGATGCATGCCACAGCACAACAGTATTACCCCCCTGTGCCTTTTGCACCCTCGGTAGAAATGGCAACACAATGAAATGGCAAAATGTCCTACTATCTGAAAATAGTTATGCCATCCTGGAGCCCCTGCAGTAGGTAGAGAGGGAGGGCTCCCTAGAGCTCGCAGAACAAAATTTGAGATCGTGTATAGAGGTGTTCATTCCAGCACTATCTCTAAAAGTGGCTGATTAGCAATAATCTACATGCCTATTAGTAAGTATGGAGAATGACTAATTCCAACGTGTCCACTGAGCCATTAAACAGAACTTGGTATTTTTCTGTATCTACCTCTAAGATGTGTCCTTGAGGAAAAGGCAACTTGCAGAGCCTTTTATAGGTATGGCCATGTTTAAAAACACACACAAACTTATGTGTGTATATAAAGAAGCCACAGAAAGGAACGTGGCGTTGTGTCCACCATACTGATAGTGGCTGACTCAAGAGAAGGAGAGGCGTTGAGGGTGGGGGCGGAGAGGCAAGCAAGTGTGGAGCCTTCACATATTTGTGTAGATTACTTAAGTCTTGGACGATATACAGTTCTTGTGTCTATTTTTTTAAAGCTGCCAACGAGAATATATAATCACCTTTTTCCTCCCCGTGCATCTCATTTTCAAAGGTACCTTTTTTAAAGCCCTTCTCGAGTTTGAAGTTAATGCCAAACCTCACTAGGGTTTAGACCTGTGAAGATTAACACGTCTGAACGCTTTCATTTTTGTCCTTAAACTTGGATATGTAATGATGTTATTTTGCTTAACAGGATGTAAAGAGATGGTACCTGATCCCCTTCCCCTCACTTATTTTAGGTGGCTGAACTTTACTTTTCTAAGAATTTTAGAACGTCTTTAAGAAAATTTGCCACTGAGTAATCTTAGGCTTGGAAAACATGAACCAAAAGCTAATTTTTTTCACCCTAAAAATATGGAGAGGGGCACCTGGCTGGCTCATTCGGTAGAGCAAGAGACTCAGGGTCACCATCTTGGGGTCGTGAGTTTGAGTCCCACGTTGGGGGTAGAGTTTACTTTAAAAAAAAAAATACGGAGAAACTGGAAGTCTTTGTTTTTACAAAAAGTTTATTTTGAGACTTTGAATTGAGACTATTAAATTCTAAAATAGATAACATTTGTTGGTTAAAGCCTTGGTTATTTGGATTTCCCCAATTTGGAATGGGGCTGGGCTGACATTTAATCATTGCACTATTCTTAGAGAAAAATGGCCATAATAAGCGATTTAATCATAAATAGAACTGTGTGAGGGGAGTGTTGTCTTCTTTCAATACAATGTAATAAAGTGAACTGCTTGGGACTGCTATTTGATATACCAATTTGACTATTATACTCATCTATTTATTAAGTCAGAGAACATTTATTGGCAGCACTTAGTTTCTGTTTGCTTAGATGTAGTCTTGAAAGTCGTACTCATTCAAAGTTCTTCTCTTATTTGAACTTACACTAACTTAGGCAAAGCTTCATTCTTTCCCTTCGCTTAGTCTAAAAGTAATAAGATTTTGTTAAATGTGGAGCTTTGCCAGCACAAGAGCAAAGCTATTAAAATTTAGCAGAATCCCTTTGGTGCACATAATAAAGCCATAGGAATAAATATCGTCGCTATTTTGGAGGTTTTTTTATGAATAAAGAATGAAGTTTACATTCGTGGGGTGGCAATGCTGCTTTTCTTGTGTAATATTAAACTCTGGTATCTTTATCAACAACAGCACTGTGCTGGTCATGGAGTTATTTTGTAACACATCTTGATCTTTTACAGTCTGGTTAGGAGCACAAGGCTAGTGAAACTTAGAAAATACTGTAAAATCAAGTACTACATTGTGAGGGTCACAGGAAGAACTGGCGTAAAAAAAACAATCTACTCCAAGTTACAGCTTAGTAAAAGGCATTTCTGGAACTAGATCACTAGAAACTTAGAGGTTGTTCTAATCTAGATAAAAGTTTAACAGATCAGGGTGGGAGCAACTGAAATGAGATTGATCTAAAAGATGTTCAAGGAAAAATGAAGTGGACCTCATGGTTAATAATACAGGGGCTAGAGAAAGCAGAAGAGATAGAGACAACCACAGGGATTTTGAGATAGCATGAACAGAGAGGGGTTGGCATTGCTACATATGGGAAGTTGGGAGAGGAAACAAGAAGCAGAAATTTCAGAACAGGTTAGTTAATTTTTTCAACATGTTGCATGTGAGGTCACTAGGAAACACCCATCAGGACAGAGGAGGGAAGATTGAGAACCATTAGTACAAAGGTCCTGACATAGAAGCAATAAACCTGAAACAGATTGAAGCCCTGAGACCTGGGCTTCCCCTTAGTGCCCTCCAGTTAGGGGCAGGAGGAACTAAAAAGACTGAGAACCAGGGTGGTTAAGAAGTCCAGTGGGCATCACCAAAGGCGAGCAGGGCAGGGTCAACAAAGAATGGATGGTCCGCAAGGCAAGCAAAGGCTTCTTTGGAGATGGAGAGACAGATATGAGAAGGCAGGGATGAAGGGTTTTCATTAGTCGCCAGCAATGATAGATGGTTCCTAGTTGGGTTTTTGTAACCAGACACCATCACGGCTATTTCACAAGTAACCAGCCTGTGCGTTTCAATCCTTCAGGTGGTATTGGAATGCTATGTAAGAAAGGACTTGGTCTACACCAAAGCCAACCCAACCTTTCATCATTGGAAGGTCGACAATAGGAAGTTTGGACTTACTTTCCAAAGCCCTGCTGATGCTCGAGCCTTTGACAGGGGAGTGAGGAAAGCAATCGAAGACCTTATAGAAGGTATTGAATTTTGTCACTGCATTCTTAGGGGGACAGTGGGAACGTTCCAAGGTCTTTTTTATTCCAGTTGTCTGCCATCATATATTTGTGGTTTATTTGAGGGAGGCCTGGGGTGGGCAGGTCAGTAGATGGCAAAACTTGAGGAACATCCACAGAGAACAATTACTAAGTGACAGTGCAGGGGGAAAGG
The DNA here is from genome assembly GCF_018350215.1 of Panthera leo. Lineage (NCBI taxonomy): Eukaryota > Metazoa > Chordata > Mammalia > Carnivora > Felidae > Panthera > Panthera leo. The sequence continues at coordinate 82,679,164 of NC_056681.1, read as the reverse complement.
AGTTGGGTTTCAGACTAAGGAGTGATCCCAGTTGGTTTTCAGACTCTGCTCTGGAAAGACAAATTCTGGACTTCCATGTCAATGACTTTTTGACAGATTACACTTTTCCCTGACTATTGAAATGGCTTCGGTCTGATCTGTCTTGGCTCGGAAGGTGCCAGGCCTAGTGACTGCCGTCCTGTAATGAGAGCTCACGGTGTGTGGCTGTACTGAAAAGGAAGGGGATCTGTAAGTCCTGGAGCCCTGGTTCAGTGTAGGGCTTGGTCTGTGGGTGAGTGGGTAGTAGACACTGTGTTGCCTCTGAATGTGGCCTGGAAGGCTTTTGGGCAGTCAGTTCTCACGGGCTTTTCTAGAGTCCACAGATGCAAACACGCAAACTCTTTACATTCAGTTATCCATTCAGAGAGTTTAAGTGGCCATAGCCAGAGCCGTGTAAAAAAAATAAAGCAAGGCATGGGAAAGCCAAATCCAGAATTTGGGGAGACTAATTACAAAAGAATGTATGCTTCATTTGTTTAAGACATAGAGTGTTCTGAAGTCATTTTCTTCTTTGTGGATTTGGGGGAAGAGCGAAAAGCAAATCTTAAAAAGGAAACTTGCTTAACGTTAGTAGTAAGAACATGAGTCTGTTCACTACAACGTGTGATAGCCAAAAAGGTAATTAAAAACCAACGTTCACATTCTAGGTCTGACGTAAGGTGGCAAATATTTAAAAAGTTGTTATGAAACATAGCTTTTAAAGTGTAGAGAGAAAGTAGCTCCCATATTACTGATAGAATTGTACACTATGTCCCCTTATTCTGTGAAGGTACACACAAAATTTGATTCTCTTACTTGTAATTTTTTTCTCTATATATACTCTCTTTAGCTGTTTCTGTCAAACTTTCCTCAGATGTTGATGGACTGGAATAATTTAACTAGTAGAGAAAAGTCCTGAAAGATCAGTAGTAATTGTGCAGAAGACTTAACTTTTTTCTCCTGCAGTCCCCCGGTAGAAATTTAAATAGCTCTCATCCCTTTCTGAGCAGTTTTTTAAATTTCAGCTGAATGTAATAGCAAAATATTTTCTAAATGCACATTTTTAAAGACCTAACCAAGAAAAGGAGATAGAGAAGAAATTTGCCTTTTGGTATACCTATCATTTAGGCAGAGTTCAATGTTTTTCCTTTTGGCCATTAACAGTATCCGTTAAGTTGGTCCATGTATTATTGGGTATTGTGAGGGAGAAAGGAAGAAGTTACACAGATTTGCATGCCAGAATGAAGAAAGGGATGAACAAGTAAGTAATAAATCAAACCCTAAATGACCAAAGCATTCCATAATGGAATAAACTGGGTTTTCTGACAGGAGCCCAAATTTTGGCCTGCAGAAACGGACAACTCACAGATGCCCCAATATTGCAAAAGAAGACCTCCTTGCGTGGGTATCTGCTTTGAAGGCAGCTCCCACAGTCTGGGTTTTTGAGTCCAGTGTCTGAATTTCAGAACAGGAGGTGACCAAACAAGCTATTTAGTCAAACCCTCGTATTGCCAGATGGAAAGACCAGAAACTGACACGGAGACCATTGCGGGTGTCACTTTCTAGTGCTTTCCCCACTACACTGTAGGGGTCTGGGGGGACACTGGCAGAGTCTGGGCTTCAGCAGGTGCTTCAGAGCAGTGGGCTGGCTCTCCTCTCCACGCCCAGGTGACTCTCCGGGTGCGTGTTCTCAAGTGGCCCATGCAGAAGCTTGAGGGATTAAGAACAACAGTAGGCAGGGTTAATTTAGGGAATGTCCTAACTAGAGTCAATTAAAGAGGAATAAATTTAAAACGTTTAATTCCCAGGTTACATATTTCTGCTGATGATTCACATTTGAAAGGAATGGAATGTGGTTTTATTAAAATACGTTTTTTAAATGATTGGTTTTGACTCACCTTCTTTGGAACTGTGTTTTATCACATTTTTTGTCTTTTTAGGCTCAACCACATCATCTTCCACCATCCATAATGAAGCTGAGCTTGGCGATGATGACGTTTTTACAGTAAGTTCCCTTTGTCCTTTGCTTTGTGGATGAGTTGGTGAATAATCAGAGAGAGGTTCTGTTTAAGGATGTGAGAGACACTTTGCAATTTGGCATTTGCCGTTATTATTGGGAGGCCATGGGGGAGATCTCTGTCTTGTCACAGTTTTGGCTGTGCTAGGTTTGCCCATGTTGTGGGGGTACCATTGGCCGCCTGACACGACTGCGGCACCTCTCTCCGACCTGTCCCAGGTTCTCTCACAGCCTTCCCCAGATTTAGGGTGACCAACTCTCCGGCTTGCCTGGGACTGTCCTACTTTTACCACTGGGAGTCCCTAGTTGGCAAAACACCTCAGTCGCAGGCCAACCGGGACAACCGGTCGCCCTACTCAGAGTCTTCTGTTAACACAACTCCTTTTCTGGCATCAGGGAAAAAGCCAGAGTAGCCTTTCTGAAGAGTAATTAAACATCTGTGATAAGAGAGTCCTGAAGGCTGAACTGGAGTAAGGCGCAAGTATGCTAAGGCAGGAAAGGGCTTGGCTCTTTTGACACAGCAGGAGTTAATGGGATATTACTGGAAACAAAACGATTTCTCAGCTTGCATCGTCTTTGAAATCCTGTGCTTCTAAAAGTTAATTAACAAACAGTTCATCACACACCTGCTGTGTGCTTGGTGCAGGGAGGAAGCTTTAGGGCAGCGTTTTCAAACTCTTGGCCCCCACACACAGTAAGAGATACATTTGCATTGCAACCTAGGACACACGCACACCTGAAAATCAGATCCTATTTCATGTTCTGCATTCTGATTTTTTTTCTCTTCTGTTTCATTTTCTTCCACTTTTTACTATGAAACTTCTAGAGCACACAGGAAAATTTAAAGAATATCACAGTAAACCTCTACATTCAGCATTTGCCCTGTTTGCTTTATCTGTACCTGTAGATACTTACACAGGCACACACACGTGATTGTTTCTGTTTTTTGCCAGTCCGGTTGAAAGTAAGTCACCTCGATGTTTTAATTCTCTAGCATGCATCGCCTAAAAGCAAGGCATTCTCTTCCACAAGCGTGATGCCATTACTATACCTGGGGAAATTAATAGGGATTCCCTAATATCATCTAATAGTTCCCCACTAGTTCCTCCCTTATCCCAAGAGTATCTTTCATAAGCTGTTTTTATTTCATATTTGTAAATACCGGCTGCAGCCCTTAAATGTGTGTCCTAATGCACTCATCATGGAACCAGTGATTTGAAAAACGCTACTTTAGTAGCAGAGAGGTGTAGAAACTATGCCTCGAGCTCTCATGGAGATAACAGGGTGGTTTGGGCAGAGATAAGATGGACCCACGGGAGGCTTGGAGAATGGCACCCACTGTGTAGTCCTCTAGTCCAGGGTACGTTACAGGGAGGGGTCTGGGGATCAGAGAAGACCGCTAGGAGGTGAGGCTGACGTATTCCTCGGTGGCATTGGAACCCAGCTCGGGAAGGGGCTTCAAAACTGGGAAGCACAGGGCAAAGGCGGAAGCAGGGATGTGCACGGAGAGTTGCCTCTGCGCCGCGGGCCCCAACCTGATGTGAACAGAGCGTGCATAGGGGTGTCAGGAAATGACCTCAGTTGTCTTTGCATTGAGCGGCTGGTGTGATTGTGGCTCAGAACAGGCTTCCTATAGTGCTCTAAGCAGATCCTCTCAACAGTTGGCATTTGCTTACATCTGTTCCTTTGTCACGTTTTCGAGAGACAAACAACAGCAGGCGGGTTAAAAGGTGGCTTCCTGTGCTCCAGAGCAAAACTGTCATTCGCAGCTGCTTCCCAGCTACCTGCCAGAAGTGATTTATAGAATCGTGAGAGGGCAAGGGGGACTGGGGTGATGGAAGCCAGCATCCCTCCTGGTTTTGTCCTTTAATCCACAGGGGCTCAACTTGCTGCTCTAGGGTAGCAGAGAATGCCGGCAAGGAAGTGTAGAAACAGCCCTGCTGTTTGCAGACACTGGAACTCAGTGGGGAAGGAGCTCCACTTAATTGCGTTCCGTGTAGGCCCTGACATATCTTTGCCTTCATTCCATGTGTTTACCAACAAGGGCCTATTAACAATAGCACCTCCCTTCCCTAATGGCCTCTTCATTAGCCATTGACCGTTAGGAACTCCTCCCCTGTAAGGATGGGGGAGAGTCATCAGGGGCTTATGCGCCAGGTTTCCCATTGGATCCTGAGCTTCCCGTCACTAGACTTTCTGTCCTAAGATGGAAAGTGAGGTATCCAAAACCCGGAGCCCAGGAAGTGAGCTGCTGTGTTGACTCCTGTGTAGTCTATAGCTTCCCAAAGCTTGTCGTGTTCTAAAACTTTTATTGATAGGACAGATATTTAGAACACAGAACTCATTTAGTGTGGAAAGAGTATAAATAGTGGGGTGGCTGGGTGGCTCAGTCGGGTAAGCATCCCACTTCAGCTCAGGTCACAATTTCACGGTTCGTGAGTTCGAGCTCCGTGTTGGGCTCTGTGCTGACAGCTCAGAGCCTGGAGCCTGCTTCAGATTCTGTGTCTCCCTCGCTCTCTGCCCCTCTCCCACTCACACTCTGTCTCTCTCCGTCTCTCTCTGTCTCTCTCAAAAATAAATATTTAAAAAAAGAAAGAAAGAAAGAGTATAAATGGTGATAAGACCTTCTAACAACTCATGATGGACCCGAATTATGAGGGCTTTCTGGGAGGACAGCAAGTGTATGTATGGTTATAACTTGAGGAACCAGGGAGTATAACTTCTGTTTTTGCCACGAGAGCCAGGGGCTTCCCTCTGTTTCAGGGGATTCCTTGGGGCTAGAAGGAAAACAGGACATTGTGGACAATATGTTAATGCACATTCTACGGTGGGGAATAAAGTGGAGGAAGAGACCCACCAGCTCCCCCTGGAGTTGTTGGGCACTCACCAAGTACGGGCTGGCTGTCTCTGCTCACACTGTCCCAGCTCTCATGGTCATCCCCCAAACCAGCTTGTCCTCCTGGCTTCTCAGGATTGAGAAACCGTGCTGTAATTCCTCAGAGTAAAATTAGCGTCCTGCTTGGCGTGTGCACGAGTGGGTGCACATGCGTGCACACACACACCATCGCACACCCTGCCCGTGCATCTGTGGCCACTCGCCAACACCATTGCCCCCTCAGTCTTCCCATGCCTCTCCATTCGTTCTGCTGCCACCAGCCGGCTGTGTGTCCACATCCTTCCTGCCCAAGCCACCAGCAGAGACTCCTGATGAGCAACTGTTCTGATTTTCTGAGTGTGGACTGTTTATTCATTTGTGTGTGTCCTAGTATTTCTCCCTTCGCCAATTATGATTGTTTTCTCTCCTTTAAAATTCCAAAGCACTCTGCTGATGATTTCTGTCTTGCCACTTGAAAGCCTGCCCTTTTTCTGTTTTCAGATTTTTTTCTTTACCGAATGAATGAATCTTTATCTAATTAGAAGCAGGACATTCGTCATGATAGTCTCTGCATCCCTGTAAAGCTTTGCTCTAAAGGTGCTCAATCAACGGGTGGTCTGAACCTTAGATATAGTGTGTAACAGTCATAGGTTTCCATATTTTATTCATTTGCTTCGTTGTTATCCTGGGGGGCCATGTAAAGTTGGGTGATTTTGAAGGATTCTTGGTAGCTTCATGTCTTGTTTTTCTAGCTTTGTTTTCTGCTGCGTCTACAAATGGGAGCTGTGCTCCTAGCATCGTCACTCGCTGTGAGCTCTTGACTGCTCACACGTACCTTCTCGCCCTTCCGTGAACTCTCTACCCTTTGCAGTACTGTCTCTTCCTGGACCTCAGTTACAATGACTGACCCAGGTGAACACAAATACCTAGATGGCAAGGGTGTGCTCAGTGTTGAATATGCAGGTATGAGGCTTGAGCCATTTGGTACAAATTTGGAAGATGAGTAATGCAAACAATATAAACAACAACAACAATAGTTAGCGTTCTGTTTAACAGGAGGTTGTTTGTTTGTTTGCCATTGCTAAGAATTGGCACACTCATGGGGAGCCTGGGTGGCTCAGTTGGTTAAGCGGCCAACTTCGGCCCAGGTCATGATCTCACTGTTCGTGAGTTCGAGCCCCGCATCGGGCTCTGTGCTGACAGCTCAGAACCTGGAGCCTGCTTCAGATTCTGTGTTTCCGTCTCTCTGTGTCCTTCCCCCTGCTCGCATTCTCTCTCTTTCTCTCAAAAGTAAACATGGAAAAAAAAAAGAAAGAGTTGGCACACTCATGTTGGAGCCTCTGACTGACAGCTTTTAGTTTCTTTCATTTCAGGGCTGGGGAGACTTGAAAGGAACAGAATGGAAAGACCCTTGAGTCTGTTCCCTGTGTTGTGCTTTTGTCTTGCAGAGAAGACATGTACTTTTATCTTGTGGAGGAGGCCCCTTGTCAGCCTGAGATAGGACCAGTCTAGCTCCCTGTGGATAAGCTGAACTGGTTTGCTCCCCAACTCAGGACTCACTTCCTCCCAGCCCCCCATAGTTGAAGACCCTGAGACCAGAGCATGTGGAGCCTGCAAGGAGGGGGGCTGGGGGAGGTGCGGAGAAAAGGAGATAATAGTGAAAATGGACCGTATAGAACTAGAGTGGCTCTGGGTTTTATGGCCCTTTCATGAACAATTTTCCAAAATCCTGTTTTGTAGGGTTGGGTCCTTTAAAACCTGGTGGTTTATTTACTGCTGCCAAATTCTCAAATCATTTTTTAACTGTTATTAGCATCTTCATAGCTAGACAAGGATAATTTCAACACGATCTTGGGAGAACACAGCCACAGTGTGTGTATACTTCTAGAACAGGCTCATCTAGACTCTGCGGTCAAGTGTTGCCGGCGCTTCAGCTGTCACTGTGCTGAGTGGCTGGATTCTGGCTCTAAAGCTTGGGGATTAGGGAAATATTTGCTTTATAGACAGATACTTGGGGGTGTGTAAAATAGCTAAGTCTTCATCTTCCATAATAAGAAGTCCCGAAAGAGTATCTAAATCTGCAAATCGGGAAATAGTAGTATAACCACTTGACGTTGAAAAAAAATGGAGAGAAGTGGAAGAAGAAAGAGCCACAAGAATTGAAGTGTGTGTTTCTCTGGCGCAGGAGCTGAGATGGGGAGGGGCAGAACTGCTATTGAGAGAGTAAATGATACACGTGTATTGATTTTTTTTTTTTAAAGGAAGAATGCGGGGGTTTTCTCAGAATGGGGACTGTGGGAGGGGGGCGGTCAAGGGAGAAGGTGGGATCGGGAGAGATGCCTTAGTTACAGCAATCCTGGGTCCCCCTCCATCGGGGGTTTAAAGACCTTAAAGAGACACAACAGAGGTTGAGGTCTGCGGCTGCAAGTTCTCTTCCTCCCGCTGTTTTCTCTGCCTGGTGCTAGGAAGCAGTATGTCCACTGTGCAGATAATTAGCTGCAAATGTTTGGCTTGCGGGGAGACAAGGTTAGCTGCAGACATGCCAACTCCTTAGAATTACAGGTCTTGGAATTGGAAGGGATTTTGAGTTCCTATCAGATGAGCCAGCCTGCTTCCTTCTGGCAAATGAAGTAGGATTCGCCTCATTTGACAGCCTCGGTTGGGGAAGCAGCGCAGGGTCCACTGGGTGACTTGCCGAAGGTCACACAGCTAGTTCACAGTGGAGGAGCCAGGAACACCATCCCCCAGCCTTTCCAGCTCACCACTGCTATTTTTCTCTTCTTCTGTTGAATAATTATGTTTATGATATTCCAGCCGTTCTATTTTTTAAACAACCAAGTACAGGCATTGTATTTTAGGGTTCTATTGAACCCAAATTGGAAAGGGGAGAGAAAAGAAGATAAATTTAAGAGCAGTGGCCTGTGTGGCCCATTAATGTGACAGACTTGGAGCCTACTGAGTGATTTTTGCAGCCCAGGGGTCCCCAAAATAGCAACTCAAAGCTTGACTGTAGGAAAGCCTACCCTTATGTAAGGTTGTTGGGTTTTTTTTTTTATGTTTGTTTATTTTTTGAGCGAGAGAGAGAGAGCGAGCGAGCAAGCCTGGGAGGGGCAGACAGAGAGGGAGAGAGAGAGAGAAATCTCAAGCAGGTTCCGCACTGTCAATGCAGAGCCCAGTGTGGGGCTCAAACTCACAAACTGTGAGATCATGGCCTGAGCCAAAACCAAGAGTCGGATGCTCAACCGACTGAGCCACCCAGGTGCCCCTACCCCTATATAAGGCTTTGATTTTGTTTTTTGCCTGCCTTGTACGTTTTTACCACCATGACCTAAGTATTGTTTCTGGATCTGGGAGGCCCTTCTCAGTAGCGATTCCTAATTAAGCCCTAGTGCCTTAAGGCATTCATCCTGTGTAATGAGATCACCACTCTCCTGTGCACCTAGAATGGTATTAAACTGTGTACCATCCTTTGCAGAACTGAGAAGATTTAATTCACATCATTTTGTGTGGGTCTGAACACTCTCCTAGAAGCCAGCTGAAGAAGGCTGATATTTGGATTACGTTTGGCATTTCATCGTACCTTAGGCAGGCAGCCCTCCTTCATGTAGGAAAAACGTCATGTCTTATACACCGTCGTCAGCTTCCAGCCATGTTTTGCCTAGACTGGAAGAACTTGGTCCTTCCTCGTGCCCTACGCTTGAACCCTTGACATCCTGTTTACTACAAGCTGCATTTTATTACTTTCTGGCTGTTCAGAGCAGTTGTCCCTAATGACATCCCTGACGCCTCCCACCCACCCCAGGGCTAAAGTATGGCTAGAGCAAGCGTTTGAAACCAGAATACTAAGAAGCAATTTGTTTTGTCCTGGATGGGCTTTTGAGCATTTACAAGTTGTGCTTATTTTCATTCCTTTTTCTTTTTTTTTTTTTAAAGTTTGTTTATTTTGAGAGAGTGCGTGCCACATGTGCGGTAGGGGCAGAAAGAGAGGGAGCAAGAGAATCCCGAGTAGGTCCCGCTCCACCGGTGCAGAACTGGGATCATGACCTGCAACCAGGGGTCAGACAATGAACCAACTGAGCCACCCAGGTGCCCCATATACTTACTTTCATTCTTGATTAAGTAGGAAAAAATGAATTCATTGTATTTGTAATCATCAAGGTTTCGTTTACAGAACCAGAAGAGTATAGCCTGCCACAACATTTCCCTTTTTTTTTTTGAAGTCTTTTCCACCTAATCTGTGCCAGCAGCCATTAAAACTGAAGGCAAATCTACCAATTTTGTGGGGTTTTTTTTTCAAATCTACCTATTTTGTAATAAATGGGGCTCATTTACTGATTTTTTCTAAGAAAGCAATGACGTGTGACCACTGAGTATGCAGAGTTTAGAGGCTAGGGAGAGGCCTGCATTCCAGACTCGGTTCTGCCAGTACTTCACTATGATCACTGATCCTTTGGACCCACAGTCTTCTCAAGGTTGAATGTATTTCCTTTGAGCCTCTATTTGCTGGCCTCGGGGAAGGGAAGAAAAGGCACTGTGGTGTGGCACTGCCCCTGGCACCGTGCCCTGCACTCTCACATATGTGACTGAGCTTGGTCCTCACAACCACCCTGTAAGGGACATGCTGACACTTCCTCTTCTGCGGATAAAATCACCAAGACTCCGAGCGCCAAAGCAACCTATACTCTGTTCTATACTCTGCCCACCCAGAATGCAAACTTCTGATCTGCTTGCTGCCTTTCAGAGAAGTTTGACAAAAGGCAGTATGTATTCAGTAAGTTTCAGTAAATTTTACTTCTTTAAATCTATCAGATTCCCTTCATTGCAAAGTAGCTTCCTAAATGATGGTCTTTTCAACTAGTGCCTTGGCTTAAAACTACTTCAGTGGAGGGCGCCTGGGTTGCTCAGTCGGTTGAGCATCCAGCTCTTAATTTCGGCTCAGGTCATGATCTCCTGGTTCATGGGACCAAGCTCTGCATGGTCAGCAAGGCCCTGCTTGGGATTCTCTCGCCCTCTCTTCCCCTCCCCCACTTGCTCGCTCTGCCTCTCTCTCAAGTAAACATTAAAAAAAAAAAAAACAAAAAAATACTTCAGTGAAGGTCTGAAGTTACCCTTGCCCCTGCTCGAAAGCCTCAGTCGCATTTTAGACGATCAGTTGATTAAAAATGTTTTCTTGGGCACCTGGGTGATTGGTTAAGCTTCTGACTTCAGCTCAGGTCATGATCTCACGGTTCATGAGTTTGAGCCCCGCATCTGGTGAACAGGAGCCCCGCTTCTCTTTCTCTCCCACTCTCCGCCTCTTTCCCTCTCAGCCCCTTGTGGCACCACTCTCTCTGCTTCTCACTGACTTGCGCTCTCTCTCTCTAAAAAAAAAAAGAAATGTTTCCTGTTGTCTCTACCTTTGGAATCTGGGGATTGGGCAGACTGGGGTGGGGAGAAGCTAAATAAAAGAGAAAATAGGTTGAAAATGTAAGCTCCTTCTACAAAGTTTAACTAGTGAAACTGACCTATGGTAGCTTGTTAAGAGAAGCAAAAATGTTTTGGGGGAGGGGCAGCCATAGGCTTTGTGGTTGACACCAGGAAGCAGTGTCCCATAACTGCTGCTGGCTGAGACCCAGCACTGCACTGGGTGGTGTGGAAGGTCTCAGAAAATGGGAGGGAGCTGCTTTATCTTCTAAATGACAATAATTACCAAGCTCACATTACATAGTGAGGGGAGGATCTTTTTATTCAACATGTAATACCTACAGTGGCTTTAAATTAAAGCAGTTAATATGTCTGAGGCTCAAACAAAAGCTTTGAAATGCTCTCAATTTCAAGAAGCCCAAAGGCATTCTTGCTAGCCCTCCCACTTGAGTCTTTCTTCATTTACATGCACCTTATCTCATCTTTTTAAGTTGTGGGTAGTAGGATACTGTTCTTTGCATTTTACTAATTCACACAGAGGACATATTCAGGGTTACCTGAAAGCCCGCCTTCCTGCTTGCAACCCTTCAGCCCCTCCCAGTAAATCAAGCTGTGGGTGTATCAGAGTCCTTTCCTTTCATATGAAAATTTCACCTAAGTTTAAAAACATTTTTTTTAATGTTTATTTATTTTTTTTGAGAGAGAGAGTGAGAGTGAGAGCGGGGGAGGTGCAGAGAGAGAAAGGGAGACACAGAATCTGAAACAGGCTCCAGGCTCTAAGCCGTCAGCACAGAGTCTCATGTGGGGCTCCAACTCAGGAATGGCAAGATCATGACCTGAACCAAAGTTGGATGCTTAACAGAGAGCCACCCAGGCGCCCCTCACCTAACTTTAAAATTTAGAAACAGAAGACTTTTTTTTCGGTGAGTAGGAGTTTTGTTTTTGTTGTTTGCTTTACAGTGAAAGAATACCCACTTTATCCTCGGGCCCCAGAAAGCATAATGTCTTAGAGTCTAAGGCCAAAGTCGTCTCTTTCACCCATTCTTGCAGCTGCCTCTTAGACCCAGACCGCCTGCTAGCTGGGCCATGAAAGAGCACGTGCCTGGCTGGTTGCTTGCCTTTTTGAAAGAGGACACCTGGAACCTATGTAGGCCCTTAGGACAGGTGAGCTAGTGCTACCTGTTCCCAAAAACCTGTTGATAAAATGGGTGACAATTTCCTGTTTACCAAAGGAAAAAGGTCTAACAGGTGCCAAGGGGAAAGGAGTGCTGTACTAAAGAGAGACAACAGCTCATCAAGCCACCCGAGCCAGGTGCCTTCTGAGGCACTTAACTATCCAGTGTACTGCCTTCTGAGAAGCAGAGGTGCCCAGAGTTTCGTGTCCTTAGTCTCCTTGCTGGGCCCAAGGTTGAGAGGAATGGTACATACTTATATTTAGTGTGTGTATATACCTTTAAAAAAAACAAAATGAGGGGCACCTGGGTGGTTCAGTCGGTTAAGCTTCCAACTCGACTTTGGCTCAGATTTCATGATTTCAAGGTTCATGAAATCGAACCCCATGTCCGTCTGCACTGTGAGAGTGGAGCCTGCTTGGGATTCTCTATCTGCTCCTCCCCCACTCATCATATCTCTCTCTTTCTCTCTCTCCCCCACCCTCCCCCCCCAAAATAAGCAATAAAATAAAACATTAAAAATGAGAAGCCTTGCAATGGAAAGATTGCTATTGGCATTGGTTGCATCAGCTATTGAGATCTATTTTGGTGGAAGATTGCAGTAAAAATAATACAAATTGTGGTCATAACTACTAGGTAGGCTCCTTTAAAAATGCAAAATAGCAGCAGCATCTACAGACAAGGCAGAAGTGCTATTTAATGAATCTGAGGGAATCCTGTGGCCCTCGAATGAGCTAAGTAGCAGTCTCCATCAAACCCCTTGGATGTTCTTAAGAGGAGGGAAGGAGGGTTATTCATGACACTGTTAGAGCTCAGACAGACCTTGGAGATCATTGATTGCCCCCCCCCCCCCTTATTTTACACATGAGGAAACTGAGGCCCTGAGAAGTTAAACAACTTGCCCAACGCCTATGGCCTAACCTGGCCTGGAATCAGTTCTTGGTGCAGTTTGTGCCTAACGTTGCTGTATGATTTCCAGATGACATGGTCTGGCTTCTTAAGCATTTCTTAACCTTTGTTTTCTATGCCTTGTTTAAAACGTGTCAGCCTGCTAACCTCCTGATGGGGTTTCTCAGAGTAGGGTTGGCTCCTTGCGCTGTGTGTTTGCTTCTATCACCTCGTGTGTTCCTGGGGACACAGGGACGATGAAGTGACTACTTGTTTGCCTTACTGAAGGTGGGCTTCATCCCCATTGTCTCCATCCCCAAGACGGAGAAGGAAATTGCCAGTTGCCAACCTTCTCATAGTCATAGATACACTGAGTAGGACATTCCAAGTGCCCCTTAGTAGTTCTAAGTGTCCAGGAAAGAACAGTCCTGCCCTAGGCACATCTTTCCTCTCCTGCGGGCATTGTTTGCCCACTGCTGCTGCCTTTATGCTCTGCCCTTACCCCCTTTGGTAAACAAAGATTTAGCAGGAAAATCCAAGGGGAGTTGAAGGGATACACATAGCCTTGAAAACACTTGTTTCACTTTGAAATGCGTAGTCTGACCCACCCTGAATGCCCCAAAAAGCCCTTGGTCAACATCCAGGATTCCATCCCAGGACGGGTAATTTAAGCAGACTGCCTCCTCAGCTGCTCTGGCTTCTTGGTTCTTTCTCTCCTTCCTTTCTTGAGCTTCCCTTGGTCAAAGAAGTTCTCCTTCCAAATGAAGAAGGCTCATTCCCAGACCCAGGGCATGCGAACAGATGCATGTGCTTCTTTAAGAACTTCCAGGTAGACCCAAGGAGAGGGAAGAACAGCCAAGTTTCCAAGAGTAAGAAATCCTTTTATAAGATATGCCCGTGCAGTAGGAGAGAGCCAGCTACAGGTTTAACATGAGACATGCATCTTCTAGTCTCCCTTCCCCATTCAGTCCAATTTCCACCCAAACCGGGCAGCATTGACCTTGGGGAAACAGGTAGCCTCCTCCCAGCATCTTTTGCACTTCGGATTTTGATTTATTTTCAGATATCATAACATTAAAGCCAGCTATGCAAAAGGAAAGTCTGTGCCAACTTTTGAAGCTCTGGTGTTTTTCTCTCATTTGTTGTTAAAATTCTGGGGAATTATGGGAAATAACTGAATAAGTAGGTCTTCAGAGTCTGGCCATTGGAAGCTTGCTCTTTTTGAAGAATTTTATTAGATGTTCACTGGTAAACTTGAACCTCTTTTTCTCTTCCTCTGAGTCTAGTTCTGACTTGTCCACCCATCTAGAAGGGAAGCCACCTGGCCTTGCCCCTGCCCGTGTCCCCCTGTTATGTCTGAACCCACATCCCACAGAGCACCCAGCCCAAACCCAAGAAACTTCCAGGCAAGGAATGGGTGCCTTTACTATCAAAGGTGGATTCCATCAGGCCACTTGTGTCTGTATTTTCCTGATTTTAAGGTTGGCAGTACCCGCTCATCTCAGTACCCTCTGACTCTTGCTCCCATCCTCCCCACCTCCCTTTTCTCACCTCCCTGTTCCTTCGAGTTTCTTCCTTATCGAAGTCATCTCAGCTTTCTGCCTTGTTAGAGGGCTTTAGAACCAGGCCCCACAAACCTTGTTCCTTTGAACAAATTCAGCATGACTTTTAATTAGAGAACAATTCACATCCAGTCTTCCTGAGCTGAGACCTTATTATTCAGCATTAGAATACTCAATTGCATTTCTATTGTTCAGTACCTCATATTAGGTTGCAAACTTCTTAATGGAACATCTTTTTAATAATGGGCATTGACACTGATTCAGTGTCCAACCCAGACCCAGAGGCAGGATTTTCTGGAGGCTACATTTGCAGGTGGCAGTGGTTATGCTCGCCGTATCATGTTGCATAGGACCCCTCCTCCCCAAGTCCGCAGCAGCGCCTGCCCTCCCCATCCACAGTGGGTGGGACAGAAGGCTCTCCGTCCCTGGATGTGGGGAAGCCTACTGTTGAAGCCTCCACATTTTTTCTTCTTGAGCTCAAACCCACAACAGAGACAACCCCTGGAGAGCAAGGTGAGTTTAAAGCACATCAGAGTCTTTATGTTAAATTTTTTTTTTAACGTTTATTTATTTTTGAGACAGAGAGGCAGAGCATGAATGGGGGAGGGTCAGAGAAAGAGGGAGACACAGAATCTGAAACAGGGTCCAGGCTCTGAGCTGTCAGCACAGAGCCCGATGCTGATGTGGAGCTCGAACTCACGGACTGCGAGATCATGACCTGAGCCGAAGTCGGACGCTTAACTGACTGAGCCACCCAGCTGCCCCAAGAGTCTTTATGAGTTGAAGGTGAAGCTGTCAGATTGGTAGGTTGGTAGGTATCATTAGCTTGTGCATACAAATAACAGATGTTCAGGAGTCTTGCTTGAGAGAGTGTGTGTGCATAGCTTAGGTGGGTGGCTTTTCTCCAGTGTGTGTGGAAGCCACAAGAAGAGTTATGGGAGAGTCTGTTCAGAAGTGCAAGCGGACTGGGAGCCTGGCTGCCTCAGTTGGTAGAACGGGCAACATTTGATCTCAGGGTCGTGAGCTCAAGCCCCACATTGGGTATAGAGATTACTTAATAGGGCACCTGGGTGGTTCAGTCAGTTAAGCATCTGACTTCAGCTCAGGTCATGATCTCACAGTTCGTGAGTTCTAGCCCCGCATCGGGTGAGCTGAAGCCTGCCCGTGCTCCACCCTCTCTCCCTCTCTTTCTACCCCTTGTGCTCGTTCTCTCTCTCTCTCTCTCTCTCTCTCTCCATAAATAAATACATAAATTTTTTTAAGTTCATATTTCCTTTTTAAAAAAAGATTAATAAAAGAAGAAGTGCATGTGGAAAAAAGATTTTTCCCCCTTGTTTCTTGGAGATGCCCTGCTAGTTCACTGCTTTTGTTTGTAGGTCACACTGCATGGCAAGATTTGTCTGATAGTACAGATGTGGAATAAGCCTTGGCTTTAATGGAGGCTCTCTTGCATGCTCTCCTGCTCAGAGTCCAGACACACCCAGAGCAGTCCAGGCATGGGTGTCAGCTCCGCCTGCAGTAGGCAGTGAACTGTGGACACACTTCATAGCTTTCTAACCTTCTTGCTCCCTCGTACGAATTCGCCATTAGATTAGGAGATATTTAACGGCTTTGCTCATTCTCACGTTCTCTGATAATGTCCAGGAAGCTTTGCACTTGATTGTGCAGTGGGAAGAGGCTGTTCAGGGTTAGGGAGGTAGGCTGGGTGCATCAGAAGGTGGCATATCTGGTTAGCTAATGAGCGCTAGGAAAACATGGGCACGCCTCATTTCTCAGAATGACTCTCTACACATTGTTAACCTGGACATAGTTCACAGCAAACAGGGTGGAGGAGGGTGAACGGATGATTAACACAGAGGTGACCACGATGCCGAGGGCATATTACAGTGTTCGATACGAGGGTAGCTTCTAACATAAGAGATGACTGTCGTTTGGGGCGCTGGTTAAGAATTTAACTCTTGAGATTTGAATCACCCTGAAGGGCCCTTACCTACTCATTCAGGAAGTGTTTATCGAGATCTTCAGAATCTTTGTATTATGAGACCCCATCCATCCCCTTATCTCCTGGGTTTGTGTAAAGCAGGGTGCACCTTCTTACTTGGAGAAATTGTACTTGTGTTAATCACAGTAAAACACCTCTCAGAGTAGGCATTGGAAAAGACTTGGGTGAACTTGAGAAGCCGCAGTGTTGTGTACTGAAATCCCTCTGGGCTTGCTGATCAGGGGCCACATTTCAGTCCTGCTCTGCAGTGGCTGCCCCGCCATGGTCTCTGAGAGTCTGTTTTCCGGCCTGTGACGTGGAGACAGTATTCCACCTGTACCCGTGCCCCCGTGTCGCCAGGGTCTGGCACACTGTATGCACTTGCACGGTCTGAGACGACTAAGAGCTCTTTGCTTTATTGTTCTGTCTGGTCCACAACCCCCTCCCCTGTGTGTTCGGTCGGTACCTCTGAAGACGTGAAGAAAGAGCGGGTCGAGAGATCGAAGACAAGACAGACTCCAGAAGAGAGTCAAAACTCCTTGCGCGTCAGTTTGGTTTCTTTCAGTTGCTGGGATTTGAGGAGTAAATAGCAATTCTTCCCCAAGTTCTGAACTACTGAGGGGGAAAAAAAAGACAGGAGACCCTTAATGAGTGAGGATGCCAGTCCTGGCTGACATCTGCGGGAAGCAGACGTCTCGGGCTGGGACCTCTCGATCAAACAGACCTGCCCCACCAGGCACGGGCGCTGGACCTCCAAAGCCTCCCACAGTGGGTTGGCCCTTGGCCTCCAAGCAGGCCGCACAGTCCCCAGAGTGGTTGCCAGTACGTGCTGTTTGCCAGGCAGGTGGCTCCCAAGAGGCAGAGCAGAGAAGGAGCAGACGCTGCGTGCCCGGTTCCTCTTGCACTGCTGTGGAGAGGAGTGAGGGCTGGACACAGGCAGGAGTGGGATGCGGGCGGAACTGCCACGGAGGAGCCAAAAGTGAGGGGAAAGCACACCCAAGTGATGAATCCCACGCATCTGGGCTTCAGTTACCAAAGGGAGTCGGCCCACACCATTGGGACACCCTAGGGTAGATCGCAGGCTGCAGCCTCGACTGGATCCAAGCTCAGATGGCTCTGGGAGAGGGTGGAGGGGCTGCCTTCTCTTAGTTTTGCTTCACTTCCTCCCTGGAAGGTGCTTTCCCTGTGCCCTGGCCAGGGTTCCAGGCTTTTAGGACCCTTAGGTCTTAACTTCAGAGAAAAAGACAGCATCTTTTCTGACCTCTCCATGAAAAATCTCCGTATTAACCTCAGAGAGGACCGTGTAGCCATACCTGAATTAGTCACTCTGGATGGAGGGATCAGAAACGGGCATCAGCTCTGTCTCACTTGGACCAAACAGAATTGGAGAAAAAAAATCAGGAGGGTTGGGTTGCCAAAGGGATGCCACACATGTCCACTAAGTTTTCAAAATTAACGTAGTTGTGCTGCATAATGGGAATATGGGTGTCTTTGTCCTAAATACTTGTCCCATTTTTCTGGGCATTTGTTACTCAATAAGTTGGGGGAGAGGGTGTAAAAAAAGAAATAAGCAAATGAGACAAGGGGAATATAAGATTGAGAAATGAGAGCCAGGAAGGAGTTCGTCGATACTTGCCAAAAATAGGACACCTAGATACAAGGAAAACCTTTTCATTGGTTTGGGGAAGAAAAGGATCTGTGACTCGAAGGATGCGGAGGGCGGGTGGGTGGTTCTGAGGATTCTTGGTTTTAAAGGTGGTGGCCACCGTCCATCAGATCCATCACCTTCCAAAGACCCTGTCACAGAGGATCCAATCTGAACTCGTCTCTACCAGGAGAGGAGTTCTGCACTCAGGTCCAAAAGAGAGGGGCCTGCATTCTCTGTGCAGCTGTCTTTGTCACTTCCAGCTTACAGTGACCCTCAAGGCTTGCCTTCAACGCAGAGATTACAACATCTCTTCCTGGAAAGCCAGTGCCTACGATACCCTTGAGGTAGCCTTATTTCTGACACTTTGCCAGGATCAGCTCCGCACAGAAACATTTGGGTTTGATCTTGGCTTATATGCATCTCCTCTGCTCACCACAGTCCCTTGCAGCCAGGGCTACCAGTGGTGTAACCATTCTTGATCAAACTGGGATGTACCCACGGGAGGCCTGATGTAGTGAGCCCTTTCCCCAAAGCCTGGTGGCTGCTCCCACATTTGAGAAAACAAACCCAACTTTTCCAGGGTCTTGGTGGCTGGCTTTCTCTGCCCCTTGAGCCAGCCACATCATGTTTAGACAATCTGGCCCTTCAGGGGTCCTGGTGCTTCCCACAGCCAAGATAAACTCCAGATTTCGGGAAGTCCGGCAAGACACCAGAGTGGGGGGTAGACGGCGTGTTAGGTTTTGGTATGTGGGTTTGGTTTTTGTTTTCATTTTAATTAACTCTTGGTTACCTCCCTCTAAACAGACAGCTACAGACAGTTCTTCTAATTCCTCCCAGAAGAGGGAACAACCTACTCGGACAATCTCCTCTCCCACATCCTGTGAGCACCGGAGGATTTACACCCTGGGCCACCTCCATGACCCATACCCCACGGACCACTATCACCTCGAACAGGTGCGCGGCAGTCTGGTTCCTTTGAGGGCATGGGGTGGATGGTTCCTGATCTGCAACAGCCTCTTCCTCCTTCCATGTAGCCCGCTGCTCAAGCCCAGGCCTTCTCTGTTCCCCGTATTGACGGTGGTCACAGCAGCTCGTCCTTAGTTTTCTGTGTGCCAGACCCCTTGCTAAACCTTCCGTGTGCTTAATCTCATTGAGTCCTCACAAATTATCCCACAGGGCAGGTCCTGGGCATCCCCGGTTGATGGAAGAGAAGGCTGAGGTTTAGAGAGAGAAAGTCCTTGATGGAACAAGTCTCAAATGCAGGCGTGGGTTCTCCACGGGGCTATGCTATCTCCTGAGTTCCTCTGTCCAGAGGGCTTCCTGGCTTTGTGTGAAAGCCCAGAGCCAGGATCGGGACTAAAGAATGCTGTCCGCTTGGCTCAGGCACCCTGGCATCGCGGGTTACAGGCCCAGGCTTGCTTGGGGGGATGTAGCTGGAGTCTGGCATTCAGTAATTCAACAAATATTTACCAAGCGGCTGTTTGGCAGAGCAGCCTCCCAAACTGTGGGGCATGGACTGGTGCCTGTGGGGGTGATGTGGCCACCGGTGTGCTTTGGAAAGAAAAAGGGAGCACAGGGTTGTTTTGGTTAAGTTTTTTTTTTTTTTTTTTTAACATAAAGCTAGATTTATAAGACTCTAAAAAATTTTGTGTGCTTCCTAATATTTTGGCATTAAAAAAAATTTTAACGTTTATGTATTTTTGAGAGAGAACACAAGCAGGAGAGGGGCAGAGGTGCCTGTGTGGCTCAGTCAGTTAAGCATCCGACTTAGGCTCAAGTCATGGTCTCACGGTTTGTGGGTTCAAGCCCTGCATCGGGCTCTCAGCACAGAGCCCGCTTCAGATCCTCTGTCTCCCTCTCTCTCAAAAATAAAGATTTATATAATATATACATATAAAAGACAAAATCACATTATGTAGCTAGAGAGGGGAATTGACCCTTTGAATCACCTTACTTCACAAAATAATTAGCAAAATCTATTTCTGCTCCCAAGATTTGTTTTTATTAATCTAAGATTGGGGTTTTCTGCGAAACTGTCAAGAACCTAACAGGAATTAGGCAACATGTGTGAGGCATGGCCCCTGCCCTCTAGGAGCTCACAGTCTGGTGGGAGTGATGGATAAATGTAATTGCCATGAGATAAATTCTGTGGCAATATTCTAATCACGGTAATGGCAACAGGTGTCAGCCGCATCCTGTTGACAGTTGTGTGCACGCTGCACAGATTCTCGTCATTCTCGAGGTAGCCCTGTGCTGAGAGAGAATCTGAGTCTGCGGCTTTACTCTGGTGGGCTCCCTCAGAGCCGTTCGGAGGACCTCAGGAGTAGGAGATCTCACACTGCCACAACGAGGGTGCTCCGGGGGAGGCAGCCTTAGCGACCCACAGAGATGCCGGTGTCACCCTGGGGGGAGAATGCAGATATGAGGGCTTTGAAAACAAGGGAGCGTGGCTCTCGGGTCCAGCTCGCCTGAGCTCACATTCCAGCTTGCGCTGGACCATCTGTGAGATCCTGGTGGGATTCAAACCCAGGCAGTCCGCCTCCAGATCGGCACTCCTACCCTTTCTATATTTTCCAACCAGATGACAAGGTACTTGTATCATAGCTGCTACTATCCCTTTTTGCTATTTTGAACATGACCCACAGTGCAAAATGCATCTTGTATTGTGACCTGGAATGCATATATTCCCTACACACAGATAACCCACATATGCTACCCTTGTAACATGCAGTGCACTCCAGTATTTTTGTTTCATTGGGAAAAAAGCAGGTCTTAGAAAAGAACACACTGTACAGTAACAGGTGAAACTAATCTGTTAGAAATCAGGATAGTGGTCCTCCCACCCCTGAGGCGTAGAAGGGAACTCAAGGGAGAGGGGCAGTGTCCTAGGGAGGTCTCTCAAGTTCTGCTTCTTGAGCTAGGTGTGTTTAGCTGTCGAAAATTCAGAGTGCATTTTTTCCAATACGCACACTTTCCCCCCTCTATGGTAGTACTTCCACAAAAGGGAAAAAAGATGTCCTGACCCAGGAATGGATCAAGGATCACAATTTGAAATACACCTTCAACCCAGGGGATGTTCAGTAGTTATAGGAGCAGTGAGTTTCTTCCAGAAATGCCTTCGTCAAGGCAAAAGGTACCTAGTGGAGCGTTTTTTTCTCTTTTCGGCGCGGCTATACAACCATGTCTCCTTTTCCCCCGGGGCAGCCGATGCCAAGGCCTTACCGCCAGGTGAGCTTCCCGGACGATGACGAGGAGATTGTGCGCATCAACCCCAGGGAGAAGATCTGGCTGACCGGCTACGAGGACTACCGGCACGCGCCAGTGCGGGGCAAATCCCCCGACGCCTCGGAGGACGCCGACTCCTACGTGCGGTTCGCCAAGGGCGAGGTCCCCAAGCACGACTACAATTACCCCTACGTGGACTCCTCGGACTTCGGTCTCGGCGAGGACCCCAAAGGGCGCGGGGGCGGTGTGATCAAGACCCAGCCGTCCCGGGGCAAGTCCCGGAGGCGGAAGGAGGATGGCGAGCGCTCCCGGTGCGAGTACTGCAGGGACATGTTCAACCACGAGGAAAACCGGAGGGGCCACTGTCAGGACGCGCCCGACTCTGTGAGAACTTGCATCCGCCGGGTGAGCTGTATGTGGTGTGCGGACAGCATGCTCTATCACTGTATGTCGGACCCCGAGGGAGACTATACAGACCCGTGCTCGTGCGATACTAGCGACGAGAAGTTTTGCCTCCGGTGGATGGCTCTTATTGCCTTGTCTTTTCTGGCCCCCTGTATGTGCTGTTACCTGCCCCTGCGGGCCTGCTACCACTGCGGGGTGATGTGCAGGTGCTGCGGGGGGAAGCACAAAGCAGCCGTGTGACTCGGTTTCCCTCCCTCCCTTACTCCTCCCACAACCACAGGGGAACTTGTCTCTGACATACTCTCACCTTCTTTCTTGCTCCCTGGTACCTTGAGGCGCTATTCCAGCCTGGGGAGCCCGCCTGGTGAACTCTGCACTTTCCCCTCTCCCCACGCAGCCCCCACCAGCCACCCACTCTGCGTCAACCACACACCCATACACACAGGCACACGGTGTTCTAAGGAAAGGAACCTCCGCACAGACACTTGTGTACTATTACCAATCTGTAATCAAGCTAACTGTCTTATACATGTGTTGATTTCATGTCTTTCCTACCCACCTCTTCCAGCGCAAAGGCACCTGCAGTCAGAACTGCTGATTTGGGGTGGGTTTTGTAGTTGGTTTTCCAGGAGATCTTTCTCACGGGTTGGCTTGCCAGTTGCCAAGGAGCAGCGGATTCCTGCAGATAGGTAACGTCAGAATGATGAAACCCTACCGGAAGTATTGTAACCTGCAGTCAGATTATGTATAGGAGGTGAGCTAGTTAACAAACGTCTACCACAAAACAAGATCGCTTTAACTTTTGTAAACCCAAATTTGCCAAGTAAGCTGCAGTTTCTATTTGGAGCCCATAAACATTTCCTGTGCCCTCCCCCTAAAAACCTGACAATTATTTACTGATGCAAAACATTCACCCACAACAATGAGAATTGAGCCTTAACTTCAGATTAACTTGTGTGAATCAGGAAATTCCATAAACTGCATTGCATCCTCTTAGACCAGGGGTAGAAAAAGGGGATTTCAGGTTTGTCTGAGCTTCCCCAGTTACCCCTAAAGTAGAACTTTTTAAAACTGTGTCACCACCACTTCTAAAAATTTAGCAATATTAGAAGAAAACACTAATGAAGTTCTGCTCATTGTTTTGCAAACAAGATAGACTATTCACACACAAACCAGTGTTCTCCAAAGAGTTCCAGTTGTGAAACACTGAAGTTGTGGTAAAGAAAATTAGAAGGAGCTTCCTCCCACACCCCCACTGGCTATTTTCTCTTAATGGGGGGAAATTTTAAATGTCATAAATTTGAAGAGTGGTGGGTTGCATTTTGTTTGTGGGTTTCTGTTCTTGTTTTCATCCTGGACGGACTCTCACATCACCAAATGCTTTGTTTATACTTGGGGGAAAAAAAACAAGGCCATATGTAAAAACCCTTCCAATGCCTAAGTGTCTTTCTCCTGCATCTCAAAAACCCAGACTTGCCAATTTGGGTGCACAGATGGTTAGGTCAGCAGTCTGGGTCTACCTGTCACCTTGCCATGTAGGAGGCTTCTAATTAGCTGGAAAAGAGTATTTTTCTAGTCTTTTGCAAGGAGTAGCCAAATCTTGTCGCAGAAAGAAAAGTGAAGAGTGAGTGGTACCTAGCATAGTACAATCAGAACGTCATGGAGACCACAAGGGACAGGCTTGTCAAAGTTGGCCGTTCTTCCCGCCATGATCTTCCTGTGGTAGTTGCCAGCTCAGGGCAGAGCCTGCTGTGTCTCCGCTTCCCCCCATCCCTTCTCTGTTGCACACAGGGCATCGGTCTTCAAGGAAAGAGACTTTTTTCCAGTCTGCCAATCATATTGGGAAAGTACGAGCCATGCTTACCTTCATGGAACATTTTCAGCTCATCTGAGCACCCGCCGCCTTTCTTTAGTCAGATCGTCGATGTAAATACCCAGTGTGCTTACGAGTTAGTTGGTAGACATTTTCATAGGTTGGAGTGAATGGTGTGGCCTTCCAGTTTGGAAAAGTTGCAGAGAGCTGTCAGTCTGGTGATGGAAGAAAAAAGAACTGCTTCCCAGTCTGGAAAACATCTAGAAAACCTTCAGCCAGCCTCCAGATGCTGTCGAGAGGCCATTGCCCCCCACTCTCCAATCCTGAGGTATTTCCTCAGGGCCTTTCTCAAGGTCTCCTCTCTACAAAGCACAACACTAACGTATGTTTTGTTAGACCTCAGTTCCGAGTGCCCCTATTTATTTCAGTAAGAATACACATGTCCCCGCCACTTTTTGTTTGTAGTCTCTATTTACTTGTTGTTTCTATCTTTTTTACCCCTGGTCCTTTTCCACCCTTTTGAAGAGTTATGCTAGTGAATCTTACTTCGCGTATACGTTTTGGTTTGTGAAGGCAGCGGTTAAGGGCACAAGGACAGCCACGGGGACATTTATGTAAATACGTTTCTCTCTAATTGCCACACTGCAGCTGAACAGTGTGGAGTATTTTCCCAGTCAGCTTTGCCATACTGACGTCAATCATTTGAGAGAAATTATTCAGATTTTATTTTTGTATCTGTGGTAACAAAACATTAACCAAAAGATTTGTTTGGAAGCTTCCTCTGACCACCCCCCACCCCCCAGCTATTTGCTCACATTAACAAATTAAAGTGCCTGAAGCATAATTCATTCTTCACCTGTATACTAAAAAAAAAACCTGTTGTATTGATTTTTTTATAATAAGCCTTTTTACCTCTGTGTAAAAAATATATATACAAGTGTATGATGTACATTTTAGTTCTTAACTTTTTTTTATGGTTTCTAATATGTATGACCAATGTAGCCATTGCTTTAAGATGTACCATGTAAATATAAACACATCCTATCAGACCGTTGACTTTGGGGCATTTGTCTGGCAGAAGGGTGGGAGGGGCGGTAGAGCCTTGGCACATGCGAGAGTTCTCGCACACAGGCCGGGAAGGGGTTTCCTCTGGAGAAGGACGCGTGGACGCTGCTGTTTTGGTGAGGCCCTTCCCGGCCGTGGCTATGTCATATTCCCCGGGGGAGACTGCAGCTTCTCGGGCTTGGATGCTTCAAGGGAAAGGAATGCTGTGTGTCACAGCCCCGGGAACACCCCCTCTTCCCAGGCCTGGCCTCCCCCACGCGTGCTCCTCAGAGGGAACAGCTGCGCTGCTTGTGAGGTATTTTCCACCAGTTCCTGCGGAACCTCGGGTGGGTATGTGTGGAGTTTGGTAGACCGTTTCTCACTGCGAACAATGGTTAAGACGGCAAGACCCCCGGTCTCCTCAGAGTGACGTTTGGCCCACTTTCCCTTCCATGTGGATTCTTTGGATGCTCAAAAGTGACAGTCCTCTGGAGAAAATAAAGTGTGGGGTCTTTTAAGGGTCACAGAGGAAGGCCTCAGCTCCTCTCTGGAGAACCGAGTAGGGGCCTTAAAAAGACATGTCGAGGGGCCCTTTTAGTTTTAACTCTTCCAAGCCACAGGCAGGGGTGAAAAACAACAGGAGATTCTGGAAATTGGAAAGGAAGAGGAGAGAATTCGTAAAGATTAGTAATTAAGAGATTAATACAGAACGTGAAAGCTGTTTAGAGTACGAGAGGCATAAAGATTATAGATTATTATAGTGGGGTGAAGAGCCAGCATGGAGGAAGTAAGAACATTCAATGTAAAACATGTTTTCAAGAAGTTTGATGGTAAAGGACTAATCGGGTTGCTCTGAAATAGAACTGAATTAAGAAAACAAGTTATTCTCTGCCAGGACAGTGTGTGTGTATTTACTTGTGACACCTTGAATAAATTGTTAACGATTTTTTTTTTTTTAAGTGAGAAAAAACTGGGAAGTCACCTCCAGAGCCGCATCAGGGACCGAAATCTTACCTGACCCTCATGCCCCCGCCCCCCCATAAGGCATATGCCTCCTATCATTCATTTGCTCACAGTTGAGTAGCTGAACTGTAGAAGGGGTAAGTAACAATAACTATCACTTGACTACGGTCATGTGATGCAAGGACTGAACCAGTCCTGGCCTCGTGCTCATACCTCTACTCACCTTCCTTTTTGGGATTGAGAAAGGGGGCAAGGGCCAAGAGTCCTCCCGGCTCCCTTGGGCCCATCAGGCTGCCTCAGGATTAGCTGGTCATCTGGCGCCCCGTGTGCTCAGCCAGGCGCTGGGCACGTTACACACGTCACCTCCTCTAAACCTCCACAGAAAAAAGGGATCGTCTGCACTTAACAGGTGAGAAAGCAGACATGAACTCCATTAATTCCATCATGTTTGTTGGGCTGTCTTTCTGCCGTTGTTCTCCATTAGCCCTTGGGCGAGTGACCTCACCTTTCTGACCTTTGGTCTCAGGTATGAGTGGAGGAATACCTGTCCCCGGCACGTCGGGAAGGTCACATGATGTGCTGCAGTTACAGCGCAATACAGAGTAGGTGCTTTCCCCGGCTCCTCCTGTATTCCGGAAACCTGCGGAAACAGAGCTGCAGAGAACCACCTCTTGAAGCGCAGGAAGCTGAAGTCACTGTGGCTATTTTCTGAGTATTTAGACCTACCACCTCTTTGTCGAGATTTCTTTTCCTTAACCTCTCTGCAGTTCTAAACGGGGTTCTGATCCCTTGCAGTCCCTTCCAGGTAGGTTAATGGCCCAGGGGATGGCTGCGTTCCTCAGGGACCAAAGCCTGCAACTTGCCAGAAAACTGGTGGCCTCTGAGCAGTTCTGCCGAGAGGGCTGGATCCGGCTCAGCGGATTTGACCGGGATCGGAGCGTGTTGTCTTACAGAGCGCCGCTGTCCTAAACTTTCCCGCCCCCTTTGGTGGCCTTGACCCCTGCAAGTCTGTGCCCTCCTCTCCTGGGCCTCTGCTCCCCCACTGCTGGTTACCACCCCGACATCCCCAACAGTAGGCACCCCAGACAGAAGCAAGACATCTTCCCAGGGGAAAAATTGTTGCAAGAATTCTGTTTTACAGGGACTCCCAGGGCGGTTTGTCATTCTACTGTGGCTTTTAAGCAGGCACTACAGAGCCAGCCCTGTGAATGAGGGGCCAGAGCTTGTGTAAGCATGCCAGCTGCTTGCAGGCATTCTTACTGCAGGCTTGTTGGGCTTTCCAGTTTGTGGGGGGAGATGGTTAGAAACACCACACTTGGCCTGCTTACCTAGGCCTGAACCAGATGTGTGGAATGAAGGGAGATGGCTATGGTGACATCTTGTACACCAGACCCTAGTTGTGACCTAGGGAATCCGGGCCCACCGGTCTTCTCAGCTAGAGCAGCCACCAGGCTAGTGGTCCCCTCAAGGCAAGCTGACCACACAGGGCAGGGTTGGGTGGAGGTGGGGCTGGGACCCAGCAAGTAGCAAGGAAGAAGCTCCGTATTTACCAATGAGGAATAAAACCAGTTCTGTGATAGCCATGCCTGGGAGGTACCTTTGTCCTCTCATCTGTCTCTTCTCTCATTTCTTTTTTCAAAATCAGAAGTTGGAAGCAGGTGCTCTGATTATAGAAGTAATATACATAGTCATTATAAAAATGTCATATAGTACAAAAATATAAAATAGAGTGTCCGTGTGTTGCCCCGGGTTGGCATAACAAAATATACACTGGGTGGCTTAAACAATGGAAATAAGAACTTTGTCCAGTTGTGTTTTGTTGATATGTATGTACTTGTGACCGTTTGTTCACAGTTTTCCGGCTGTTTTGCAGTTCCTTTCTTCCTTTTTCTTCTCTTGCTTTTCTCCTTTGCAATTTGATGATTTTCTATCGTTATATACTTGCATTCCTTTTTCTTTATCTTTTGTGTTTCTACTATAGGTTTTTGCTTTGTGGTTCCCATGAGTCTTACATATGACAACTTACAATAACAGTCAATTTTAAGTTGATAACAACTTGAGTTTGAGTGCACCTTAGGGCTCTATGTTGTTACTCCCTCCATTACACTGGTTTTGATATCACATTTTACATTTTATCTTGTGTGTCCTTTAACTAATTCTTATAGTTACGTTAGGCCACAAAACAAGGCTTAATAAATTTAAGAAGTTTGAAATCCTGTCACAGTCACATTTTCTAATCACAATGGTGTGAAACTAGAAATCAATTATAAGAGGGAAACTGGAAAATTCACAGATAATGTGGAGATTTAAAAACATGCTACCAAACAACCAGAGTCAAAGAAAAAAAAAATCCACAGAGAATGAATGTGTGTATTAGCAAATAAGAACTCAAAAGCCCTACTTTATACCTCAAGGAATTGGAAAAAGAACAAACTAAGCCCAAAGTTGGTAGAGGAAGGAAATAGCAAAGTTCAGGGTGGACATGAAGGAAAATGAGACAAAAAAGACAATAGAGAAGACTGATGAAATTAAAATCTGGTTCTTTGAGAAAATAAACAAGATTGGCAAATCTTTAGCTAGAACGACCAAGAAAAGAGAGGACTCCAATGAATAGAATCAAATGAAAGAGATCGTACAACTGATATCACAGAACTACAAAGGATCTTAAGAGACTACTATGAGCAATACTATGCCAATGAACTGGACAACCTAGAAGAAATGGATACATTCCTAGAAACATACAAGCTACCAAGACTGAATCAAGAACTAAAAACTTGAATGTATTGGATCAGTCATGACAAACTTCCCAGGACCAGAGAAGTCTACCAAAGTTTAAAGAAGAATAAACATCAATCTTTCTCAAACTCTTCCAAAGAACAGAAGAGGAGGGAACACTTCTAAACTCAGTTTATGAGGCCAGCATCGCCCTGATACCAAAATCTGAAAAGGACACCACAAGAAAATTACAGACCAATATCCCTGGTGAACACAGATACAGAAGTTCTCAACAAAATATTAGCAAACCAAATTCAACAAAACATTAGGTCATAAACCATAATAGAGTGGGATTTATTCAGGGGATGCAAGGATGGTTCGACACCTACAAATCAATCAACGGGACATACCACATTAACAACATGAAGGATAGAAATATGGTCATCTCGATAGATGCAGAAAGCGTTTGACAAAATTCAACATCCACACGGTAAAAATTCTCAACAAGGTGGGTATAGAGAGAATGTACCTCAACAAAACCCAGGTCATAATGACAAGTCTACACCTAACATCATACTCAGTGGTGAAAGGCTAAAAGTATGGTATTGGCATAAAAATACACATAGATCAATGTAGCAGAATAAGGAACCTAGAAGTAAACCCACTTCTATATGGTCAGTTAATTTACAACAAAGGAGACAAGAATATAAATGGAGCTGGGAACATTGGACGACCACATGCAAAAGAATAAACCGGACCACTCTTACACCATACGCAAAAATTAACTCAAAATGGATTAAAGACTGACCTGAAACCACAAAACTCCTGGAAGAAAACTAGGCAGCAAGTCCCCTGCCATGCATCTTGGTGATGTTTGTTTGGATTTGACACCAAAAGCCAAGGCAACACACGCAAAAATAAACAAATGGGACTGCATCACACTAAAAAGCTTCTGCACACCAAAGAAAACCATCACAAAATGAAAAGGCAACATAATGAATGGGAGAAAATATTTGCGAACCATATCTGATAAGGGGTTAATATCCAAGATATATAAAGAACTCATAATTCAATAGCAAATATATATATAAAGAAGTGGGCAGAGGATCTGAACAGACATTTTTTCCAAAGACTCACAAGTGGCCAACAGACAGCACAAGAAAAGGTGTTCAACATCACTCATCATCAGGGCAGTGCAAATCAAAACCACAATGAGATATCGCCTCATACTTGTTATAATGCCTGGTATCAAAAAGACAAGAAATAATGAGTGTTGGGGTGCCTGGGTGGCTCAGTCGGTTAAGCGTCCGACTTCAGCTCAGGTCACGATCTCGCGGTCCCGTGAGTTCGAGCCCCGCCGTCGGGCTCTGGGCTGATGGCTCAGAGCCTGGAGCCTGCTTCCGATTCTGTGTCTCCCTCTCTCTCTGCCCCTCCCCCCTTCATGCTCTGTCTCTCCCTGTCTCAAAAATAAATAAACATTAAAAAAAAATTTTTTTTTTTTTAAAAAGAAATAATGAGTGTTGGCAAGGATGTGGAGAAAAGAGAGCCCTTGTGCACTGTTGGGAATGTAAGTTTGTGCAGCCACTGTGGCAAACTGTGGAGTTCCTCAAAAAAATTTAAAATGTTACTACCATATGACCCAGCAATTCAACTTCTGGGTATTTATCTGAAGAAAACAAAAATACTAATTTGAAAAGATATGTACACCCCATGTTTATTGCAGCATTACTTATAGTAGTCAAGATACTGGAAACCACATTAGTGTCCACTGAAGGCTGAATGAGTAAAGAAATGTAGTCTATATACACGTTGGGGTATTTTTCAGCCATTAAGAAAAAATCTTGCCGATTATGACAACATGTATGATAGACTTGAAGGCCACTATGCTTAATAAAATAGGTCAGAAAGAAACACACAGATCTTATAATCTCACTTATATGTGGAATCTTAAAAAACAAAAAAGAAACACCACAGACACAGATCAGAGAGGTAGTTACCAGAAGTGGTGGGGGGTAGTGGTCTACAGGTACAAAATCCCATCATGTTGTAAGTAAGTTCTGGAGATGTAATGTATCCCATGGTGATCATAGTTAATATTATCATATTGTGTATTTGAAAGCTGTTAAGAGAGTAGATATTAACAGTTCTCATCACACAAATTTGTAGCGACATGTGCTGATGGATGTTAACTAGATCATTATGATCTCTTGCCTTATATATACATATCAAATCAAGATGTTGTACACCTCAAACTAATACAGTAATTATAACTCAGTAAAAAATAAAGCAGCAGCAATGAGAATAGAACTGTCTTCTGTTTAGGTAGACATGAAAACAATCTGCAAAAAGCCTGTGACTCTCATTTAAAAATTTTAAACATGGTTATTTTTCATTAGTAATGTTATTTATGTTCACATGCAAAGGGCTTATTATTGTTTTAAAATAACTTTTTAATAAATGTCTTAAAAGTTTCTCCATTTTAATTTCTTCTATAGACATACCAAGAGCTACTAAAGCTTTTTGTCGTCCTCGGTAACTTTCAAGAGGATAGAGGGACCTTGAGAACCAGAAGTTTGTGGCCTCTTCCCCTCCGTGGTTAACAGGCTCTTTCTTAGTTTTGCCCTTACTCTCTTCAAACTCAGCTTTGATCTGGCTCTTCTCTTTTTTGGGTACTTTATGTTATCTGATTTTAGCCAGCAGTCTTTATATCTCCTTTCCTAGCTCAGACTATTTTGTCTTTCTAGTTCCTTCTTTAGCCAGTTCCAGTAAGGCCATATCTTCTTGCAGCAGCTATCTGAGGTTAGCATGTGTTTCTTATTGAACAGTAATGTCCAGAGAGACCTGCTGCCCCAAGTCTGGAGAGTGGTTTTCCTCTCCTTCAGGCTCCACCCTCTTTTCATTGGCCCCTTGGTGGTATTCGCACGGAGAGCCCTCTATCCAAGGGCTCAGCCTTGTCCATCACTCAAGGTAAATGTGACATCCTTAGCCTCCCACTTGGGTACTGGCAGCTTCCTCGGTGGATCTACGCCTGCTTAGCTCAGGTGTTCATGCCTGCTGAGGATTACCTGGGATATTTCTGAACCAACCAATGTTTCTTCTGCTCCACTCTTGGACTCCGGTGAGGCTGGGGAACCCAGGGTAGTCTGCAGGCCTTTGAGCAGCCATTCCCCACCCCCTTAGCTTTTGTACCAGTTGAGGTTCCTCCAGCAATGAAACATCTGAAGAAACAGTGCACACCTTCAGCCATTCTTGCACTGTGGTGCATGCTGGAAATCACGGTCATTGTTGCTTTGGAGAGAAGCAGAAAAAGGAGAATGAAATGAGGCTGTGCCTGACAGGAAGACCATTCCTGCCTTCCCCGGGTGGAAGATCATCACTGACAAAGGGGCAGAGTAAAACAAAACTATTTCTTTCCTTTCTGGGGGCTGTCTGTCCTATTCTGGTTCAGAGGGGCCAGCACAAATGGTGTGAAATCCAAGAATATTCTTCTAAACGCATCCCAGTGGACAGTGTGGTTAGTGAAAATTCTGCCTGGATTTTGGCTCACAGCCTCCGTGTGGTCACAGGGCTGTTGGCGGTTTTCACCTTGGTGTGGGATTTCTGGGAGTCGTGGGGGGATGCTGCAAGGGGGTGTCACGTGTGTCTGGGCCGCTCCTGCACTCACCTGGGAGTCTTTGGAATTAGTATTTGTGGCTTGATGCAAAAACCATTCCACGTTCCTTTTGTCAAGCCTGGGTAATAACTACCTCTGTCTCATGCTTTGCCATGCTCCATTAGTAACTATGGTTGCCTTTTGAGCGTCTTCCAGAAAAGCCTTCCCCAGAAGAGAGAAAACTGATCATGTCTGCCCAGCCCTGAAAGCTGACATTGTAAGCCATCTCACAAAACCACCCTGTGCACTGTGCAGCGCAGGAGAAAGGGCGAGGAAAAGAAACACGGGACTCCAGGCTGTGGTCCCTTTCTGAGTCTACCTTCTGGGGCCAGGAAGTCATGGTGTGGTTCCTGCGTGCTGCTTTTGAATGAATGTCTTTGCATCCTTGCTGGCTTGATGTGACAAGCAGAAGCCGCTTTGAAGATGCCTCACCCCAACAGAGCCCAGCTATTTACATAGTGGCCTTTCATTCTGTGAGCAGAGTGTGTGCTCTGCAAATATTTTAGGCCTCCCTGCGTGCTTGTGGGCCCCTAAGTGCCATTCACCAGCTTTTAAGTTTGTTTTGCAGGCAGCAAGCCGCCGAGAGGGAGGCCTGACTCAGAGCACAGGGGGCCGGCTGTCTGCCGCTGCCGCCTCCTACCGCGGCAGACCTAGAGGGGAAGGAAGCCGTGGGTTTTACAGCTGGTGTTTTGGTTTAGAAAAAAAGACAGAGAGAAAAGAATTTCTTAAAAAATACCTCGCACATGTAAAATGCCACTAAATGTAAGTATCCATGCAGTGTTTGGGGACGAGGGAAATCGCGTGTTGGGTATGATTCATCCTTCCTCCTGGTGACAGCAAAGGAGGTTCGTACGGAGCCTCTGGTATTTTGGGAGTTTGTTCCAAACGCTCTGAGTGGGAAGGCCCAGGTTCCTCACCCCTCGCTCAGAAGGAGGGTCGTGTCTGTGTTATGTTAAGGCAGCACAGTGTTTGCTTCCTCTCCTCTCATCTGACTTTGCGCAGAGATCCTCACTTTCCCATCAGAAACTGGGTCGGCAGCTTCATGGGTGCAGGAGACCAGGGTGTGGAGAGGGGAGAAAGCCATACTCACCCGAGTCTGATCTGGGCCTGGAAATATGCAGTGACAGATCTAGATGGGGGTGGGGGGAGGGTCCCGCCCAGTGCTGCCTCCCAGCAGGTGCGGCAGGCTCCCCGGAGGCGGGGTGAGCCAGCCGCCAGGAACACGCAGTCTTTCTAGGATTAGGCTTTTACAAGTTACCAAAACATGGAGTGCTGCTTCTAGGCTGACACATACCTTGGCAGGGGTAATGGGGCTTCTGCCCGGAGCTGGGAGTCCCCGGGGTCAGGCTGACCTCCAAGCTGCATTTGGGCCTGAAGGAGAGGCCTCGTGGTGGGTGTGGTGGCCTCTCAGGGCAGATGCATTCCCGGGGAGCACTGGGGCCACAAGAAGCAGGCTGACCCAGGAACCAAGTGCACAGTGAGGGCAGACGGGGAGAGCCTGGCTACCGTCACCCAGGCTGCTGGCCGGCCAGCCACAGGCTCCCTGCGCCCCATCCACACATTCTCTGTGGGGGAGAGGGCCTCCTCACTCCCTCCGGCTCCTTATAGCGCAAGTTCCTTGTCGAGATTAGACAGCCTCAGCAGAAAGTGGAGCACTGTACCTCTGAAATTCAAAGCTTCATTTTTCCAAAGCTCCATTAGACTCAAGTTTGGCGGCATAGAGTGCTGAGTCCAAAAGTTGTAACAGTTAGCTCTGTTACGTTCTGCTTCTTGCCCTGGCAGGCAGATTCAAGCTTACATATATGCCTTATAATGAATTTACCAAAGTCAAGCTCTACATTTGCTGCGTGGAGTTCTCTGCACATGTGTTTCAGTGGACAGGAAGACGGTTAAGAAAAACGCAAGTCCTCTGCAGCTGAATCAGCAATTGAGGAGCACCTAAAAGCTACCACCAGTCCCCAGATCCGTTATTCACAATCAGCCCCCACAGGCCTGGGGTCATTGCCCTGCTTAATGCAGCCCGTGTTTACCTGCACGCCCACCAACCCCCCCCCGCAAGCCTGAGGACTTGGCAGAGACACGTATTGCTCAGAATTCCACACATGACACGTCCACCTCCACGCTGCCCAGGCCCTTGCAATTAGGCGTGGCCACATGCCTAGTTCCGGCCAGTGGGCTATGAGTGGAAGTGACAGAGAGAGGCATTCAAGAGTGAGTGTGTGATCCTCCCGTGCTCCACGCTCCCTCCCCAGCCCCGCCCCCACCCCACAGCAGTCACGGAGGCCACCCACTGTGGTGGTAAGCCACAAGATGAAAGCGCATGGGGCACTGAGTCACTACAGAGAACGGCTGGCATGGGGAGAGGCCTGAGTCAGGGAGTACATGAGTAAGTACAAAATAAATCCGGGTATGAAGCCAGTATAATTTGGGGGTTGTTTGTCACCACCAAAGACGTCCTAACTGATACTAAGATAGCAGCAGTTTATATACACAACACCAACCTCATGAGACAAAAAGCCAGCTTCACCCTAGTGAAGGGAAGGCAAACAGGTGCCAAAAGGGCAGCCCGCACCCTGTCCCCCAGGCCCAGAAGTGGCTTCAGGGACTTTTCAAGCCTTAGGACGAGCTAGAGAAGAGGCAAAGCTCTGTTAATCGGAACTCGTTGAGCCAAGATGGGGCAATGGAGGGAGCAGTGCAGAGGAGACAGAAGCCCCAACCCACTGGCCTCCCCACCATGTTTACGGTGTGACCTTGGGCAAGCCGCTTCATCTCTGGGCTTCAGCCCCGCCTCCTTAAGTGAACCAGGCATGATGGGGCTCCACCTGCCTGGGGCAGCAGGCTTAACACATGACCCTTACAATTCCTGGCTTCCCCAAGGGGGTTGTGATGAGATGGCGGCTGCAGAGAGGAACTTCTGCTACCCACATTCTTGTCCTCATTCAGAAATGTCCCTGGGGCACCGGGTGGTCAAGTCTGTCACTATCAAACCTAAGGTTGTACACACGGGATGTCTCAAAGCCTATATGGCTCCCTGGTTGCCATCCCTAGTACCCTGGAGAGGATAGAAGTGTGGTCCCTGAGCCAATGACTAGTGACTGACCCCAACTGTCCCTGCAGATCACCTTGCTCTTGTGATCAAAAGCACCGTGTCGCTCACACACATTTGCAGAGCCGTTTGCCTGAGGATGCTTGTGGCAACATTGTTACCGATGGCAAAACATACAGAAAGGCCACAACACCAGAAAAGTCTCGAAAGTCCTAAGGAGTCGAAGTAAAGAAAACAAGGCACAGATAGGGTAGGTAACACACAACCATTTGTATACTCACGTGTAGACATACGAACACATATGTATCTGTGTGTGTGATCTGTATAGCTGGAAGGCAGTACAAGAAGCCAGCAATGCTGACTGCCTCTGGAGTGGGGTCTGGATTGGTGGGACGGAGTTAACTCATTGTAAACTCTTGAGTACTACCTTTTACTGTCCGTGGACATATTCTGTTTTCCTGTAAGTTTTTTATCAAAGAAGAAAAAAACCCACTGGTGTTAGAACCCCAATCCTAGATTGCAAGCCAGGCTTCACTACATCACAACTGTGTGGTCTTAGGCAAGCCTCTGTTTCTTCATCTGTAAAATGGGGACAATAATAGTGCCTCCCTCGTTGGATTGTTAGGAGGCTTAAATGAGATAATGCATAAGAGGTTAGGACAGGGCCTGGCACCCATTAACCATTCTTGGCATCCATTCATGGCACCCATTAAACTATTTTTGATAAAGCCCAAAGCTCACTGTCCATTTGACCACAGAGCCCAGATATCTGACACAATCATTAAGACCATTCCTTGAAGAGCGAGGGTTGGTATTCGTTTTAATATTTTATCACCTGGCAGCATCTTGTGGAACACACTCATTCGCAGCCTCTTCCTGTGCCCTGCCCAGCCTGCTATTAACAGTCCCCAAAGCCTTCTTAAAAAGTGTGCTTCTCCATATGGTTTCCCAAAACTCCTGCTGAATAGACAGGGTTGATATATAGCTGGGTGAACATCCTTTTCTCCTTGAGCTTTTACGGAGGATGTGAGGGCAAAGGCTCTTCTTACCAAATGAGGGAGAAAAGACTCTCAAAGCCATTATGTGTCTGACACCAATTCAATTACCCGATCCGTGGCCTTTTCAGCTAAGCACTTCCTAAACTTCATTAGTGCTGCAGGACTGCTGCCAGCCGACGTCCAACCCTTTACTCAGACTGTCGTAGGGAGGAGAGGACAAGCCTCCTCTGTGGCGGGTCGCTGTGGCACTCCTGCCTCCTGAACAAAGGA
Source organism: Panthera leo (assembly GCF_018350215.1). NCBI lineage: Eukaryota > Metazoa > Chordata > Mammalia > Carnivora > Felidae > Panthera > Panthera leo. The sequence goes on along the minus strand of NC_056681.1, from coordinate 82,643,469 downwards.
GACCTGGGGCCTTGAGGGCTGAGTGGAGGGCCCAGTTGAGGTTGTGGGACCCACTACTAACCTATCCCAGCCTGATTCCCATCACCCAGAGTTTAAAGTGATCTTTAAAACAAAACTTAGAGGGGTGCTTGGCTGGCTCAGTCAGTAGAGCATACGACTTTTGATCTCAGGGTTGGGAGTTCAAGCCCTATGTTGGCTGTAGAGCTTCTATTAAAAGAAGGGGCACCTGGGTGGTTCAGTCGGTTGAGCATCCGACTTCAGCTCAGAACACAATCTTGCGTCCATGGGTTCAAGCCCCACATCAGGCTCTGTGCTGACAGCTCAGAGCCTGGAGCCTGCTTCAGATTCTAGGTCTGCTTCTGTCTCTGCCCCTCCCCTGATCATGCTCTGTCTCTGTCTCTCAAAACATAAAACATTAAAAAAAATTAACACACACACACACACACACCTACCTAAGAAAATCTGAATAAATTATAAAAAAAAAAAAGATAGGGGCGCCTGAGTGGCTCAGTCGGTTAAGTGTCTAGGTTTCGGCTCAGGTCGTGATCTCATGGTTTTGTGGGTTCAGGCCCCGTGTCAGGCTCTGTGCTGACAGTGTGGAGCCTGCTTGGGATTCCCTCTCTCTCCTTTTCTCTCTGCCTCTGCTCTGCTCACACTGTCTCTGTCTCTCTCAAAATAAATAAATAAACCTAAAAAAAATAAAACCTCAAACAAAACTTGGAGCTTCAGGTTGGTGAAGACACCCACATCTGGGGAGGGTTCCACACCCCAGCTGCACAGGGACTGAAGCTCCTGTGCTTAAGACCCTTCCAGATGTCACCATCTGTACCTCTTTCTTCACCCAGTTATTCAGCTGTGCCCTTAAAACATCCCTTGTAATAAACTGGTAAACGAATAGAAAGGGAAAGGAGGAGGGTCCAAGAGTGAAGAAGGACAGAGAAACTTCTAGTAACTAGGGAATGAAGCAAAGTCAGGAGCTGCCGAATCAGACAACTGACATTCTGTTCAACCAGTGATTGCTTCTAGAAAACACAGGCTGTGATCTAGGGTACATATTCTCTGAAGTATGAAACAAAGAGACGGGGAAACTAAGGCTCGGAGAAGTCACGGACAAGAGGTCAAGGACAAAAAGTTAAAGACAAAGTCAGTTTTTTCATCTCCGCTAAATGATCCTCAAGACCCCTTTAATCTCCAAGAAGAAAACAAAAACCCGTTTCTGTTCTACAGTCATGATGAATTCAGCATCTTTCACAAGAAACAGAAGGAGCCTGCTGTGCACCTTTTCTTACTGCACAAAATTGAAAATGAATAATTTTTGTGTTGATCATATTACGCACAAACACACACACACAAGCAACTATAGGACATGGGTTGTGTAGTCTGCTCTGGCTCATTCCTTGTAAGGCCAACAGCTCTAGAGTCTATCCCACTGTACAGACCCAGCCCAGCTCACCTACCAGAAATACTGATTTACTTGTCTATCTAAGCCAGGGTATAAGAGACTTGAGTGAAGTTCACGGGGCCTTATGCATCCATGCAGCAACCATCAGTGACCTGATCACTGAGAGCAGTAAGTAGACAACAGGGAGACTGAACTCTTAAAAACTGTGATCCTGGAACAAGGATCTTGGGAGCGTGGGTTGGTACAAAGGGATGGAGCTTCTTGCCTTTGTGAATACCACTGGGCTTTGGTCAAAAGTGTCTCGGCATTATCCCCGACAGAGTGGAGACCAGAGGCCCTTCCCCGCTCACGCACCTGTGAATCACTGGATTTCTACAGAACCATGAAGGAAAGGGAAGACCTCTACCTCTTGAAATGACTGAGATGGACCTCCATGCCACCACAGGAGCTTGAAATTCTATTTCATTAGGGGAACGAAGTAACTGTGATTTTTTTTTTTTTTTTTTTTTTGCATCAAAAGTTGGGAACTAAAAGTCTTATCAACTACATGGGAAACCTGGCTGACTCCATCGGTAGGGTATGTGACTCTTGATCTCTGGGTTGTAAGTTCAAGCCCTATGTTAGGTATGGAGATTATTTAGAAGTATTTTTAAAACGTCTTATGAACTACATTTATATCCCTGGTACCTAGCACAGAACTTGGCACATAGTAGGTGCTCTGTGAGTATATAATGTACGCGCGACCAATTCAGGGGCCTTGTAAGATCTTCCTTCAGTTGTCAAATAAAAAGCCAATTACTTCTCATAAGTTCTATTATTTTCACAGGCAGAGAGTGGGCTCTTACCATTTAGAAAATTATTCGTGCCCATTAGAAAGCAGAAATTCTCCCTTCTGCTGCGTGTCACTCCCCTGCTCAATTCTTCTAGTGGTTTCCTGTCTCACTGTGAACAAAATCCAAAGTTCTTACCGGGACCCTCACAGAGTCCTACAGCCTCTGGCCCCACTATCTCTGTGACCTCATCTGCTACCACTCTCCCCTTCCTTTGCTCCCTGAAGTCACACTGGCCTCCTTGTTGTTCCTCAAACATATTCCTGCCTCAGGACCTTTACACTTGCTCTTCTCGCCACCTGAAATGCTCTGCCTGGAGAGCTCTTCAGCATTTTACCCTCGCTTACGTTAGGTCTCTGTTTAAATGTCACCTCTTCAGAAAAGCTTTCCCAGATTACCTTATCTAAAATTGCATTCCCCTTGGGGCACCTGGGTAGCTCAGTTCGTTAAGCATCCAACTCTTGATTTCCACTCAGGTCATGATCTCACACTTTGTGGGTTTGAGCCCCACGTCGGGCTCTGTGCTGACAGCATGGAGACTGCTTGGGATTCTGTCTCTCTCTCTCTCTCTCACTCTCTCTGCCCCTCCCGCTCATTCGCTCGCTCTCTCAAAAATAAGCATTTAAAAAAAAAGAGCAGTGTTCAAAAATAAAATAAAATTGCAACCCGTCTTATTTACAATAGCCACATTATGGAAGCAGCTCAAGTGTCCATTGATAAACGGATAGGGAAGGGGAAAAATAAATGAAGATGTGGTTTGCACACGCACACTGGAATATTACTCAGCCATAACAACAAAATCTTGCTATTTGCAACAACATGGATGGAGCTAAAGGGTATAACGTCAAGTGAAATAAGTCAGAGAAAGACAAATACCATGATTTCACTTGTATGTAGAATTTAAGACATAAAACAAGCTAACAGGAAAAAAGAGACAAACCAAAAAACAGACTCCTAACTCTAGAGAATAAAGTGATGGTTGCCAGACGGGAGGTGGGTGGGGGGCTGAGTGAAATAGGTGAAGGGGATTAAGAGTACCCTTAGCATGAGGAGCACTGAGTAATGGACAGAAGTGTCGAATCACTATACTGTACAACTGAAACTAACATAGCACTTACATTCCAGCATAACTGGAATTTACAAAACAGAACACCCTCAGATTGGATCACAAAAGGTTAAAGTAATACCCAAATGAAATTCATTAGCCCAGCATGTTTCTATTAATAAACAAGAAGCCCTGTTAAGGGAAAAGTTTTTAAAAAGTAAATAAAATAGCATTTCCTGTCAGTCTCCCTGCCCTACACTCTGTGCTTACACTACTTTATTTCTCCTCGTGGCCCTTAAGTGACATATAATATAGCTTGTTCCCCCATTAGGGCAATAAGAGAAAAGTTCTTATTCACTCCTCGATCCCCAATGCCTTAAACAGTAATTGGCACACAGTAGGAACTCAAATATTTGTTGAGTAAATGGGTGAATTTCACACCCACTGGGTGTTCTCTGGGAGTAAGATTTTGATGGTCATGAATCTCAGAAACAGAATGCTGGAGCTGGAGGAGTCCCTGAGAGCCTGGACTTCTGCCCTCTGAGGGCCCTGCGAGGGCGTCTGACACCTGCAAGGCCTGGGGCTTTCCGCTGCTGGTAAGGAAGCTGCCCTGAGGAGGGAGACCCCCCAGCCCAGGGCTCTGCTGTCTTCTCCAGCCTCACTGGGCCCAGAGCAAGAGGGAAATTCCATAGACAGTAAGAGCTATTCTGAGAAAATAAATTTGGGAAACCCTGGGTTAAGATGTCCTTTCTTCTCAGGGCCACAGGTAGCTTCTGTGCATTGTGATTCTCCAAGGTAGGGTGACTGTAGATCACATTTCTCAAACTTTCTTTTAACCCTTTGGCCAGAGAACACTTTCATGGGATTTGTGTTCCCACGGATGCATTTTAGAAAACCCTGGCTTCAGGGCACCTGGGTGGCTCAGTCGATTTAGTGGCCGACTTCCGCTCAGGTCATGATCTCGTGGTGCGTGGGTTCAGGCCCCAAGTTGGGCTCTGTGCCTGGCTTCGGATTCTCTCTCTCCCTCTCTCTCTCTCTCTCTGCTCCTCCCCTGCTTGCACACACACATGTTCTCGCTTTCTCGCTCAAAAATAAACAAACAGTAAAAAAAAAAAAGAAGAAGAAAAGAAAACACTGGCTTCGTGCTTTCTTCTGGCTGAAGTGCCTCCTGAATAGGTGTGTGGGAAGCTGCAGGAAAGCCGGTTGCTTTGGTTACCTAAAGAACCCAGAGAAGGGCCTCTCCTTTCCACAAAGCCATGCTCACCAGCTCCTTCCATTCCCCACAGAAGGGCTGAAGCACAGCTCTCTCTACAATCTGCCCCCTCCATGGTCCCTGGACCTGAACCCACTTCCTTCAGCATCTCAAAGTGCTTCCCTTCAAGACTCACTTGGGTCATCTTTTCCCTCCAGGCCTCACCTTCACCCACCTACCTCCCGATGCCCTGGCTGGGAGGGCTTCCTCCCTCCTGGAGCCCAAGGCAGCCACAGGGGCCAAGAAACAGCCCAGAAGTGCTCCCTCTTCCCTGCCCTGGGGGCGCCTCTTTGCAGGGAGCCATTTAAATAGCTGGTGTGTGTTATAAAGGAGACAGGGTTCCAGAACAGTTTGTGCAAGATCCAACTCTGTAAAATAGCAACATGTGCCATGGGCATGTTCATGTACATCTGCGTGGAGAAAGAAGCTAGGGAGTGACGGTGGTTATCTCTGGGCAGTGGGATCTGGGGTGGTTTTTTCCTTTTTTGCTAAACTATACTTTACAATTTTATTTTTCTACATGTGTTTAAAAAGAAAAAAACAAAGAGCTCGTGTAAGTGTCACAGAACCCACAGCTGTCATTTGCTTCCTCACTAGCTGTGTGTGACCTCAGAGTCCTTGCCCTCTCGGGTTCCTCATCTCAGAGTTGCCCCACCTTGTTCCTTCTGGGAGATTCCCCGGGAACCAACTGCGATCCACCACTAGAATTCAGGCGGCGAGAGGGCAAGCGAGGGTCTTCAGCACCTCCTCTGTGTCTTCCCGAACGCCCACGCAGTGCCCTGCACGCTGCAGTGTTAGTTTTTATTACTGCAGGTGCTAGATAAATTCTCAGTGACCGAGCCTGGAGCCAAACACATTTATCCTTGTCATCGCTCCAATTCTGCGCGGCTGGGATGGAACCCAAGGCGCAGGAGACACAATAAATCTGCTCTTGGGGCCCCGCCCATCTCTCCACCAAGCAGATGTAGTAGTGGGGAGCCAAGCCTGGGGGGCCCAGGGCTGGGCTGCTGGCGGGAGCCAGCACAAGGCCCCAGGAGCTGAGTCCTGAAGAAGGGCTGGCCACTTCAGAAAGCCTCCCCTCCTGCAAGGTGTGTGAGTTGGCTTTTGGCAGTGATTTCTCCAGAAGGAAGGAATGAGGCCCTGACCAAGTGCAAAGGCAGCGGGTAAGAGCCGTGCCTGGGCTTTAGTCCTGTCTTGGCCCCAAGGCCCCTGCTGCCCTGAGCCTGGACAAATCACTCCACTGCTCTGGGCCTCACTTACCTCGTCCACCAGAAAGGGCAATATCACCTATTTTTTTTATTATTATTATCATGACAATAAAATGAGATAATACGTGTATCGTCTGGCATATAGCAAGCACTCATAGTGACCAAGGGTTGCCTTAAAATGGTTTGAAGGTCCAGTTGAGTAAGTAGCCACCAAGTGGCTCAAAGTATAGGGCTGGCTTCATGCCAGGGGCCTTTCCCCAACGCTAACCACTCTGCCACAGATAGAACTCATTTAAAGCAGGCTCCAGTTTTGACATGGGTGGGATCCAGCTCTCCCTTATACTGTACAGCCTTGAGTGTATTTATTAAGCAAAAGCAGCTCATGGTACATCTTTCGTGTGCCAGACAGCTGCTAGGTGCTTTGTATCCCTTTTACAGAGAGGACGTCTGTTGGGACCCAGAAGAATAAGGTTATGGCCAAAGTCACACAGCATGACAAAAGGTGGAGCCAGAATTCAAATGCTGCCATATTACTGCATCGAAAGAGCATGAGAAGCCCCTAGAAAGTCTGTTCACCCTTATTTTGTTTTGCAGACTCTGGAATTTTCCATTTCATTTGTTTGACGCCATTTGTAGTGAAGGCTTCCTAATGCATCTTGGGAAGGAATGTGCTAAATGGTACCAAATACAAACTCACTTCTCCCACGTGTTAGCCATACTAAGTGCTATGCCCTTAAATCATTCTGAGACCTTCTTGTCGCGATACTTGCGGCACAGGGAGGAAGCTCGCATTGCCTTCTTGCAGCTGTGCTCCTCTAGCTCGGGATCTGTCACAGAGACTCAGAGCTGGGTGCCCACCGAGAGGAAAGGGTTTCTACCCAATCTTGTGGGAGGACTTAGACCCTCTCAAGTGTTCTAAAAACTCATCATCAAAACGGAAAGGGAGGGGCGCCCGGGTGGCTCCGTCGGTTGAGCACCAGACTCTTGATGTCGCCTCAGGTCATGAGCTCACAGTTCATGAGTTCGAGCTCAGAGTTGGGCTCTGTGCTCCTGGTACGGAGCCTGCTTGGGATTCTCTCTCTCTCCCTTTCTCTCTGTCTCTACTCTGCTCATGCTCTCTCAGAATAAACAAACTTAAGAAAAATAATAATAATTAAAAGCAAACCAGGAGAGGAGAAGACTGTGGAGTCACCAGGTGCTGAACAAATGTTTCCCAAAACAAGGATGTTCGGTGACAGACGTCTGAGACATGCCGCTGGAAGGATGGAAGCTCAGCACTTCAGACACAGTGGAGTTTCACACGTCACCTTTGGCTTCCACGTGAGATTAGGGGACAGAGGTTTATCCAGAGTCCTATTTTACTTATATAACTGGTTCAAGGCCAATGGTAGAAGTGGGGAATCCAAAGTCTACCCAGACTATTTCCTCTTATTTTGATTTATGCTAGTGGTTTACAGCTTCTTTCTATGACAAATATTTTTATAAAGTCCTCTTAATACCCTAAATGAAAGTGGTGGATTATGTAAGTTATCTACACACAAATTAATGTGATTAATACCCTAACTCAACACGGGTTTTTTTTTTTTTTTTTTTTTTTTTTTAAGCTAACTATTGGCATGGGGCCACATAACCCCTGCGGCACTGTCCCGGACACTGCACAGTGGCTCACGGCATCTCAGGCCTCTGCCTGGTGCCGGCGGCACGTTACCCCCCCAATGACGACAACCAACGATGTCTCCAGATATTGCCAAATGTCCCTGGGGGGGAGGGGCAGTAATCGCCCCCATGGAGAACCACTCTTCTAACAAAAAGGATCAATAAAAACATAATGTATAATAAAGTAACATGGATTTCAAAATCTAAAGGCTCAGGCATGGCTGCCCTGAGGGACACGATGCAGCAGGCAGCTGCCTGCACCCACTGATGAGGAAGAGGTTTGGGATTTAAGAGGATAAGAAGCTGTTTACACAAGAAGAACAGAAAAATGAAAGGGCAGACATATGGGTGGACATCAGAAAAACTAATGTTACGCTAATACGCAGTATCAGCAGCAGGATAGTTATGACCAGTGGTATAGCTCTAGCGACAGGGTCTCTTGTGCTTAAGAAGAACTTGGAGTTCTCTCCCGTGAGGATGGAGAGAAAGAGGGAGTGGTGGGGAGGACACCAGAACAGGAATCAGAGTGATGTTCTTGAAAAAGAACAGGCAACTGGGAAATAAATAATTTTAGAGTGTAATGCCCACAACCTAGATTTATTGTCATTGTGCTACTTAATAAAGAGAATGTGTATATAGATGGCCATTAGAACAATATTTTTAATTTTCTTAAAACATTAGTGAAATTTAGCGGCATCCTTTTATTTCATGGTTGTGTTATTTATAGCAGGCTCAAGTCTGTTCAAGGAAATCTCAGATCTCTGTTACGGATTTTCAGTTGGTTTCACTGTGCAGTTAACTGCCCTACAGCATTGAAACCCTTTCCAGGAGAATTTGCAGCTAGAAATGCTTAATGCACAGGGCTGGCAGCCTGCACAGTGCAAGTAAATAACATGGTAATTTTCAGACAAGATCTTCCTTCCATTGAAGCTTCTCTGTATGGAATGGTCTTCTGGATTACTAGGCTCTTCAAGTAACTTCTCTTAGAACTTATTTTCATAATGATTGTGTTCTAAGTATGGCTGATCTACATTTGTAATGAGTTTCGTCTGGAAGAACATTCAAAAGCTGTGTGGGACAGGAGACATTTTTCATTGTATGGGACTGTTCCAAACATTCCCGGACATCAAGCTTCCACCCATCCCCAAATGCAATGGGACAATCAACAAAAAAGCACACCCACTAATTTCCAGCATGCCTGTTCTGGGGCACCACAGCTCCTGTTGATTACCCCATACTTACATGACCACATCCCAGATGTAGGTCACTGCCACCCAAGATGACACTGACAAGCACCCACGTCGGAGGCACAGATTCACACGTTCCTGCCACCAGCTGGTGTTTCGGGCACAAAATAGGGGTATTTCTCCTGTCTCCACTACTGTTATCTCTTTTACCTCTAATATTTCTATGCAATGTTAATTAATCATAACTCAATGAAACCCTCAACAAATGGTGTTAACAAGGTAACAGCTGTCAAGAGTTCCCTGTGTGTCACACCCTGGGTCTTACTTAGGTCTATTGTTTCATTCAAACTTCACAACAGCCCTGTGAGGTAGACACTATTATTAGCCACATTTTACACAAGGGAGTTTGGGTAACTTGTCCAAAGTGACCAACTAGTGAGTGACAGGATCAGAATTTGAACTCTGGCTCTTCCTCTAGTTGCTGTACTATTTCCCCAGAGCTGGCTTCTCTGTATTCAATTTAAGTAAAAGAGGTAAATGGCAGAAAGCATACTTTTATAAAAAGTTGTACGTAATTACACCCAAAGTTTACCCAGATTCAGTATACATTAATCATGGCCCCCCAATACCACCAGTTTAATAGTCCTGTTCCTGTGGAGTTGGAATGGAGGAAAGGCTGTTTGGAATCCTGCCTCTGAGCCCTGAAAGATACTCCATCATGAAAGAAATATTGAGCTAAATTTCCCTTAGCCAGAATGGCAAATAGGTTTCATCTCAAGTGTCTTCTGATTGGCCATGGCTGCCTAGGGTTGAAAAGGTTTTTTCTTTTTTTAGTATTGCATGAAGCCTATTTTTTTTTATTAAAAAATGTTTATTTATATTTGAGACAGAGAAAGAGACAGAGGGCAAGTGGGGGAAGGACAGAGAGAGAGGGAGACCCAGAATTCGAAGCAGGCTCCAGGCTCTGAGCTGTCAGCACAGAGCCCCACGCGGGGCTCGAACTCATGGACCGCGAGATCATGACCTGAGCCGACTTAACCGACTGAGCCACCCAGGTGCTCCAAAGCCTATTTTTTTTTAAGAGTTGTTTTTTTGTTTTTTTGTTTTTTTTTTTTTACAGCATTCTTTTTTTTTTTTTCTTCAAAGTTTATTTATTTATTTTGAGAGAGAGAGCGAGAACAGGCAGGTGAGGGGCAGAGAAAAGGAGAGAGAGAATCCCAAGCAGGCTCTGCACTGTCAACACAGAGGCCGATGTAGGGCTCAAACCCAGGAACTGTGAGATCACGACCTGAGCAAAACTAAGAGTTGGATGCTCAACCGACCGAGCCACCTAGGCACCCTGGGTTGAGGAGGATTTTTAAGGCAAGCGGGAGATGTCATCATCAATTAGTAACATCTGTCCTGGCTAGGAAGAGGGCTTCTGGCATCTTCCAAACTAAGAAGTTATTATCCTTATATCCCTTAGTTGGAAACTGTCCACTTTAGAAACATTTTCCAAAGTAGAAGTAAAACTGAAAAGGAAGTTTTGGTGGAATTCTAAATTAACAGAAAACACCAGTTCCTCAGAATCAGCTTCTCATGTAGTCATAGAAACATTAAGGTAGGAATGACCTTCAAGATTACTTAGATTTGTCCATCTATAGATGGATGGATAAAGAAGATGTGGTATGTATCTGTATGTATGTATACAGACACACACACACACACACACACACACACACACAATGGAATATTACACAGTCATAAAAAGAATGAAATCTTGCCATTTACAACAACATGGATGGAGCTAGAGTACATTATACTAAGTGAAATTAAGTCAGAGAAAGACAAATACCTTATGATTTCACTCACATGTGGAATTTAAGAAACAATACAAAAAGGGGCACCTGGGTGGCTCAGTCAGTTGAGCATCCGACTTCACTCAGGTCATGATCTTACAGCTTGTGAGTTCGAGCCCCACGTCAGGCTCTGTGCTGAGAGCTCAGAGCCTGGAGCCTGCTCTGGATTCTGTGTCTCCCTCTCTCTGCCCCTTCCCCAGTTTACACTCTGTTTCTCCCGGTCTCTCTCTCTCTCAAAAATAAATAAACATTAAAAAAAAAAGGAAACAATACAAATGAACAAAGCGGGGGGGGGGGGGGGCGGGGGAAAGGAGGCAAACCAAGAAACAGACTCTTCACTATAGAGAACTGACGGTTTACCAGACTGGAGGCGGGTGGGGGGGATGGGTGAAATAGGTGATGCAGATTAAAGAGGACGTTTATAATGAGCACTGAGTAATGTACGAAATTGTTGAATCACTAGATTGGAGACCTGAAACTAATAGAATACCATGTTAACTATACCGGAATTTTAAAAAATAAAACATTAAAAAATTTTTTTTTCCAACGTTTTTTATTTATTTTTTGGGACAGAGAGAGACAGAGCATGAACGGGGGAGGGGCAGAGAGAGAGGGAGACACAGAATCGGAAGCAGGCTCCAGGCTCTGAGCCATCAGCCCAGAGCCTGACGCGGGGCTCGAACTCACAGACCGCGAGATCGTGACCTGGCTGAAGTCGGACGCTTAACCGACTGAGCCACCCAGGAGCCCCAATAAAACATTTTTAAAAAGATTATTTAGCTTTATTCACTTTAAAGGTTTTTTTTTTTTTTTTTAATGTTTATTTTTGAGAGGGAGAGAATGAGTGGGGGAGGGGCAAAGAGAGAGAGAATCCCAAACAGGCTTTGAGCTGTCAGCACAGAGCCCAGCTCCGGACTCAAACTCATGAACCGTGAGATCATGACCTGAGCCGAAATCAAGAGTCAGATGCTTAACCGACTGAGCCACCCAGGCGCCCCAAGATTTATTCACTTTAGAAATGTTTTCAAAAACAGGAACAGAAACAAGAAGGAATTTCTGGTGGTGAATTCTAAGTTCACCAGAAAACTCAGTTCCTCAGAATATCCCATTCATGGACTTGTAGGAACTTAAGGAAGGACATTTAAGAGTATTTAGGCGTGTGGTTCTCAAATTTAGCTTGCAGTAGAATCACCTGGGGAACTTTTGAAAAATTCCGGTGTGTGTTCTGACTTAATTGGTCTGAGGATAGGCTCAGGAATTGACATTTTCTGAAAATTCCCCCACTGATTCTAATGCTCAGCCAAGACGGAGAACTACAGACTTGGTCAAAACCTCTCCTTTTACAGATGTGGAAATGGAGGCTTAGAGAAGCCTAGTGGTTTTCCTGGGGACGCACAGCTGGGGACAGAGAAGATTCTGCCCTGCAGCCCCAGCCTCTGGTCTGGGCGAAGGGTGAAGGCCCTGGGTCCTTGATGCTGCAGAAGTAACGTCCCGGGGGCGCCTGGGTGCCTCAGGCAGTTAAGCATCCAATTCTTGAATACGGTTTAGGTCATGATCTCTCATGGTTTATGACTTCAGGCTCCGCAGCTGGCAGAATGGAGACTGCCTGGGGTTCTCTCTCTGCCCCTCACCTACTCGTGCAGTCTCTATCTCTCTCAAATTAAATAAACCTTAAAAAAAAAAGACGTAGAGTCCTAGAGCCCACATCAGTCTCAAAATCTGTGTCCTGTTGGCCATTTTCCTTACAGCTGACACTCAAGATGAGCATGACCACACACCTTAAGATGGCCATATGGCCACCTCCCCCCCGCACCCCCCACACACACTCCTGGCATTTCCAAAAAGAATTCCAAGATTCTCCCACACCTGGTCTCTATTGCATATCTGGTTTTTCATGCCACGTGCTGTAGGTGTTACACTGGATTACTTGCTTGCCCTTGAGGTCCCTCCATGGCACTAAAAACAATAGTAAGAGATCAACAAACCACTGTCCCCAAAGTAACTTTAAAAAGGTAGAGGAAGGGAGAACGAGAAGTGGGTTAAATTTGTGGAATGCCTCCTATCTGCCAAGTACCTTACAGATTTATTTATCCTCTCAACATCACAGGAAGGGAATGTTCGTATCCCATTTCACAGATGGGGAATGGAGGATCTGGGAGGTTAGGGAACTTGCCCAAGGTCACACAGCTCATGAGTGGGAGTCAGGATTCAAGCCAGTTCTCACTACCGTCCTCCGTAGGCTCCTCCAGTAAGGTGGCGTGTCCTTGAAAGGGTCTGTCGCCCCAGGGATCGCTTCTTAGTGGTGAGGAAAAAACAGTAATGATGCAGTGGAAGAATCTGACCACACTGACCAGCTGATCAAAACATTAGCAGATAAACATCAGGCAACATGACCTATGTTGTCTTCTGGCCAGGGCCACATAACCTGAACCTACTCATGAGGAGCCCAAATTGAGTAACGTTCTGTAAAATAACTAGCCTCTGTTCTCCAAGCATTTCAATGTCCTAACGGAGAAAGAGGAACTGTCCCAGAGTAAACAAAAGAGACGCTACGTCTTCAGGTTGTATGTGGTGCTGGATTGGACTCTCTGGCAGAGCGGGGACGTGCTTTGAGGCCCTACTGGGCCAATCGGCAAACTTAGGATGTAGAGCATACAACAGCAACAATGAAACATCGTAACAGCATTACATTTCGAGAATCCGATAACTGCCGTGGCTGTGTAAGAGGATATCCTGTTCTTCAGAAATACACACAGGTATGAAGAGAGAAGGGGGCGTGGGGTCTCAAGCTACTCTCCAATGGCTCCGAAAAAAATAAGTATTGCTGCGGTATTCCTTCCAGAAGCTGGCAGAGAACGAAGCCCATGGCAGATAGGGAATGAAAGAAAAAAAATCTTCGTTTTTTATTTCATTAAATAATCCCACGGTTTCCTGACTTCAAGGAAAATACTTTTCAAAGTGACTTTCTGGGTTTCGAACCCTTCTGTTGATTTCAGACAATGAAATGCTGATGCCTCACCAACCGCCTCCCCACCGCACCCTCAGCTCCTTTAAGGGGAAAACCCTACTGTGAATTTGTCATACTGTGTTATCATTTGGATGTTTCCTCCAGATTTCCTGAAGACGTATTTGGGATGTTAGTACTCTTACCGTACTCGTAGGGCGAAAAAAATGAACTCATTAGGATATGACGGCGTACGTTCTCTGCTCTTCTGACCTGCTGCTATGAAAATCTTAAATCAGATTCTTGCTCTACCAGACAGAAAGGACGGAGTCGGGCCTCTCACTTGAGAAAGAAAGTTGTCTTTGATTCGGCAAACACTGAGCCAGCCTCTGCTATGTGTGGTAGACAGAGCACTTCTCGCAGACATTTGAGAGAATAAACACATTCTAGGTTACTGAACTAAATGTTTGGAAACTACGTCCAGGGTCCTTCATTGCTAGGCACCAGTTTTATGAAGACAGAACTGCATCCTAGCCATTTTTGGCAGGATGCACTTCTATTAGTCAGGCTCTTAGCTGCAAACAACGTAACGTGCCCTGGATGAATTAAGCAGAAAAGCAGAATGATTCCTAAGGGATCCTCAGGAGCTCACAGAAGCCCTAGGAAAGGGCAGAGTCCAGTTGAAGGCCATCCAGGAAGGAGCAAGGCCCTCGGCAGAGACTCCCCCTCCTCCCCTTCTGGGAGAGCCTCTGATGCTCACATCTGACAACGGGCAGTGGACGCCAGGTGCCCTGACTGTGCCCCAAAGCCTTGGCCAGAGCGGATTCCTCTGGGTATCTGCTTCCCACGTGGGAGCGAGTGTCTCCTGGGCAGATAGATCTCCACTGCCGGAAAGGCTGGGATGGGGACTTAGGGACTTCTGTCTTGAGGGAGCACTGACAATGCAGAAAAGCCCCTAAATGTGGGCAAAGAGTTCAAAAGATGCGTGGTGGCCTCGAGCATCATGACCAGCGTCCGCCAATAATAGGGCACCAACGTGGACCAGTGAAGCCAGGGAAAACTCCCAGTTGCCGGATTTTCTCTGCATTCGCTCGTCTCCTATGCTTGTTGTTTTCAGTCATCACGTCCTTTCTCCTTGGCTGCTGCTCTGGCATTCTAAGGCTTATTTGAGTATGAAAAAAGTCTGTAAAAGCCCCAAATCTTAGTTCCAATGTGGACCTCTGAGGAAGAGACTAGAATAACTATTTCAAGCACCTTGAAACCTGTCAGTCTCAGATTAGGAAAAGGGGCCACAGCTACTGTGTCTGTGCTACTGGCCAGGTCCAGGATTTGCCGGGCGTGCTCTGCATAGTATTAATAGCTGGTGGCCAGGCAGAAAAGGAGGTGATGATTACGAGAGTGACTTTGCACCAGATAAGGTCCTCTCGGTGTCCCTCCTGCAGGAGTTCTCGGAGACTTTCCTATGTTGCAAGGGAGATTTCTTTCCCTCAGCCGTACAGAGCACACTTGGGGTGCAAGGCACCTTGCTGGGACTTGGGTTTCACAGAATACCCTCGGGGAAGTGCTGTTACCCCATGGTGCCTTAGAACCCCACAGAACATTTCTTCAGATTCAAAACTCCTGGAGATTCCCATGCAGTTACAAGTGATTTTAAATGTCACTGGTTTCAGACCAATTTTGAGGGGTGCTTTAAAAAGGGAAGGTGTGGGTGGCAGGGGACAGGACACTGCAGAGTTCGGTCTCTTTCAAATCTCTTGACCGTCTCAGGAAGTTGCTTTACCTCTGCTGCCATTTGACCTCGGAAACACAGCTCGCGATCTTTAAACAATGGGGCCCCTGACCTTACATGCAAGCCTGACGTTAAAATAACTGACTTATAGTTATTACAGAACATAATCACGTTATCTGAGGAGAAAACAAGAGCTTTCCTACAAAATCAATTTAATTTCAAATATGCTTATTTTGCACAAACTAAAACATTGTCATGAGTTGATTTTTCTTTTGTTAGTTTTCGTTTCATTTTCTGGTTCACTGTCAAGTTCAACTTCACATTCATTTAACACACATACACACACAAAACTTGCAAAAACTTTGGCTCCTACGTGAGCTGGCCCGCAAGCCCCTCTCCAGAACAGCCGCACAAGGCTGACAACTTCCAACCGCACTTGGCTTAGAAATCCTTGGCGTAGTTTCTAGGGAGACAATTGACCAGCCTATCACAATGCCCACCATTCCTACTTTCTAAAGGTGTTTGGTTCTATCCAAAGGGCCATCAAGATGTTGAAAAACCCCATCTATGAGGTGTGACACACAGCATCAGTCCCAAGGAATGTAGTCTTTGATAAAGTCACAGAATTGTGAAGGTTGCAAGGTTGCAGCCCTATTATCCTAAAATAGTGTCTGATGAAGACTCCTTCACTTGGAATGGGTTTTGATTATCAACATTCAAGATCATTCCACACTTGTTATCGGTATATTCACTTCTTTTGAAGCAGTTTAAAAAAGGGGAGCCTGGGTGGCTCAGTCGGTTGAGAGTCCGACTTCGGCTCAGGTCATGATCTCATGGTCTGTGGGTTCGAGCCCCGCGTCGGGCTCTGTGCTGACAGCTCAGAGCCTGGAGCCTGTTTCACATTCTGTGTCTCCCTCTCTCTGACCCTCCCCCGTTCATGCTCTGTCTCTCTCGGTCTCAAAAAATAAATAAAACATTAAAAAATTTTTAAAAAAAGTTTAAAAATTTTTTTAAAAATATTTAGAGAGAGAGAATCCAAAGCCAGCTCCAGGCTCTGAGCTGTCAGCACAGAGCCCAATGCAGGGCTCAAACTCACGAACCATGAGATCATGACCTGAGCGGAAGTGGAACCCTTAACCTACTGAACCACCCAGGTGGCCCAAAGCAGTTTTTTTCTTAAGTGATGGATTATTTTCAACAAGGTCACAAAACCTATTTAATCCTATCACGAAAAACTAAGGCAAACTGACAATATGAAGGGCCTTATGGTAAAACTTGCTGCATAGATTTAAAAAGAATTCACATATAGGCCTTGATAGGTCTAAACATCCAGAAACAGGAGAGGAATCTGTTTCCAGGCTGATTTTAGACCAAGCCAGGCACTACATACTCTGGGTTGCTTTTTTCTTGGTATTCCAATCCATATGAAAGTATTTAATCCAGTTCCTAAGCCTCAACTATCCCATGAGTATGTGAATTATAGATTCTTGCACATCTGAAGTACTTTCTTGCGGCTTTTTTTGGTTTTGCTTTGTTTTGTTTATCCTACACAACTTCCTTCCTTCCTTCCTGTCCTTTGCTCCCCAGGGCTTTGAGAGATAGGCTAACCACTAATCATGTCCTCCTGCAGCAGGACAGGAGACCCAGATCCAGGCTCCTCCCTCTGCTCCTGGCCAAAGAAGGATAGAAGCAAACAATAGCCATTTTGAACAACACTGCTATTCACAGTACAGAGATGAGGGCAACATCCTTGAATTCAGATAGCGAATCCTTGCTGCTTCAGTGACACACAGCTGCTCTCACATGGGAACAGAGTTAACAAACACCCCTTGCGCATTTTAGCCCCTCCAGACGGGCTTCCAGTAGGCTGTCCCCCTTGACGACAGTCACTCTGAGAGCTTGCTCATGCACTCGCCACTCAGAGCATTCCACACGGGGCAAGTTCTTAGCAGACTTAGCGATTCAAATGCTTCCTCTCCCCAAGCGTTCTTTTCAAGGGCCATTTGGATTCCAGGGGCCACTGCTCACCCTTAATAATTGACATTCTTTCCATTTCTCGCCTTCCTGTCGTGAATACAGATTCTGAAAACTCCACTGACTAATTTGTACAGTTCTGCTCTAAATTTGGAGCCTTGGACCAGAATGAACACCTGCTAGGTGAAAATTAAGCCTATTGGAAAAAATTGTTTTAAAGCCCGAACTAGGTAAATCCTGAGAGGGTGTCAAGCTCCTCTGGACTTAAAGGCCTGTGCCCAGCAGACCATTCGCTTGTTCACTCCCAGAGCTCCCACTTAATTTTCTTCATGGGAATGGTTCGCTATAAACAGAAGAGCAAGCTCTTATGGGGCACTTCATATCAAAGCGCTTGTCTAATGGCACTCGGGACGTCAACCACTCCAGGCTGAGGGCACTCTACTCATCTGCCCGAGTTAAATTAAGGCACACAAAAGACCAGTGCTTTTCCCAAGGCCGTTGAGTGAGGAGGGTAGAATCAAGATAGGGTCCTGAGCTGATCAAACCTTCGAAAGAGAGTCCGACAGACACGGATGACCACCACGCAGAACCATCGCAGGGGGTTGAAGCCAAGTTGCGTAGCCAGAGACCCAGGAGTTAGACAGCCTCTACAATTTCCTAGCTCTGAGTCCTTGTGCTGGTTATTCTTTTGGGGTAGGTTTTCTCATCTATGAAGTGTGGATAGCAATCCCTCCCTGAATGGCATGAGAGTACTTGACAAGTGCTGAGGGTACGGCCCCTGGTACTCAGTGAGTCCTGGGCAGTGAGCGTTAGAGCTTTCTGGTGGGTCATAATTGTTATGGCTTCTAGGTGACTCCTTTAATTCGTGTTGGGCCTGATGACCCCTGTTGGCTCAGCTCACAGAAAGTCAAGGAAATGTAAAAGTTCAATCGACACTGGCTCAAGATGCATTCTTGTTTTCTGAAAGGCAGTAAACCCAGGCAGAAAAATGCTCTCCTTTTCCAAAAGGGGTTCGAAACAAAGGCCCTTTGAAACAGAGGAGACTGGCAACACTTTTGAGAGTAATAAAGGAAGCCGACTTTCTCAAGGCACACAACAGGAATGAGAGAGGAAGAGAAAGAGACGAACCAGGAGTCCAAGGGCCCCTGGTAGCTAAGTTCTAGACAGAAAGCATTGGTCTTCGTTCTCTTAGAAAACAGTTAAGCAAAACCTTTGGGAAAACAGAACCAGGTTTTTAGCATTTAGGCTGCAACTGAATCCTGTACAAAACACCCTGGTTTCTGATTTATGTTTTTCCAGGTGCAAAGGAGCCCTTCTAAAACCATCACCTCAATTCCTGCAAGTGGGGCCCGGGACCTATGCTGCCATAGGTGCCCCAGTGTGGAGAGCCGCTGGCCTGGGTGCTGCCAGAAACACTAGAAGGGGAGGGTCCAAGGTGGGGGCGGGAACACCTGGGACACTCGGAATTGTCTCGTTCTAAATGAAAATAGTTTACGCCGACATTGTCACAGATCCAAGATATCTGCGGCAAATGGTTTCCTCATTTCTCCTCCATAAATCAGGGTGGATATTCCTGGCAAGCTCTGTTCCCAGGGTGGGCAGCTGTGAGTCCAGAGAGGGGCGGATCTCCTCCTCCTCTCCTAACCTCGTCCCGCCTTTCGCCCCCATCTGCCTCACAGCTAATGACTTTAGCAGACGAGCTCCGAGCCTGAGGAAAACAGGACCTATTCTTTAAAGTAGTAAACTGTACTGACATTTAGTGGGAAGAGTCCCTCCTTCAGCCCCAGCTTCTGAATGAAATCAGCTAGTGGAGAGAGCTACCATTTGGTTTAGTTTGCTCAAAAGCCTTCCAGTCTCAGTGACTCAACGGTGGGGCTGGGGGCACCATAAATCCAAACCTCTTTAGACTCTTAAACATGGGAATTTCATTCCATAAATCTTTCCCCTCACGTATTTGTTCAAAAGACCCACGAATGCAACAAGACAAAGAAAACTTTCATTTAGAGTGTTCAAGGAAGTCTTTTGTTGTTTCAAAAGCACCTGAGAGATGATTTCTTGGGCTCACATCACAAATCTTAGTCTCTTTTGAATGGTATGAGGAGAAAAAAGGTTTAAGGCATAAATGGTGCTACATATAGGAGATGGAAAAGAGAAAGATAATTTTCAGCCAACTCTTTTCTGAGATTGGCAGAATGAACCAAAACCAAAGTAACTTTGTCACACAATTTTTAAAAAAAAATTTTAAATGTTTATTTATTTTTGAGTGAGTGTAATCAGGGGAGGGGCAGAGAGAGAGGACACAGAATCTGAAGCAGGTTCCAGGCTCCGAGCTGTCAGCGTAGAGCCCGACGCGGGACTCAAACTCACAAACTGTGAGAACATGACCTGAGCCGAAGTTGGACGCTTAGCCGACTGAGCCACCCAGGCGCCCCGTCACACAATTTTTAAAAGAACAGTAGTTTAAAGTCTCAGAAGATAGTTTTCCTAACATCGCTTCCACCCGTTTAAGAAAAGCCAAGTAGTAAACACCGATACCTCCAAACATACCACATGAACAGCATTCTGCTTTAGAGGACCTTGTGATTTTTCAGCTTTTACGTGGTAAGAAATGTATTTATAGCAGTCATTAAAGGACTATTGATCATTATGAGCAGTTAAGCACTTCCACTTTGGGACAAATTTCAGGTCAACATTTGGAACAAACGAGGCTTATAAACACTCTACATGCATTTTTAGCTAACTGTACGGTCAGAGGTGGTGCTCGAAAGGCTGGAGGCGATTTGTTGTGCGCTCTGGATTGAAACAGAAAACTTAAGAGAAGCTCTCATGGTGAAAACACTAGGAGATATGTAGGCCGGCAAAGAGCAAGAAAACGAACCCAGCATCAACTGCACACTCTCCAGCTGGAGAAAGCTCCGAAGCTTTCTTGTATGGGCTGTAGAAGAATTAGGTTCAGAAGAGAAAAGTAACTTTCTACTCACCCAGAGGATCCATCAAACTCCTTCTGAGAGAGGGTTCCTACACGGAAAACTAACCACCTCCTTACCTGCAGCCGCTTATTTAATTTTCCTCGTGCATGCACTCACCTGCAGCTACTGAATTTTAATGTATAGGAGAGGCACGCCCCCCTCCCTCCTCCTCATTTAAATCTCTGGCTAAAATGATCCTTGCCTGAGGAAATCATTCCTCTCCCGTAGTCTTCCAAAGAAGCCAGCCTGCCATCACCCTGACCTGAACACAGTGAAAATGATTCTGGACCTTGACCTCTAGAACTGTGAGACGATAAATTTATGGTATTCTTTTAAACATGAAAACAATTAAAAAATAAATAAATAAAATTATCCTTGCCTAAAAGAGCAAACGCAGAGATAAGCTTTTGTTTCTCTCTCTAGCAGCTATCACTCTAAGATAATAGAATGCCACAAATTTCCAAATTTTGGAACTGGGTTTCTCCTTTCAAAAAAATCAAAACTTAACTCTCTATGTGTATATAGGTGGGTCTCCAAGCTGCATCCAAAAGTTCGTTTGTACGTCAGTTGCAAGGAAGTTGCAACAGGTATTTTCTCCGCAGAAGTAAAGCTACATCTGGTAGGTGGGTTGCTTGGCCAGTCTACAAATCATTTTCATCCGTCAAATGGCTGACTTGCAGCACTAGCCGTAGGAGCTTAAGTTCGGGGAGCTGGGAAGTGTGCAAGTCAGAGTGAGGGGAAAACCTCTCTCAAAGCAATGTTGAAGTAAGCAGTGTAGTCTGGTTGTTTCACCACCCCTAAAAGGTAATCAACCAGTAACTTCACATTTCCTTGGAGTCGGCCTGTTTTCTCCAAGGCACTCCTGGGGCCAAACTTACAGACCTAACTTGCCTTAAATCACAAACAGATGGTAATCTTCACTAGGTGTCAGTCTGAGTCACTGGACTTCCTTTTAATTCACACAAATGTGTGAATGGCTAATGGTGCTTTAACCTTCCCAGAAGAATTCGCATTTTGAGGAAAGGCTCCTATCACCCACCAGGATGGAGGGGTGAGGTTTGTCTGGGGGAGGGGGAGGAAACCAGCACACTGGATTCCAGGGCCTGTTCCCATCTCACTTCTGAACCCATCTGCTGATGGCTGTGGGAGGTGTCAGGAGGAGAGCGAGGCAAGGGCATGCAGGTGTGCGTCGGGGGCAAGGCCCATTCTCCGGGGCTGCCTGTACCGCAGGGGAGTGAGAGCTTTGATGGGGAGAACCATCGACGCAGCTGGAAAGCAGGCAGACCCTCCGCCCCAAATTCGGTAGGTCCAGAGTGAGGCCAGGAACCTTCACATTTAAACACTTCATGAGATTGACTTCATATCAAGGAAGGCATATCAAGGGGGGCAAGTAATTCGATCATTTTTGAAATTCAGGTAATTATACTCTACCTACATCACTTCCTATAGGATACTTAGTATGTTAAATTCCGCCTAAAGCTCTAAGTAAAAGCAAAACAAACAAGCAAAATGGCCCTTTAATTGATCATCGAGGTCTTTTGAATTGTACCTAGTCATCAGAGTTTTAGGTTCCAAACCCACATTCCTTTCAACAGTTCTTAAAATTTAATGCCAGAAGCTTTAGATCTAAGGAAAAAAAACCAAACAAACCCCACACACATGGAGGTCACAATGAAGGTTTCAAATCAAGGGGTCAAATGTATGTCACCAACTTATTTTTGACATTTGAGCCTCAGTTAAGGTCCAAATTTCTTACTCTTCAAATACTAAGTTGCCATGAGATAGGAAAATGTAAGAGCAGTTAAGAGAAGTCTTCCTCACTCAGGAAATCCTTAGATTTGGTTTCCTAAAGTAACACAGGCCTTGCAATTTCTTTGTGCGTAGTTTAGGATACGCCTGAAAAAAACAAAAACCAAAAACCAAAAAAACCCCAACCCCTGCACACAACATCAAGGCAGTCAATGAACAAAAAGATCAAATTAATATTGTGGCAGGTCTTAACGTCAGTTTCCTTGCTTAAAATGTCAACCTTCATTCGATATTAATACCTTTGCATTCAAATATTTATAATTACTTTCTTGGTGCACAGAACTCTGAATTCTTGAGAGTTAGGGCCCTCTTTTCCAAACCCACATTCAAGGAACAGCAAAGAGGCTTGGGAGAGTATCCTTTCCACTAATCTTTAAAACAAAGCATCCACCAGGCAAAAGCTCAACTTGATGTTAATGGCCAGAGGCAGTGTTCTTGGGAGTCTACCTGGGGCTTAAAAACCAGACTTTACGAACCTTGTGACTGCTTTTCCTGCATGTCCCAAACCCAAACCTTTTGGCTGATACATGTAAGCATAGTTACAGTACTAATGCTTCTACTTCAAGGAGAATTATTTGCAGTCCTTCCCAGTCTTTTTCCTCTAGTGGCTGGGGAGGAACTGAGGCTAGATATGAGACAGGACACGAACTGTTCTCCTAAAGAATCATTTGGATTCCCCCTACCCAGATAGAGATTTTACATCTAACACAACATGAGATGCTTATGATAGGTGCAAATAACACAAAAGAACACGTTTTACACAACACAAAGTAAAATACTTACATTAGGCACAAAGCATTTTTTTTTTGTCACTGCCATGGTGCAGATGATTTAAACAAAAGTAACTATGGTTTAATAGCTTCTTTCTCCCTAACTTCAGATGTTATTTAAACAATGAAGAGCAAGATGCTTTAGGAGGTTTTTAAAATACTTACTACAAAAATCGGTGGAATTTATACAACAGCTGCCTTATTTACAGCCCCAACACGAGTTTTTCTATTCTATAGCTAAGGTTACTTACAATATAGTGGTTAAAGTCAGCAATTTGGCCTTTACAAGGTATTCAAGCTTTTAATAGGTCAATTTGAGCTGGAGGAAAAAAGTGAGACTACAAATACTCCGGGTATTGTGGGTAGTTGGTCAATTAGTCCAAGATTAGATTACGTGTTAAATATTGAGCTAAAATAATTCCTTGAGCTTCTGGTTCACTGTCGTTGGGTGCCCTTACTAATGGTTCTAAAGTTAGTGCAGTTCCACACGTAATTATACAGTGGTCAAAGTTTATGGGCGAAGAAAAACAAACGAAGAGCATTAAAACACTCATTCTATCACCAAGGAGACCAAGGAGCAGTGCCCAGTAACTTCTTCCTCTGTAACACACGGGGACGGCTGTCACATTATTCTGGCAACTAAGAGCTTGGTAAGACACCAGAGGCAAACCTCAGGAAGTCCTGGGGGAACGTGGCCATGAAGGGAGCAATGAAATCCAAGCGTACAAGTTCATGAAGAAGGATAAACAAAAATTCTATCAGCTACTCCTCAGCCCCTATCCTCAAAGACAAGTATGAAAGTAAAGGAAGGTGAGTTTTTAAAAAGTTCACCCTTTAGTTGTGTTAAAAATAATATGCCAAAAGTCTGCAAATGAGCTAAAAGGTCTTTGAAAAGGGTCAAGTTACATATATATCTGTCTAGCTTTCCTAATACTGCAAAAGCCACCTTAAGTCTTTCAGGAAACAAAACAGTTTGCTTGCGGAGGGAGGGGGGACCCTCTAATACAGCTGTACCTGTAATTTGCTCTTACTGCTAGTTTTTTCCTTTCCTTATTTAAAATCACACCAAAGATAAAGACGTTTTTTAGCCAAATAAAAACACAACATTGAACGGAACTTGGCCTAACAACTAGCATGGAATTGTCAATCCATCTTGCATTAGCAAAAATGAAACATGAATAAAAATACGAAAATGAAACTAAAGAGAAAAATGTTAACAGGCAAAACCAAGATAAAATTCAAATTTACTTTCAAAAATCTGATTTTATTTTCTGAATCAAAAAGAAGTGTATTCACGTTAAATGTAGAATGTTTAACTCTCCATTGATCTCGCAAAACACTTTCCAGATATTGTTAACAGTGCTCAGAACTGTGTAAAAGTCAACATCCAATACCATGTTTTAAAGAAAGAAGTTTAAATGTAGGACTTATTTCTAAGAAACCCTTCTCAAAGGTCAAGGCATTGGCAATTCTAATTTAATAAGAAATTTTAATCATTATTGGAAATTTAAGTGACAATGGCTCTCAAGAGCTAAAAATCAGATCTCTTTTAAAACAGAAAATATGTTAGTTTGAGGGACTCCCACCTGACAACTCCAGTCAAACCTAATATTTCAACTACCCCCCAAATAACTAAATACATTATTTTGCCTTGGAATAGGAAAATTAGAAAATGGAATTTTAAAATTATACTATATATATAAATACACCATTTTAACTGTCCTGTTTGCTAGCAGAATACTGAAATTAAAACCAAATTCTACATTCAAGGGGCAAATGATAAATGCTCTCTCATTGTTGTAAGAGTCCATCCTTGTCCTTGTTGTTTTCTACCCCCATAATTAAAATCACGACCAAAGGCCAAGAGTTCATCCAATTTACCTGAAATGAACAGCTGGTAGGTACTGGTCCTACATGTGTGTCCTTTAACAAGTCCAGGACTCAAAAGGCTAGGGGGAGTTCGAACATGATTTAGGAACACTTGAGAATTCCAAAATGACTGACACCCATGTCCCTAAAATCTAGTACACTTTATTCATAGGCTATTCACGTGTACTGAGGCATGTCCAGCATGCAGGTTAACTTCTTTTACTTGTTCAAAGTGAGGTAAAACAGACAAAAAATACTTAATATGAACAGAAGCTGCATTATTAAAACTAACCTTCTTTTGCTGCTTATTTCATGTAAACTGACTTTTAAGTTTTTTCACAAAAAAGGTCTTAAAGCCAATAATTTTTCCAAATGTAGTCACCTAAAAACTAAGCTTCCTCTTTCAAAGCCATTATTAGTAAAGAATATTTTGAAATGAAGGAAAACATTTTTCCCCCAGAATCTGCATTTTGTACTTAGCATGATAGAGTTTCTTATTCCTTTATTTTTCAAATTTAGAAAGAATTCAAATCTGAGTACTATTTGATATTTTTTTCAGATACAAAGCAGTACCAACAGATTCATAAATATGATTTTCTGACACAGAAAAGTCTGCTACCACTTACAAAATACCAACAATTCTTCTTTCAGGCATAAGACGACTGAGACTTACTAGTTATGATTCCTTTTTCAGCACAAATACAAATTTAAATCTTGATTTTTTTTTTGCCAACAACATTTTAAGTAGTCAAATTATACTCCACTTCCAGACTGCAAATTAAAATAATAAAAAGACTAATGAAAATTACCCAACTGGCAACAAGTCCCATATTTCAATGTTATTTTTAACCCCCAAATTGTAACCTACCGCCAGTAATTATTTATATGTGTCTACTTCTTCTTATTAAATCAGCACTGGTCAGTTATGTCAAAGAGTAACTGTAAGAATGGTACTTGGCACTGGAGTACCTTAATGCTTCTGGTATAGAAAGAAGCATTCTTAAGCACTTTTCTAATCTGTACTTGGAATTTCCAAAAGCATTTTTAAATTGTCAATTGTCCACTGATAGATTCTAGGGAGTCTATTCCCAGCTAACATGGTTGATTTCAAAAATAAAAATTAAAAAAAAATCGCTAAGCCACATGGTAATGGAGTATTACACTTGCTCTTTACATCAAATGGAAACAGTTCCAGGCAGACCAAAAGTCGAAGAAAACCTGCCAAATCAAAGGACTGGAAATAGATTTCATCTTACATACCTCAGAGCAGAGAAGCTCAAAAATTAAAAAGTCCAAAGACCACCCCTTCCCCCCACGCAAAATCCCATCCCAAACACTTTAATTCTGAGCCTAACATTTCCCTACAATGTTAATTCCAGAAGCTTTAAGGTACTTAAACTGTGCAGTAACTGTTGAAAGCACCACACCACAGAGGAAATGCCATAAAGGGTTCAGCAGCTGCCCACCCATCCCTTACCACCCCCACCCCAATAATATGTAAAAGCTCCTGTTAAAGTTTTTTTCTTATGCTAATAAAGGCATACCACCTAGTGTGCTAAAGACTAAAACTAGCAGCATTAGAGCAGTAAAGTGAAAATAGGAAGCCGACAGGAATGATCTAAATGCCTACTTAGAAGAAACAAAGCAGCAGACAGGGGGACCCTTTGCCCTCTCGTTGTGTTTGTAGGGAAGTGGCTGAATTAAACAGATTTACCCACTTCAACAAAAATTTAACAAAGCTTCCCCCAAGACACCAGAATAAAACCTGACCTTTCCAGTCAAAGGGCACAGAGAGGACTCTTCCACGTCCTGGAGTTGAACGAGTTCAAAGATTGGCAAAAAGGAAAAAAGAAAGCATTAGGGGTGTGATGCGACCAAGCTCTGGAGTGAGTTTATCGAACAGTCACACCAAGTTTCTCCAGCACACGGACACCCTTTTCTTGGTATTCTTGTCGGGTCATCCAGAAGTTGTCTTTGTCTTTCATGATATCTGCCAGAACTGCACCACCCAGGAACACCATGTGCTTTCTGCGCGGTGGATCTTCGATACGGATCTTAAATTTCTAAAGGAGAAAGAGGGGATCACAAAGTGTCACTCGTGCATAATGCTTTCTGCTTTATGACAATGACTGTTCATACATTCTCCTGTTGAATTCTCACAACAGTCCTGTGAGGTAAGCAGGACGGTGCGATTTGGTATCTGAGGTACAGAGATATTTTTTGTAATCTGCCAAAAGCTCACAACTAGGAGATCATACATCCACCCCAGAGTGCTTAGAGCAGTCCTGATTTACACTTGTTGCCGCATCACTATTAACAACGCCCTCTGTCACTCTCAGAAGTGTCTTGATTTGGACAACAAATTCCACGATCAGCCTACTGACAGAGCCCAAGTACCACAGTCCTGATTGTGGCAGGTTTTCCCATCAACTGGTGATGACCACATGAGCAAACCATTTAGCCAGATGTCAAGTCAAGAGTTTGGGTAAGAGGACTTCTATGGTTTCTTCAAGGTCTAACGCCTCTGATTGCAGTCCCATGTAAGAGTAAGACCGAAATTCTTTTCTTATAAGCAAAGCTCACTTTCTATTGCTTCAAATTGAAATGAAACGTTCTCAAAATAAACAAGACCAAGTATTGTCAAATAAACCTTGGGGATGCTGGAAAAAATCAAAACAGTAACCAAAATTAAAGTGGGAAAAGTTTTATAATCTTTAGCCACTATTGACTGCCTAATAAAAATACACCTCAATCTGTGTGATCAGTCCACGCTTCAAAGAGAAACCTTAAAATGCCATGGTTTAATTTACTGTGCCACAAATCCTGCAAGACTCCAAGTAAACTCTGTCATGTTAAGTTGTCTTCACGTCACATAAATGGAACTGTGAGATCTGATAGTATATGACACATAAAAACACCAGTTTACTTACATAAAAAAAAGGGGGGGCCTGGCTGTGTTCCAATAAAACTTTATTTATAAAAACAGCCAGAAGTGAAATTAGTCAGAGAAAGACAAATATCATACGACTTCACTCATACGAGGACTTTAAGATACAAAACAGCTGAACATAAGGGAAGGGAAGCAAAAATAATATAAAAACAGGGAGGGGGACAAAACATAAGAGACTCTTAAATATGGAGAACAAACAGAAGGTTACTGGAGGGGGTGTGGGAGGGGGGATGGGCTAAATGGGTAAGGGGTACTAAGGAATCTGCTCCTGAAATCACTGTTGCACTATATGCTAACTAACTTGGATGTAAACTAAAAAAATAATGGCCCCTCAAGACCCTGCTGCCCCTGCAGCTCTCTCAACTGGCTGCTGGTTTCCTCACACGACCACCTTCCTAACCTTGGAGGTTCTGATCAACTGTTGCTCTTCACTGCTGCGCCTCTCTCCCTCCTCCCTACAACTCCAAAGTTGAAGCTCATTCTATTAGACCATTCCATCCACCACTCCTCCTTGCCAAGTCACCTACAGGACCCCCAGGTTTCTTCCTCTCATCCCTGCTCCTACTGTGCATGGGGGTACGCTCTCACCACCATTTCCTGGTGTTATCCTTAGTGACTTTGTCCTCTGCCTCTCAAAACACCGACTTGGGTGTTCAACTCTCTACTTTGTAGCTGCCCTCAAGGAACTGAACACAACAGGTGAGAAACTCAAAAGTGTTGGTTTGACTGCATCGCTTACCTTACTTGAGCCCCTCAGTGCAGCACGGCAACCCCATTACATGTCTTCTCTCTTCTCTCCAACACAACCATTTCACACCTCCTCCTCCATTTCATAAACCTCCGTCTCCTGTCTCCTCCCTCTGAGCCTGCGAATGCATCCTTTTACATCCTTCTTTCTTCCTCCCTCCCCCAACAATCTATTCACACCAGACTTAGTGATTCTTTTTTAAAAACAAAAAAACAACTTGAACTCACGAGCCTGAGATCAGACCTGAGCTATCAAGAGTCAGACACTTAACCGACTGAGTGAGCCACCCAGGCAAACCCAGGCTCTGTGATTCTTTAAAAACAAGTCAGATCCGGGGCACCTGGGTGGCTGAGTCGGTTAAGCATCTGACTTCAGCTCAGGTCATGATCTTGTGGTCTGCTGAGTTCAAGCCCCACATCAGGCTCTGTGCTGACAACTCAGAGCCTGGAACCTGCTTCAGATTCTGTGTCTTCCTCTCTCTCTGCCCC
The DNA here is from genome assembly GCF_018350215.1 of Panthera leo. Lineage (NCBI taxonomy): Eukaryota > Metazoa > Chordata > Mammalia > Carnivora > Felidae > Panthera > Panthera leo. The sequence continues at coordinate 82,614,801 of NC_056681.1, read as the reverse complement.
TCTCCCGCTTGCACTTTATCCCTCTCTCTCAAAAATAAATAACCATTAAAAACAAAACAAAAAAAAGAAGTCAGATCTTATCACTTCTCTGCTCAAAACCCTCCCAAGGCTTTCTATCTCATTAGGACTAAAGCTAAATCCTTTACTGTGTCTGAAAAAGACCTACATCCTGACAACCCAGGGCTTTGGCACTTGGTATTCCTGCCTAGAAGATTCTTCCCGCAGGTAGTCACATGGCTCACCCGCTCACTCCGTTCTCTGCTCAGAACTGATCTCATCAGAGTCTTTCCCTGACCACACAACACGAACGATCAAGCCATCTCCCCAATCACTACCACTTACTAGCCCCTGACCTCACTTTAGTTTTCTTCACAGTGTTTATTACTATTGAAGTATTATTCATAGAATAAAAGCAGTGATTTTGTTTCTATTTACCACTGTTTTGATTGTTCTAGCACCTAAGACAAGTGTTTAACACCCAGAAGGATGTCAAGAAATTTTTGCTGAATAAGGAAATAATCACCTGAGGCTAATTTTAAATTGTATGTATAACTCAATAAAATCAGACAAATAAGCGGAGTACTTAGACAACATGGCTCCTTTTGAGTCTTTTAATTTGTTTAATGTATGTGAGTCCGTACTCAATTTAATTTCCACAATTCGAGTCACAGATGTGACATTAGTATCTCCAAAACACAAGTCCTCTGTAATATGTAATCTCATTATCTAACAGCCAATCAAAGTTGTTGGGACAAAGAGAAGAACTCAGAACTGAATGACTTCTGGCTGAATGCAGAGTAAACGTACTGTACTTCACACACTCCAGTGTTTGTAGAAGAAAAATCAATCCCAAATAACCATCAAGTATTACATACTAGTTTAAAAATCTCTCTCTATTCTACACATCAACAACTACCAATTTAAGTCTGTTTCAAGAGCCAGGATAGCTGGGGAGACAAAATATTTGACACATGGTGTTTTACAATCTGATTAGGGAGATAAGACATATGCAAGAAACAGCCAGAAAAATAGCCTAGAATCAGAAATGAGACAGTCCAAGGGTAGCACTGAAGGCTGGTTACATATCCAAAAATGTAAAAAAAAAAACACAAACTCAAAACCCCCAAAGAGGCATTTCTCTCTCCATAGTACAGCAGTCCCCTCTTATCTGTGGTTTTGTCTTCTGTGGTTTGCTACCCATGGTCTGGAAGCAGATGATCCTCTCTCTGACGTATCACTACATTCACAAGGCCTACGTAGAACACCTCGCTTGATCTCCTCACGCAGGCAATTTGTCATCTCACATCATCACAGAAGAGTGAGTATAGTACAAGAAGATATTTTGAGAGAGAGACCACATTCCTATAACTTTTATTCCAGTATATTGTTATAACTGTCCTATTTTATTACCGTCGTTTTTTACTGTGCCTAATTTAGAAAGTAAACTTTATCACAGGCATTCACGTATAGGAAAAAATCGTATACGTGGGATCCAGTACTATCTGCGGTTTTAGGCGTCCACTGGGGCCTTCAAACGTATCCCCCGCAGAAAAGGGGGACTCCTATAAGGCAGGTTCTTCCCGTGCATTTAGAGGCACCCTGACTCCAGGCTGTTACAGATGAATCAGAACATTTGGCCCTGGATCTCACTGCTTCCAGCCACTGACTCAGAGGTGACCAGGTAGGTGAGGTGACCAGGTGGCACAAGCATTCTGAAAGAGAGTTTACCTCGAACCATTCACTTCCTCTTATCTCTTCAAGGCTGCAAGTGACTGTATTAATAATTAGTTTAGGAAGACTTCATGCTCCCTCTGGTGGTTGTCAAGATTCACAAGCTACTTTACAGGGTTTTAAAAGTATGTTAACAGCTGGATTATTGATTGATACTTACAGAAAGTTTTTCCACATCTCCCTTTAAAACTCGTTCTAAGTAAAGCTGTTTAAGTTCTCGTTCCAACCGTGACGGCAGTCCAGGGTACATAGTAGAACCTCCAGAAAGCACAATGTGCTTATAGAATTCAGATCTAGAAGGACACAAAAGGTATTCATTTAGGGTTTCTGATGAGGAAAATAGTCTCTCAGAGCTCCTTTTTGTCTGTCAGCTTCAGGGGACTGCTGGGAGAATTAAATAAAATCCAACATGGAAATCACAGGGCTGAATGTTTGCTATTAATACTGTTATAACAAACCCTCTCTACATGTAAAATAATTATAATTTTAACGAGAATACTTCTAAAGCACTTGACACAGGTTCCTGCAAATGTAACTGAACCTTTTAATAACGACCATAGTTTACATTACAAACTTCCATATTCGGACTGTGTTATCACAGTGCTTCCCCGGAGCCACTGTGTGATGTGGTTGTTTACTATAATTAACCATTTTCTACTATGATTTCAGTTCTTGCTTTTCAATGTTTACATTTGCCTTTTGTAGTTTTCCCTTTTGTTCCTTTGCCTTGAGACTGTCCGCTGTTATTTCTGGTTAGACTGATGTGTTTTGCTTCATATAGCAGTCCTCTCTTCCTTGAATATGCTGCTCTTATCATACCGATAATCAAATCTAAAATAACTGCTATGTACTAAAAGTGATTTAACCGAGTGAGGGTCTGAGGAACTCTTTTCATTGTAAAGTTAGTTCAGGAGCTGAGTCACATTTATTTTGGCCTCATTCAAACTGGCTTCTAGGTTCTCAGTGGAAGAAATTCTCAATTTGTTAACCCCAGCTTCTAGAAGAGCAGTATTTTCTATCTACCTGCAGAAGTATGCACGTGAACGTAGCCTATGCCAAGCAGTTAAGGTGACATGTACCCACTAGTGTTTACATGAACACTTTCAAAATGCAGAACACACAACAGCTGAGTTGTGCCACTTCCTAATGCCAGCTCCGTTGAAAGGGTACCGAACCTGAGTCCAGGGCTTCAGGCATGCCAACGCCTGACTCACCACTGAGAGGCATGCACTTTAAAATGCAATTTTACTATCAGTGATCATTAAATCAAGGGACAAAAGCGTCTACCTAATCCCTACTAAGAGAATTTACTCCCTACTCCAAGTCTAGATTTCTGATCGTCTTCCATCAAATTTATAGCTTGTTATAAGCCAACTGCGATTTTTATTAATTTCCTTTATTATCCTGCTCCTCAGCCATCCCACAAAAATTAGTTTGGTGGTTATTTAATGCTGAGTTAAAAAGACAAGTAAGCAAACACCTGCTTTACAAAATGCTTCTGAGTGAATTCCTCTATAACCTAGCTATGTAGGAGGGCTTTCCAAATATGACTCAAATCAATTCTAGATGCAATATAAGATATGAATTTATTTAATAACTACGTAAAAACAAATTTCTGCATAGCCAAAAACACCATAAGCAAGAGACAAATGGAAAATTAGGAGAAGTATCTGCAATAGATCACAGAACTAGCTATAATAGCAAAAGAACTTTTAAAACGTGAGGGGAAAATATTACAAAAATTCCATACACGAAGAAGCAAAAGCCATGAATAACAACAGTCCTAAACAAAGAAAAACATGCTCAACTCCACTCTTAAGGAAAATACAAATTAAAACTACACTGAGGTATCATTTACACTCACCAGACTGGCATAAAAGTTAAAAAGTCACCACACTGTGAACAAGCTGTGGGGACACAGGTGCCCTCACCTGTTGCTGGTGGGAAGGAGAAAGGTACAACCCGCACAGTGAGGAACTGAGCAGTAACAAAACTACATGCATTTATTTACCTTTTGGCCCAACAACTCCCCCTCTAGAAATTTTTTCAGAATGTTCATGCCCAACAATACAAAAATAAAGCGTACACAAGGTTATTAATTGCAGCATTATTTGCACAAATACTGGAATCTACCTAAATAACCAAGATTCACGGAATAAACGGATATGTATACACTAGAAAAAGGAAGATGATCCCTAGGAAGTGGTACAGGATTGTTTAGGGCATACTAAGTGAAAGAAGGGCAAAAAAGCATTTTTACTATGCTCCCTTTTGTGTAAGAAAAAATAAACATAGAAAGGATAAACCTGAAACTAATGAGACCATTTACCTATAAGAGGGAGGGGGACTAGGGTGGAGAACAAGGGGCAGGGAGAGTAATAATACTTCAAAGAATACTTTTTGTATAGTTTTGACTATATGGTAATGCTTCACCTACAAAATTAAAGAAAGGCCAGGAATATCCTGTGCCACAAAACACAATGTGCTCAAAAAGATAACAGCACATCAAAGGACGCAAGACCCTGTTTGAAGGGGCTCTGGCCAAATCAGGAACAATTTGAGCATTAAAATAAATAAAAATGGTAATGAATTATAATCCACTGTACAAAATCATGAGTCCACACTGATAACAAATAAAACAAGGAAAAGTGCTTCCTTATGCTAGAATGTCAACTAATACATATAAAAGGAATGACAGAATTAGGAAATCACCTTTTTGCAACCACAACAAAAATGCATTTAGGCATTTTAGCATCAATAGATGCTAAAAGGGGTGGGGGGCAGAGTTTAATGAGGAACAGGAGATCAAGACAGTCTCAAAGTATTTTCCCACAAATTACTTAGAAACTAAGAAAGAAAAACTACAAAAACTAAACAGGAAACTTCATTAAGAGCTTAATACTAACATCACCAATAAGGAAACAACAGATCTCATATCTGGATGTGGCACCCTGAGAAGGACTCATCACTTAAGTAGTATTCTAGTCCCAAATGCGTAACCTGAATCTATTCATGAGAAAAAATTCAAACTCAAGTTGAGAAAAGTTTTCTAAAATAATTGGCCTGTACTCTAAAAAGATGTCAATGTCATGAAAGACTGAAGAACTGTGCCCAAGAGACATGACAACTACATACCCTGTGTGATCCTCAACTTGATAATCTCCTGGGGAAAAGAAAAACTATATAAAGGGCATTATTGGGACAGTAGATGAAAGTGACAAATGGATGGCACATGACAGTGTATCAGTTATCAATCTCCTGAGCTCAATAACTGCACTGTGGCTATAGAAGAGAATACCTCTGTTCCCAGGAAATAAAAAGAGAATATTAAGGAGTAGAGAGGACTTATACATTCAACATACTCTCAGATGGCTCAAGAAAAAAGAGAGAATGACAGAAAGAACATGAAGAATGTTAAACTTAGTAGAATGCAAAACTGAAAAAAGAGTATACATGAGTTATCTGTATTATTCCTGAAAGTTTTCCTTAAGTTTTAAACTATGAAAAAAAAATTTTAAGTGGTTTCTGAGGCATAATGATATATATTCAACACCCAGTGCCACCCTCAAAAAATTATTTTGCCTTACCTGTTCAAAAACATGAGTGAGCTAATAGACAACTTGGCCATTTTAACTACACACATTCCATCTACTGATAAATAACTTGGAAGCCATCATCTATAATGTACCTGGTATCAATGTCAGCTGCCTGGATTGTGTTAAAAAGCAATTCAGCAACACCCACGCCCTCAACATTGATCAAGTGAGGCTGAAATAAAGCTTCTGGTGCTTCAAATCTCTCTCCCCCAACTTTGATAATGCGGCCATCTGGGAGCTAGAAACCAAGAATAACCAGGTATTAGTCAGCAAAACGTTATTAAAAAATTTCCCAGTGTTCTCTAGAACACTATTAAACACATCTGTTCTATAACCAAAATCATTACCAGCAACATATTATTCCCACAATAAATTCTTGAAAAAGAAAAAAGGTAAAATAAAATATATTTAGATAGCTGTTCTGCTTTTCAATGCAGAACATGCCATCACACCATGCTCCAACACAGCAGGAATTTCTTGGAACAACCACCAAGGCACGAGTGCATTACGTTCCTTTGCTGTGTGCAGCTAAGCATAAAAAGGAAATGTTCATAAACCACTGCATTTGGATTACTGCTGGTGTCAATGCTGCTTCTCTATTGTAACACATCTGTGATTTTATGTATATTTTTACCATGTGGCATAGACACATATAGTTAAAAATGTTAATTTCTTTCACCAAATAATTATACCGTGAAACGTTACTATTTTGCCATCAAAACACTTTATATATCATGTGTAAAGCTTCTGTCAAATCATTTAATCCAAAAAATGTGTTTTTTTAGTTTATTTATTTTTGAGAGAGAGAGCATGGTTAAGGGGGGAGGGGCACAGAGAGAGAGAGAGAGAGAGAGAGAGAGAGAGAGAGAGAATCCCAAGCAGGTTCCATGGGATCCCATGAACCATGAGACCACGGCCTAAGCCAAAACCAAGAGTTAAATGCTCAACTGACTGAGCCACCTAGTCACCCCTAGACTACTTTTATTAAGCAATTCTGTGTCCTATTTACTAGACCCTGTTAATAAATTTTATTTTATTTATTTGTTTGTTTGTTTATGAGGGAGAGAGAAGGAGAGAGAGTGCAGAGCCCGGTGTGGGGCTCAAGCTCATCTGACACGGGACTCAAGCTCACCAACTGTGAGATCATGACCTGAGCCGAAGTCAGATGCTTAAACCGAGCAGGCACCCTTAAAACATTTTTTTTTACATTTTATTTTTAAGTAATCTCTACACCTACATGGGGCTTGAACTCACAACCCTGAGATTAAGAGTTGCATGCTCTACCTACCGAGCCAGTCAGGCTCCCCTCTAGCCCCCATTAAATTTTAAATAATGGATAAACATAATTTTAATTTAAGCAAATAAGATTTAAACAACAGGTCTGACATCATTACAACATAACCTTGTATAGAAAACTCTTAAGTCACATCATGTTTAACTAAATGAGAAATGTTAAGTAAAAATTTTCTCTATTTATTTTTAAAATTTTTATTTTTTAGTAAACTCTATGCCCAGTGTGTGGCATGAACGCATGACCTCAACATTAGCAGACAGATTACTCCACTGACTGAACCAGCCAGGTGCCCCCCCAAAACACCCTCTCTTAATGTCTACTTATTTTTTTTAGAGAGAGAGAGCCAGACAGACAGACAGAGGCAGAGTGTGAGTGGGGGAAAGGCAGAGAGAGACACACACACAGAATCTGAAGCAGGCTTCAGAGATCACGACCCGAGCTGAAGTCTGACGCTTAACCAACTGAGCCACCCAAGCATCCCAAAAACTCCCTCTTTTAAAACCACCTCACAACTCATTGGATTGACCTAAGTTTTAAGCATGCTTGTATATGATGGCATTTGACCCATTTCTATAGGAGATACCAGAATTAGTTTTACATGAACATTTCTCACAGTATATTTATAATACAGTAATTGTATTTAGATTCTAAAAATGACTTTTCAGTATGACAAAGTCCCACAAACCAAGCTTTTAAAACATTTACTCCATGTTTGCTATAACTGTTTACAGATATGTGCAAAAGCAATCACATTTTTCAAAACTTCCACAACTGTCTTTAAATAAATTGTATCAAGTTAAACAAACAAAACAAAACCCAAAAACAAAAAAACCCTCAAGGATACTGATTCAAACATTTATTCTTAACAAAATAAAACCATCAGGTGAGTTTAGGAACTACATGAAATTACCTAAGATATTTGGAAAAACTTTACACAGCACACTTATTGGTAAAACCTCTGTAGCTCCCATTTCCAGCCTCTCTGCCAGAGTGGCTTCTTCCTGTACTCTGGCTGTTGGCCAGCGTGGGGCCACCCAGCCTGGGAACTACCTACCTCTAGATACTGTTAAGACTGTAGGATTCTCCTCTTTTTGCACCAAATCTTATCCCATCCTTTCTCCCTCTTCACTTACTTATCAGTTTCACCAGTGTACTGGTTTTATTTGTTGTGCAAATGACAAATAAGTAAGAATTACGTGTAACATGTTTGTTATAACAACATGAGTATGAACTGCACGGGTCCTCTGACACATGGATTTTTTTTCGATAAATACAGTACAGGACTGTAAATGTATTTTCTCTTCCTTATGATTTTAATAACATTCTCTTTTCTCTAGCTTACTTTATCGTAAGAATACAGTATAATACCTATAACATACAAAATAAGTGTTAATCGACTGTTTATGTTATTGGCAAGGCAACAGCTGGCTATTAGTAAAGTTTTGGGGAAGTTGAAAGTTATACACACTGTATGGGGGGGGGGGTGGGGATTGGTGCCCCAAGCCCCTGTGCTGTTCAAGAGTCAACTGTTTTTGTAACCCACCTCAAATTCTTTGACAAAGAAGGGGAGAAATTAACAAAACATATGTACACTTCTAGTTCCCTCATCCTTTGTCTCAGGCCACTTTCTTCCTTCCCAACAAGTCAGGTAGATAAAAAATTGTACATCTAGAGGAACTGTCAAAAAAACTTCAGAAAAGAATCCCTAGGGCAAATCGTGAGATCACTAAGTTGCTTATCAATTATTTGGATCAGTATTGTTTAAAAATCAAACAATATAATTTATAAAATTAATAATTATTTTTAAAAGGACTATTTTTTACATATTTGTGTTATGTAGAGCTTACATGAATCAAATAGTTTATTTTTATTTATCTTTTTTATGAATCAAAGAGTTTAAGAATACTGTACTTGCTTTTATTTTAGTAATAACTAGATCAAAGACAAGATATGAAAGTACTTTATACCCAGATGAATATAATAGACTTAGGAGAACAACACGTTTAAAATTCAGGTAGGACCAACTCCCGTGGTGTAACCTATAACTAGGTTCTAATTCTTATTAGTTACACTTTCAAGTTAACATGTTTTGAAGATCGCATTATGAAAACACAAAGTCAGGAAAACACTGCCACCTAGTGAATTATTAGAGCAATATTACAGGATGAGCACTTTCCAAAGCATGCTTCGTAGAACGTTTGAGTCTCATGAAATGCTGGAATCCTGTAGTCTAATAAGGTTGAGAAACACGCAGTATGCTATATTCTCACAGGCACACACAAATTAGCACATCAAAGGCTCTGAAAAGTCCTTCAGTAAAGCGAAACACTCCCAAACTTACTGGACAATGTATACTCCACTGTAATTTTTGTGAAAATACTTAACATCTCAGGGAAATAACATTCTGTAAAGTGCATATTGAAAATGCTATTCCAGATATTAGAATCTCAAAATAACATCTCTTATCAATTTATATCCTAAGGTAGAAAGGCTATTTATGATTCTTGCCTTATTTCACATTATATGGTATCCTAAAATAACTTAAAAAAGATCTTATTGTGGAAAGACATAAGGTCACACACATATATATATATATATAACAACTCAAAACAAAAATACTGATTCTAAGAAAATCTCTTTAAGCACACACCAATAGTCATGGTGTTCCATTATAAAACCACACATTTTATACACTGGAAATACTTACTGTGTAAGATTCAACTAATACTGTGGTTTCTAAGGCCAGCTTCTGCTCTTGCTCAATATTATACCCAACATAACACAATTTTTCTTTAATCATGCGAACTGTTTCAAAGTCAGCAGAATGGTTGAAGGCGTATCCTCGCAAAAGAAGCAGCTGGTACAAAAAAAACAGTAAATTGACAATGAATCTGAATTGAGTTCAACTCTGGAAAAGTCATTACTGCCCACTAAATAGCTCATGTCAATAACAAATGCAATGGACAGTGGATCCTTAGGACTCACTGAATATTTCAGAAATGGGAAATATTACTTTCCATAAAAGGATATATATTTGTTTCACAAAGAGTAAAAGAATTATTAACAGTTCATGAATAATAAATGGGTAAAAGAGCTAAAAAAAAAAAAAAAAGCTAATTTAAAAAAAAGACTTGTTTGAGTACCAATGTTCAGACAGTTTTGTTAAATAATCAAGTCTTAAGTTTTAAACATTTTTATTTTAGAGAGGGAGCAAGAACGAGAAGGGGAGAAGGGGAGAAGGGGAGAGCGAGAGGAAGAATCTTAAGCAGGCTCCACTCAGCGCGGAGCCTGACATTGGGCTCAACCCCACAACCCTGGGATGATGACCTGCGTGGAAATCGAGCTGGATGCTCAACCAACTGAGCCACCCAGGCACCCCAAAACTCTATGTATTAATACATATTATTTTAGTACCGTTATCCCACAATCTGCCACTTGCTCAATCAATGCCATATTCATGAAATATCCCTAGGTCTTAGAAAGTTTTATCCCTAACTTCTAGTATTATATCTGACACGTACTAGATGGGCAAGAGCATTTGTGAATCACATAAATGATAAGAATTCAAGTAGCTGACAGAAAAAACCCTATACCATAATATGTAGCATAAACAAACTGGACTTTGCATATAAAAACTTTAAAAATAAGTCCCATTAGCTAATCTTTGTGAGAAAACCCTTGGAAAGTCCTCAGACAGAACTCTGGCCTAGAATGAGAGTATAATTCTCATTTACTTAATCTCATTATTACTCTAAATGAGACAAAAAGAACCCAATGTCAAGGTAAACACTTAATACGACCCATTTTATCACACAGATATCACCCTAGAATAGTTTCTCAACAGCAGCACCAATGACATTGTGGACCTTACAATTCTTTGTTGGAGGGCTGCCCCACTCATTGTAGGATGTTTAGTAGCATTCCCACACAGCTGTTAACAACCACAACATATCTCCAGACATTGCCAAGTGTCCCTGGGGGACAGCATCAGCTTGGCAGAGAGCCACTGACCTGGAGAGAATATTCTAAGTAACAGAATTCTGATATAGACAGTAGACTAGACTTTTTTCTCCCAATATTAAAATAAATACATATATATATATATACATGCCTCCAAATAATTGCCTTATACACTTTCTCCAGCAATGTTTATAACTAATTATACCCAGAAGTAAACTTTAATATAGTAAACACTAAAAACTGGGTTAATTCCATGAAAACTACTAAATATTAAAGTCTGGTGCAACGGGGCCCGGTTTTTAAACAAATATCGTTAATTTGCGATCACTGTATTTTCTGGGGAAGGACAAGAAAAGGCAACCCAGTCAGGATTATGGCTTTAACATATACCTGTCAAAGAAAGGTTTTATGGCAGAAAAGCCTGCCTCTATTGTTCAAGGAGGTTTTAAGGTCTCTTCTATCTTTGAAATACCTCACTGCCCAGTCCCTGGGAATAGCAAACATAATTATGTAATGATGTGTTCTATTCTCATTACTATACCGGAGAGCATGTGTATAAATCTTACTTGGATTTTTATACGAATACTGGGGTAAATGTGTCACTCCTCCAGTGGTACAGAAGATCTGCTATGGTCCTGAGATGATATATTCAAATATTGTGTTAAGTCAGTAAACACAAACTACAAAAGCTAATTTCTACAATATCTTCTTTTGCTTACCTTGATAAGGTATCTGGTAATATCCCTCCCTGCAATATCTAGTCTCCTGGTAAGGTGAGGGAGAGAAAAGCCTTCATACACTGGACAGATGTGAGTCACACCATCTCCAGAGTCCACCACTACTCCAGTTAATAAACCTGTGTGAAAACCATGAAGTCTTAAATAAAAAGCCAGACCAGAAAAAATCAAAGCCAGCAAATTTCAAAAATTAGCAGAGAAGCCAAACTAGAAACTTCCCCAACCAGAATGGTCTAGAAGCCAGCATTTCTTTATTGTTTGCTATTCTGCAGCTTACTTCTAGTATCTGGACACTAAAGTGAGTATTCTCACACATGTCTCTTGTGAGAGAGACTCTTAGTCTATGTGCCATCCCAGGAGATGGGAAGAAACAGACTCTGAGACCGAAGAATGTCTCTTAAAGCTCAGTACAATTCTTCTTCTTTCCAATTTAATCTTCATCTCCGAATTCCCTTCAAGTGCAATTTTCTAAAGCATCATGGTAACTTTTATGAAAACCATTGTGAGAGATAAATACTACACAAGTTGATAGTGAAGCTTGTTGAAAATAATGTACTTATTATTTTTGTCATATATTCAAAACTATGTTTTGGAAAAATTCCTATTGATAGGAATGACTACAAAAGTTACCTTCGCACAAGGGTTAATGCAGGAAAAAAATACATAACTTTTTCTAATTCCTATTGATAAAATTTCCTATTGATAGGAATGACTACAAAAGTTACCTTCCGCACAAGGGTTAATGCAGGAAAAAAAATACATAACTTTTTCTAATTCAAATTTTCTAGTAGTTAATAGCCTAATAATGTTTTTAAATGTTAAACATTAAATGTTTTAATGTTTATTTATTTTTGAGACAGAGAGAGACAGAGCATGAATGGGGGAGGGTCAGAGAGAGAGGGAGACACAGAATCTGAAGCAGGCTCCAGGCTCTGAGCTGTCAGCACAGAGCCCGACGCGGGGCCCGAACCCACACACCGCGAGATCATGACCTGAGCCGAAGTCGGACGCTTAACTGACTGAGCCACCCAGGCGCCTCAGTCTAATAATGTTTTTAACCAAAAAAAAAAAATTTTTTTAACTCTATAGAATATGCAATGTCTGTAACTTTCTTAACCATTATGTTATCATTTTCACATCCCTGAAGAGGCTCTCTCCATTTTTTTTTTTTTTTTTTTTTTGAGAGTGAGAGACAGCAAGCACACACATGCAGGCGCACAAACAAGCAGAGGGAGACAGAGAATCTTAAGCAGGCTCCATGCCCACAGTGGAGTCCGACACGGCTCAATCTCAGACCTGAGCCAATATTAAGAGTCAGTGGTTCAAATGACTGAGCCACCCAGGAACCTCTCCCTCTTCCTTTTTTAAAAAAAAAAAAAAATTTTTTTTTACATTTATTTATTTTTGAGACAGAGAGAGATAGAGCATGAACGGGGGACAGTCAGAGAGAGAGGGAGACACAGAATCTGAAACAGGCTCCAGGCTCTGAGCTGTCAGCACAGAGCCTGATGCAAGATCATGACCTGGGCCGAAGTCGGCCGCTCAACCGACTGAGCCACCCAGGCACCCCTCCCTCTTCCTTTTTTAAAAAAATGTCTATTTATTTATTTTGAGAGTGAGAGCGAGCTAGCAGGGAAGGGAGAGAGAGGGAGAGAGAGACAGAGAGAGAGAGAATCCCAAGCAGGCTCAATGCTGTCAGCGCAGATCTCACAAACCATGAGATCACAACCTGAGTTGAAATCAAGAGTCAGATGCTTAACCAACTGAGCCGCCCAGGTGCCCAATCCCTCTTTCTTAATACAAACTTGAATGTACTATAATATTTCATCATAATGATTTGTCTTTGAATACATTTACTTAATCTACCTCCTTTGGAGGCTCATATAATGTCTCTCCTTGATTGATGGTGGACATAAATCTTCATAAAAAGGTTCATAAAAACCATTTAGTACCTTTTAATGCTGCATTCCTTTCAACAAGAAACTTCTCATTGAAAAAAAGAGGAATCCACATCATTAATTCAAAAATACTCCCAGTAATATCAACTAAAGCAGGGATTTACATTATATTTTACAAACAGACCTTCTCATGCAACTTCTTCTTATTTTCTCCCACTCCCACCAGGTTACACACTAGCCTTTCCCTGTATAATCTGACCCATTTTCAGTGCCCCCCCTCTTTTTCACTGGATTACTCATTCCTTCCACTTCAATTCCTATGGATTCTTTAAGGTTCAATCTAGTTCATACCTTTTCATTTACACCTTTCCTGACAATTCTAACCTCCAGATCCCCTAATTCCCTTTATTCTCCTCAGTCCTGTGTGTGCGCCATGTAGTCAAACATAGCTTCCTAACCCACTGTGTCACTTCTCTTGTTCAAAACCCTTCCACAGCGCTGAATGCTTCTTCCTACCTTTGCTTTTGTAACTGACAGCACTAGCTACCTTCAAGGAGAATTTTATTGGAGTTCTTTTGTTCATTGCTAGACTATCATTTCTCAAACTAAGGAATCAACAGTTAAACAAAAATGGTTAAATATTAGGAATTAAGTGAGGGTATCTTCCCATTGGATGCAAATAAATTTATGAATATCGCTAGAAAAATCATTTAAGGTCAATTGTATTTATTCAAATATAGTTCAAACAAAAATTCATTTCAGCAGAACTGTCCCATCCTCACCCCCTAAATGAAACTATTATCACCAGTTTTGAAGCTTAGATTCAAAATTTTTAATATCTACTTTTTCCAAGGTATTTTCTAAAATAATTTCTAAAATTTATTTTTCTAAAAATGAAATAAAATTACCTGGATACAAACGCTCCTTGTAAAGTAGCAAGTAATTTTTAATTCCTTCCTCAAAGGAAAAATTATTCACAGCTGGACTGTAATCACCTTAAGATCAAGAAGACCGGGGCGCCTGGGCGGCTCAGTAGGTTGCGCATCCGACTTCGGCTTAGGTCATGATCTCACAGTCTGTGAGTTCGAGCCCCATGTCAGGCTCTGTGCTGACAGCTTGGAGCCTGAACCCTGCTTCAGATTCTGTCTCCCTCTCTCTCTGCCCCTCCCCTGCTTGCACTCTGTCTCTCAAAAATAGATAAACGTTAAAAAAAAAAAAAAAGGTCAAGAAGACCACATCCAGCTTACTCACTGCTATATACTCTGCACTAAACAGAGTGCAAGGTACATTCCACTTGGTGAATGAACAAAGCTTCTTTAAAAATTTAATTCCCCTAAGTAAGTATTTTCTAAGAATCTCTATGTAGTACTAAAGATGGTTTAATAAGCCAATATGTATTTTACAAGGTGATTTTTACTAAATATGTATAAAATAGGATGGCGCTCCATGATATTAAAAAGAGTTTTCTAAGCACTATGTCACATACACTGCTAACTATTAAGGCTGGAGACTTAGCTCAGGTGCCCTTTCCTTCAGAAATCTTCTCTGACATGCTGAATCAAAATGATCTGTTTCAATATCTTTGCCCCCATTAGATTCCATATTCTATGAGGGCATCTTTACATTTCAAGTACCTAAGAGACTGTGTGGCACATATCTGACAGCCCCATAAGTTCTTCATAAGACCATCAGAACATCAGAATGTAAAGAGCTCTCCCCACATGGCCAATTTTTATTCTCAATAGAAAGGAAGGCAGTTACTATCGGCAGCACCAAGAAAACATGTAAGTTAGGAAGACACTGCCAAATGTCTACCTTCTCCTTTGTATTTCATCTACCATGCATAAGGCAGGCGTGATCTTTATTAACTTTTTTGGATCTCTGTATTTTTTTTCTTTAACTCTGCCAATTCTAAGGACAAATCCCATGCTCGTTTTCCACTGTACAAAAAGACGTTATTTTAATACAGACTAAAAGAGGGAACCTCCTACTTCTTAAAAATTGAGAAGTTCTCTTCTTACCTTAGGTCTTTCATTGTTTAATGAAGAAAATAAAAATATATGTGAGATTTTATTTGACAAATTTTAGAAATTATGAAAATATTTGAATAAATCTATAATACTGTGCTTTTCTGGGATTCAAAACTTATTATAAAATCAAATTCCTGTGACATAAAATGCACTTAATGTCTGAATTGTTGTTCTAAAAATTAAGTTTCACCTACCTTGAGCATACAAAGTCAGAACCGCCTGGATAGCTACATACACACCAGAAAACTGGTAAGTTTCAAACATTACCTGAAAATGCAAAAAGAAAGAAAGAAATACTGGTATTTAGAAGTTACATAATAAATATTTATGCTTTCTTGATTGTCACAGAGTGGATTAGTTGCCAAGACAGAATCATGGGACCTATAAGAGTCCTCCATTCTCCTCAGCTACCACAGAGCTCCAATGATGGGAACAGATGTTGGGTAAATACCGAGTTCTCAAGCATTTCATAAGTGTTACAAAGCATTTTTTTTTTTTTTTAATTTGAGAGAGAAAGAAAGACCGTGGGTGGGGGAGGGGCACAAGGAGAGGGAGAGAGAGAGAACCCCTCAACGTCCACCCACATTGAGCCCCTTTAACACAGGGTTCGAGCCCACTAACCGCGAGATCATGCCCTGAGCTGAAATCAATAGTCAGGCGCTTAATGGACTGAGCCACCCAGGTGCCCCAAAGCAAAGATTTTTGAGTGTTTTAGTCAATGGATAATTAGAGTGGAAGAAAGATTTCTGCATTTAAACAAGCCTTTCTTAATGATGTCCCTTAATGGAAATATCTTTTATTTTTAAAATTTTTATTTAGATTTTAGTTAGTTAACATACAGTGTAATACTGGTTTTAGGAGTAGAATTCAGTGATTCATCATGGAAATATCTTTTAATTCAAGGAAAAACTACAGAAATTGCTTAACTGTTGACTCTCCCTCCGATTCCTCTCCCCTAAGCTGAGCCAAGATTGTGGCTCTACCTTCAGCAGTTAAAAAAATGAAAAAAAGAAGAAAAAAGGAAGGTAGGAAAACAGTAGGGCAGAAAGACAAAACTGTACGCAGTAATTCCTGAAGGCTGGCAGATACAGAAACTGCCTAGCTGGTTGGTACTCCCACCTTCCCAGCTTGAGCCCTGGCTGTGGCACTGCTCTCAGCTGAGCTATGATGGAGGGAGGAGCTTCCTTGTGCCCTCTCTGGTCACAACCATGCTCATTCTCTGTAGTCCAGGTGGGCTGGGAACATGCTGCAGGACTTCTTCTGTCATCTACAGTGACCACTCCTTGACTGGCATGGCTGACTACCACTCTGAAAATCTAGATACTCAGAAATTTTATAAGTCACAATGAGACTTATAGAGGATTTAAACGTTGTAACTCTGAAACACATATTCATCAATTAAGCAACTAGATGTTCTAAACATTATTCTATACCATCATCCTTTACTCCCCCTCCACAGAGAAGACAATGGAAGCGTGAAGTTGTATTTGCATTTGTCATCTTGAAAGTCCGTTAGAATTTGTTCTCATCAGTAAGATGGTGAAAAAGTATTTCTAGTACTAAATCAACTTTCTGGATGAGATTAAAGTAGGGCATTATCAGTCACAGCCAAATTTGCACCCACAAGTAAAAAAGAATACTAAACTAAGGTGAGACCTTACAGCACAGTGAGACCAATCCTTGTCATTCTTGCAGATTAAAAAAAACAAAAAAACAAAACAAAACAAAAACCCCCAAAACTACGTGTCCTGGTCAAATAGCTAGCTAGTGGAAGAGGCATCCAGGTATAACATCGTCTCCCTGACTTTTCATCTGATTTGAACGAAAACTTGGTTTTAATTCTGATATTGTGTTGTTTTCCTAAAGAGGTTTCCGTGTTTAGGAACCTTTCAGTTTAATGCAAAAATGCCTCTACTCTGATTTTACAAGGCACTGCTAAAAATAAATACCAATGACACATCACTACTTATACATCAAAAGTATTAGTAGTTATAAGCCATAAGGAAATGACATGGATTTCCTAACTAAAACCAGGATTTAAACATTTTAAAACACTTAATATGAAACTTAAATTTTTATCCAGAATTTAAAAATATTGTCTCACAACAATCTCATTTGAAATCCTTCCAAAATTTCCATCAACACCTAAACATGGTTATGGAGCAAAACAAAATATTTACAGTAAGTAGTGTCTGCAAAGCTCCTAAAACAGAAATAATTATTGCAAGTTTCTACCTCGTATATAACAAAAAACAAAGACAGTTTTTACCTCATATATTAGCAAATATAATGAAAGACAACCTTGAAAAGTTACTTATCTGAACTATGAAGGATGCAGACTTCTTGCTCTCTGTGTCTGCTCCCTCAGAGCCCTTCAATCTGCTCTCACTAGCTTCCCTCTCCTTAGTCCTTAGCCTTCTCACCAATGTTTGATCTCTCTTCCCTGGTGAATGGATTATCTATATCCTGATGACTCCCAAGTTTCTAGTCTAGCCTCAGACTTTTCTTCTGATCTTGATCTTTTTTACAGACTTCTCCTATCTGAAAGTAGAGTAATCCCATGAAACCTTTGGTGAAGCTGAAATGTTGTAAATCAAAGAAGCAATGACCATTAATTTATATGGAAATTAATTTATGAGTGCTCCCAGATGTCAAAAATAACTTCTTTTAGGCTCTTCTGATAGCTTAGGGCACATCTTGCTAATGGATGCACAAAATAAAACGAGATAAAGCACAGATGCTCACTGACACAGTTCAAAGCTAGGGCGCCTTGATGCTCAGATGCTGAGTGTGGTCCTGGGGAACCAGCATGGCAGCACCACTCTCCTGCTATGGGTGCACGCTGCCTCTCTAACAGTTTGCTGCAAAACCAATGCTGAATCCAATTTTTGCTTTTCCCTCTTTTTCATAGAAGTGAAAATCTTCAGACTTTGTTCAGTTAGCAAAAACAGGTACTAGCGTAGGTCTTTGGTAAAAGCAAAGTGGCATAACATGAACTTTTGAAAAGTGGGAGATACCTCTAATTATCTACCTGACATTTTTGACTGGATGTCTAATGAGGGCCTACCATGTCCAAAACTGAACTCTCGATCCTTCCCTCCAAATCCTGTTTTACTTATTTCATCTTCTCCTACCTTGGTTGATGGTACGTCATCCTCCAGGTGTCCAAGCCAAGACGTTTGAAGTCATCCCTGACTCTCCTCTCTATTACCCATATTTATTTAATGCATCAGAACATGCTTTGGCCCTACCTTCAAAACAGATACATAATCTGGCCACTTGTCATTACTTCCACTGCTATTACCCTAATCCTAACCATCATTATCTTCTGCCTAGATAACTGAAAGCCTTCAAACTGGTCTCTCTTCCACTCTTGCCTCCTTATGGTCTACTCACAACCTAGCAGCCACAGAAACCTAAATCTGAGCATGTCCCTTCTGTGTAACAGCCCTTCATTTCACTTGGAGTAAAAGAATGATTCCCTTTAAGGGCCTGCAAGGCCCTGTATGATCTGGCTCCATTACTTCTCTGACCTCATCTCCTGTTGCCCTCCCATACCGGCTTCCTTGCTGACTCTCTAACATACCAGGCTTATTCCCATTTTAAGACCTTCACACTAGCTACTTCCTTTGCCTGGAATGCTTTCCCCTCACACATCCTGGCTGACTCCCTTACTCTTTGTTTTAGTATCACCTTTTCAGGGAGTTCTACTCCCACACCCTATGAAAAATGTAATCTCCCACAACTTCCCCACATTTAGCATCTATTATCTTCTAACAAACCATTCAATTAACTCACTTTTGGGGGGGGGGGGGGGGGTTGTCCCCTGCCAGAATATAAGTTCCATGGCAGCAGGGTTTTGTATACTGATATATTCTACTTAGAAATAATGACTAGTTAGGTGCTCAATAAATAGGATCTGAGGGGAAACAATTATTTTTATTCCCTTGATCCTTTATTTTTTAAAAGATTTTTTATAATGTTTATTTTTGAGAGAGAGAGAGAAACAGAGAGCAAGTGGGGGAGGGGCAGAGAGAGGAGACACAGAATCTGAAGTAGGTTCCAGGCTCTGAGCTGTAAGCACAGAGCCTGATGTGGGGCTTGAACTCACAAACCGTGAAATCATGACCTGAGCCTAAGTTGGACATTCATCCGACTGAGCCACCCAGGCAGGTTCCCCTATTCCCTTTATCCTTAACAACAATGGTAAGATAAAAGAAAGAGCATTTGCTTTAACATGACATCACAGAAACACATATGTACATATCCCACCTAAAAACACTTACCTCTACAATCTTCTCTCTGTTTTTTGTTGGGTTCATGGGAGGCTCTGTGAGTAAGATTTTACAATTTCTGGTATCTATGTTAAGTTTCTCGGGTCCAAATGTATAGTCCCACAGGTGTTTCATGTCATCCCAATTTCGTACTATGCCATTTTCCATAGGGTAGTTAACTTCTAACATTGAGCGTAATTCACTTGCCTCATCACCAACCATAAGATCCTAGAAAATTATAATATCAAAGCTTTAGTCCAAATTTTTGCATAAAATATCTTCAGAAAACTACATTCCCATGATATTTTGGAAAACTTGGGAATAATTAATTTTAATCTTTCTGGCACTTTCAGATAAAGTTCTTCATTCCACAAGTTTAAAAAATCTTTTCTTTCAAGAACAATGCCTTGGAAAGTTTAATCATGAATAATAAATTTTTATGTACAACGTGGTTAAATCAATAAATGGACCTTACCTTTAATACATATGTTTCCAAAAGAAGAGCATTAGCACAAATAAACCCCACATTTTCATATTTTGGAGGGTTTTGTATGAGGTTTCATCTGTTTCTTTTGCTCAAATGTTCAAAAAATAAGGCCTGTGATATGTGAAATAGCACATCAGGGAAAAAAGACTTGTAGAAAAATGCTCAATGCATGCAGCACAGTTCTTCGTACTAAATATCGAAATGGTAAGGGTAAATGATACGTTTTAATGGACTATAAAGCATAATGAAAGAAGCTAAAATTAAATGATTCTTTATTATACTGTAATAAGGCAGATATGCACCACATAACTTGCAAATTTCACAAATTTCTACCTGCATATACCTAAGTTAGAATTGAAATTGAGTTTCTATACATGCCTCACCAAGATCAATGAAAATTTGTAGAGCTACAAAAAAATTAAGACACAGGGAAACAATTTTTAAAAATCATCTCACGAGCAACATTTTCAATCTTAAAGTATAATACTGGAAAACTATGCGATCACACGTGAAGTGGAGTACTCACAAGTCTTGTCTCCAATGAGAGCACACTTAAGATGACCCACATTTGAAAAGTCAAATTTTGTATGTATAATAGAGCTAATGATGTCCTAGAATTTAAGCTTATTTTAGAAATCAGCTAGTCAAGATATTAAATAATCTTGATTTCTACATATACTGATGAACTCAACAAAAAACAAAAATCAGAAATAGCTACTATTTGCTACAACACCTTAAGTTTAAAACATGAAGAAATGAAAAAAAACATTAAAATTAACATAAAATGTCTCAAAATGAAGTTTAAATATATAGGAGTTTAAAACTTTTGAAAATGATAATTAAAAACAGGCGAGGTCTCGAAAAAAGATTTCTGGAAAATCCACTGAAAGCAACAACAAAAAGGAAAAACAAAGTTAAAGCAGATGCTAGAAATGTTCACTAAAACTTCTCTGTTGCAACTAATTTCTTATAAAGTTAATTTACCATAACTCAAATGTACTGTAACTTAAGTATTAACTGTTTAAAATCATCTGATAGGAAAACACAAAACTAAAAATCCGTATCTGTGAATTCTAGTCAATGACACACATATGTTGAATTATTTAGGGAGAAGTACATGGATACTTTGAAATACATCAAAAAATGAGATAGACTGATGGAGAGATGAATAAATATGTGATAGGTCAGTAGAGTAAATATTAATGTCAGAATCTAGGTGATGGGTATATGGGTTTCACTATAAATTCTTTCAACTTTGCTATACATTCTAAATACTTGTTAATAAAATGTTAAGGGGGAAATCTATACCTACAAGAATATGTATTACTATTGACCATTAACAAATATAATACACAATTTTCTTACTTACTTTCCTCTAGAATGTATCTTTCTATGGGTTGCACAAAATTAATTAATTAATTAGATGTCTTATATAATCATTATACATTCACAATTATAGTTCAACAAATTTAGAATAAGTCTGATCTGATTTCATCAGAATATTTACTTTTTTTCCCATGCAGGAATAGGGACTTACATATGTCTGACCCAGCACCAACTCAAAATAAAAGCCTCATCTATCTACTTCTAGAACATACATACTATAAAGAATTAACTGAAAGAAACATCTGGCATTGAATATTTTACCATCCTCTGAACAAAGAGGAGGGACAGTTAAAATGGAAAACAGGTGTTAACCGATTAAATTAGTACACATATTTGTGAGTAGTTCAAGCACCTACTTTAAAATTCACCTCTAGCTAAAAATTTTAATTAAAAATATCCTAAAACGTATAATCATCCCTAGAACATTTCAACTTCCAAAACTACAAGTGCCAAGAGCTTTGTAACTTGCCCTCATACCTCAGAACCTTAGATTTTTACCACCCATCTCATCACTGGACTTCAAGCCTAAACTATCACCTACTACCTGAAAGAATAAGAAATCACAGTAACTGTCAGAGATGCTGTTTCAAAGGCATTTATATTTTATGAAAAGCAGGCAGTGTAGCTTATATTTGCCAAGAATTATTTTGAACAATGTCACCTCAAATTGGAAAACAGTGAACACACTTTAAAACCAAAGTCTCTGTCAAAGCTGCTCACAAATAGTATCAAAAACAGACAAACCTGAAAATACCTACTACTGAAGCACTTCAGGACTATCACAAAAAATATATATTAAGAGAGTGAATTGTCTGGGATGTGCCCATCTTGAGTTCAAAAGAAAAAGGAGCCACACAATGGTATTTATTTAGGGGGAAGATCTGTTGTTTATGGAAAAGTCTTACAAGACTTTCACATTTTTCTTATTTATTCTCAAGTAATGTTGTAAAATCTGCTCATCAATAAAAATGGTATAGGAAACAAGTCAACCTCTTTTCCTCCCCTTTTACTATCTATAGCTCATCTGCTTATTAAAATTTTGCCCAGTTTATTAAATACTATGCTATATGTGCTACCAAACTGGAATTCAAAAATATACAGACTATGATAGGCAATGTTCAATTTAACATTGATCAATAAAATAGATTTATCCAAATGTAACAATTTCATCCCAATTCTCTGGATCATACATATCCTAAATAAAGCTACTTGGTTTCTAATATTATGCACACCACATTCCATTTTAATTATAACATTCATCTACAAGAAACACAAGGAAAACAATTCAAAACTATGTTAGTAATTAGTTCTGGTTTGGTCCATTGTATGCAATCAGGAAAGTACAGGACTTAATTAGTTGCTACCCAATTGAAGCAATGAAAAAGGTTAAAAATCAAAGTACTTAAAATTAAAATATGGAATCACCCCCCTCCCCAATACTACAGGGACACAAAACAACAACTACTGTCCCATCAAGCAAAAGTGGAAAACAAACAGAGAGCATGTGTGTAACCTCACTTACCATCTTTTTGTTATTCTACTTCAACAGGTCAAGAAAGGTGAAGAAAGAGAAGGTAGAAGTAAGAGTCAGAAAAGGCCTAAATAAAATCCTCACTGAAATTTTTAAACATAACAAGCAATAGAGACAAATTAGGTAGAGGTCAGATGCAGTACTATATTTTACGGAGTTAATAATTAGGGCCAAAGTAACATGGACAGTTATTACTCCTGAATGAAAATTAACTCATTAAACAATTTAAGTTTCCAGTTTTTAGTCTATCACCACATTTTAGCTAACAAAACACAAAAAGTATAAGTCAATCCACTAGGCACAGGAATTCCAAAAAGTCAAGTTTCTTTAATTCTTTACTGAATTTAAGAATCTTAAATAAGGAAAATAAATGATAACAGAAAAGGTCTAGCTGAGTAGGCAGAGGGTGAGTTTAGACTGCTTTTACCAAGTGCTAGTAGTCCGGTTAAATTTGACACAGATTTCTTTTACTATTTTCTACTGGAAGAACAAATTAACTTGAGAGACTTAAAAGACTGAGCAGATTGAACAGAACTGAGCCAACAGAACACAGAATGACAAACCATACAAGCAAATGCTACTGGGGAATTCCTCAGCAAAAATGTCGTAGAATATGGGCTAGTTTCATTTCTATCACTTGGCCTTAAAAAGCAAGAAAGTGGGAGTGAAAAGATATGTAATTATTTCTGCCATGTTAGAGAATAAAAATGGTTAGACATGACGTATCTTTACACCTCAAAAATGTTATTATCCATAAAGTATATAAAAAAGACATTCTTTAAAAGCCTGATACTGAATGAAAAGTGTGACTTCCAACTTCATTAAAAGAAGTTTGTCCTTATCACTATTATCAGTTAAATTTTAACTCGTTCATTTAAGATTAAATGCAATCAGAATGAAAGGCACTCACAAAAAGAGAATAAGGTATCCCCTAAATTTCCCAAAAGACCCTGAAAAAAACCATTATCATGTTGAATGTTCTGAAAATAACAAAACAGGGGCCAGAATCATTCATTATTTTAAGTCTTTAAGAATTTAACATAGAACCTAAGTTTCAGTTGTATTTTTATTCACTGTGTAACTCAATTCTTTAGTAACAAGGGCAGAGAGCTACCAAGTAGCTAATCTCTACTAGCTATTATCATCTTCCTAGATATCTCAAACCAATGTCCCAAAGAGGTACATCCTAATTCCTATTTCAAATGACTCATAATCTAACTGAAGTTTTGCCAGACTGTCCAGATAGGACCAACAATGCTACCTTGTTCACAATTCACTCAGTAAACAGGCCCCTAAATTCGACTGCATTGTTTAAGATCCCTAGGCCACCTGAAGAATTTAAGTCAATTGGTGACCAACGACCTTTTGATTGTTCTATTTCTTTTCTTTCTTTCTTTCTTTTTAAATATTGTAACTCCCACTTGATTTCCAATCCCTTGAATACAGAGAAAAGTCTTATCATCCTTAATGTCCAGTCTCTCATGTTAGTACAGTGAGTAGGCAATGACAACTTTCCCTCCTCTCTCCTCATGGGAAGATAAATAATGCAAGGCCAAATAAAGACTTGCGGGGCTTCCTCCTGCACACTATGGAAGTCAGTTATTATATTAGTGAAAAAAGAAACCAATGAAATTGATATCTTATGTTTTCCTGACTAGCTATATTCAAAAGTAGGAACATCAGGCCATGAGAACATGAAAAGTCTTAGGTTCCAAATAGACACTAACATATAATGAAAAATATATGGAATTGAAAGACATAAAAATATCAGGCTGATTTCTTTTAAACATTATATGTAACAGAACTTTGAGTCACTAATATAATATTCACATCAATATAAAAATCTTATTAAGAGTTTACTCCATTCAGAGAGTAATGGCATCAGTCATACTTAAAGTCAGATGAAATTAATTTCAGTTTTTGTGCCTTTCTTCAAGTGTTGATATAAATTAAAAATACAAGAAATTCAGTCCTCCCTCTTTGCTTTTCATGGCATCATATCTTAAAACTACTAAATTCAAATTCAAAGAACCCCTCACAAGTTTTGATCCTCATTTATCAATAAATCAAATATTACCTTGATTTCAATGTTTCCCACTTTGGTGGTTGATCTGATAATAGGTCTTCCAACCAAAGCTGGGAAGATGTGTTCTGGAAAGTTAGAGCCTGCATATCCACACTTCACAAACTGGAAGAGAACAGTAAAAGTGGGTTAGTGTCGAGGTATTTACTATGTCCATTTAAAAACAGCATCTGAGGGGCTCCTAGATGGCTTAGTCACTTAAGCATCCGACTTTGGCTCAAGGTCATGATCTCACAGTTTGTGGGTTCGAGCCCTGCATCCGGGTTCTGTGCTGATGGCTTAGAGCCCAGAGTCTGCTTCAGATTCTGTGTCTCCTTCTTCTCTCTGCCCCTCCCCCACACTCTCTCAAAAATAAACAAACATTAAAAAAAATTTTTTTAAATAAAGAATAAAAATAAAAACAGCATTTGAAAAATACCACTTTACATTTATGCAATATTTTAAACTTTTGGTGCTTTCAAATTATCCAAAGTAGTCACCCAACCTGTCATCCTCCTTTTATTTCCTTTATGGCAGTGACTACTTCCAGAATTCATGTTTATTTGCCAGTTAACTGCTTAATTAGTGCTTAAGTCTCCCAGTACAGAGAAAGTCTCAGGAAAGCAGGGAGCTTAACCTGAGCAGTTCATGGTGGAGCCCAATGACTCAAAGAGATCTCAGCACACAGTGGTCACACAAGTGGGAAATGGACAGATTCACTCAACAAATGCTAAGAACTTTTTAAAAGAGAAACGTTAGAAACTGAACAGAACTAAAGCTTCAATTCTTTTTTTTTTTTTGAGAGACAGAATGTGAGGGGGGAGGGCACAGAGAGGGAAGGAGAGAGAGAATCCTAAGCCGGGTATAAACTGTCAGCACAGAGCCCAGTTCAGGGCTCAATCTCACAAACCATGAGACAAAGACCTGAGCTGAAATCAAGAGTCAGATGCTTAACTGACTAGCCACCAAGGTGCCCCCTAAAGCTTCAATTCTAAAGCAGGCTTTCATTCATCTCTGGCAATTCCCTTAAGAAAAATTTATCAAAATAGCGGGGGGAGGAAATGGCATCTGGGCTAGCATCATGTTAACACAAACATTTATTAGGCATTTTTAAAAATGTTTTTATTTATTTTTGAGACAGAGCACAAGCAGGGGAGGGGCAGAGAGAGAGGGAGACAGAATGTGAAGCAGGCTCCAGGCTCTGAGCTGTCAGCACAGAGCCTGACACGGGGCTTGAACTCACGGACTGTGAGATCATGACCTGAGCTGAAGTCGGACGCTTAACCGACTGGGCCACCCAGCTGCCCCATTAGGCATTTTTTTTAACCATTTATATTTTCATATTTAGATGGTTAGTAATACCAGGTAACATAATTTTATATTCAGACAGTGTACTCCTTCAATGAGGGCATAACATTGACTCTGATAATGTTTAAGAAACTAATACAATAGGAAATTTAACAACTACAGTAAAACTGAAAATAGAAACAAGGTTTTTTGTTGTTTTGTTTTTTATTTCAGAGAGAGTGAGTGTAAGCAAGGAGAGGAGTAGAGGAGAAAGAAAGAGAGAAAGAGAGAAAGAGAGAGAGAGAGAGAGAGAGAGAGGAGCCTGATGCGGAGCTCAATCCCACGACCCTGGGATCATGATCTGAGACGAAATCCAGACTCAGACGCTCAACTGACTGAGCCACCCAGGCACCCCAAACCAAGGGTTTTTAATTCTTATACCAATAATATAGTCTGTTTAGTCTTACTTTTAAGAGCAGTCATTGCAAGGAAAATGCAATTAAAACTTCAGGGCAAGAGGAGGAAGCTACAGAACAGGATATGTAATCATAGTCTCTACTCTCTTCCTTAACAAGTCTCTATTCAATGTGCAAGGATGTTTGCGTCTATTGATGAATCCCAAGTGCCTAGAACAGTGTCTGGCATATAGTTAAGTGCATACTATATAATTGATCAATAAAAACTAGAAGTTTTGCTGTTGTTTTATGAGTATGATACTGCGATTATTTTTTTTAAATGCTTATTTATTTATTTTGAGAGAGAGCAAGCAGGGGAGGGGTAGAGGTAGAGAGAGACAGAATCCCAAGCAGGCTCCATGCACAGAGCCCAAAGCAGGGCTCAATCGCATGAACCATGAGATCATGACCTGAACCAAAATCAAGAGTCGGATGCCTAGCTGACTAAGCCACCCAGATGCCCCGTGTGATTATTTTAATACAGAGCATATGTTTCATATTGAGAAAAAGTGCATTGTTCATGGCTCCAGGCACCATACATTCTCCGAGAATTAAGGAGAAAAACAGTATCCAAATGTGACACATGACAGCAATAACAAAAAGGCTGACAGAAACTTTTAACCTACCCCTTGACAGAAAGCTACTATCTACAAGGAACAGTTTTATTTGATGGTGGTAAAAGTTAGCAACAATCTTAAACTTACCAACTTTTGACTAACTCCCCAAAATACAGAATTTTCTTATTTCAAAGATCTCTACAACAACCTTGGTGGAAATTTTGATGAACCACATTTAATTATAAATAGCCAAGAACATTCTGCCATCCAGAATTTCAAATGAATTGTAAGACTTTTATAAATAGAGCTTTTAAAATATGTTAAAGTCATGACTTATGCAGATTAATGTTATGAAAAAAATCTGTCTGAAATACCACCTGAATTTCTACCTTCTCAGTTCATATTTACATTCTAGAATCTACATAAAACATACTGTTCATATACATTTTCTTCCAAACCCACAAAACCTAGTCCTGGTCAGTTTACCTCTGAGCCACCAAGGCTGGGGAATTTTTCAGTTACAGATACCCATTTCTAAAACTACTTACTGGATTATCTTTCAAGGCAGTAGTACAATATGATGGCATAAGGAACAGATTACTTGTTTGCTCATAACTACTTCTCCACTTGAACAGTGGTTGACAGTGAAGAACTACAATATATTCTTACCCTAAAGGAGTGTTAAATGGAATTCAGTAGTGCTAATCCATTTTTACAAGATGTCTTTTCAAATATTTATCAGTGAGACCCAGGAGTTGGAAAGACAACTGCCACAGAGGAAATGAATAATATCTAATATTTTCAAGTACATTAACATTAAGAGGAAAAAAATAAAACCTCTCACACTCTTCTAAATCCTAAACTCTTTTGCCCTTAAGTCAAAATTCAGCTCACTTGATATGAACTGAAATGATATGGAAGGACAGAGAATCTCTTGTCATTATTATTCCAACCATACCCAAATTTCTATATAAATAAAATTTGTTATGAGCATCAGCCCAGTATCAGCACTGGTCATAATTTACCTTATATTCCAAATATAGAAAGTAAATACTATGCAGATATTAAATTCTTATGTTTACCTCAAAGTAATGAATAGATAAGGACACTGCATGGGCCAAAACTGTCCATTCACGTAGCTGAAAATGCTCACTTATCTATGTTTTTAAAGAAATTGTAGAATGACTGAAAAAAGAATCAACAAATTTGTAAGGGTCATCTTCAGCATATTAAACATAAACAAATGATTTAAGAGAGAAATCATTAAAAACTGGAGGTGGGAGGATGAGCCTGGCATAGGAAATAAATCAAGTCCTGGTGCAGGGGGGAGGCAGTGAAGGTTGACATGCCTCCCCTCTCATTCTGAGCTACACATACTCAGGAACATGCAACATGGCAAATCCATAAATAATCACAATAGTCAATGTTTACTGATTATAAATGTTCAGATGGGTGGTTTATATCTTAAAATTCTTTTTTGAGCATATTTTAAGGGATAAAATAGTTGCCAAGTGACTAACATAAGAAGACCTCCCTGAAATTTGAGACCCTCTGAAACTATAAAACCAATTGTAAACCTACTTATTTGTGCTTTACAAAACAAAAGGAAATTTGGCTTTAATTCAAAGATATCAATCACTTATTAATGAAATTACTTATTCAGCTTAAGCAGTAGCTTATTGGAAACAGATGCTGCCATAGCAATCCAGCGAGAGCGCTCCTACAGGGTATTAGATACTTAGTCAAAACGACAATAGCTGCACTCTTTTGCATTATTTCAAATGTGAAAGCATTAATAGCTATGATAACAAGAATTTAATTAAAATAATCTATTTCTTAATAACATAAAGTGAACAGACAATCCAGCATTTCCCTTCTTGTAAAAAGTCAGTACTTAAAAAAAAATCTAATTCATGTAATAAAATGCAAAGAAAATAGTGTTTTCTAAACTACTCAATTAGTATCCTTTTAATCCTTGAAGTACTTCCCCTACTCTAATCATTTTAAGACTTGCACTTAGTTCTCTCATTGTGTGTTTAAGAAATAGATTTTACCATATATAGTTTCCTCTTCATAGCACTGTGGTTTGAACTGGCTCCCTTACTTGCCACTGAGTCATCAAATGGTAAGAACATGAACAGTATAATGTTCTTTCAAGCAAAAATTAAAACAAAAAAATTCATCTACATTTGCTCTAAAAGTACCCTTATCCCCTCAAATAATAAACTGGGATTTACAAAGCCTCACTTGGGCTTATTTAATTTGTATTTTTCCTTTATTAATTTAGTTTGATGGTGTTGACATAATCATTAATTTAATTACCTAGTGACTATTCTGATCTTAAACCACCAAAATACTTATTCTATTCCAAAGCATTTTGCAGAGCGAAGCCAAATTTGTTTTTGGTTTGTTTACACTTCAAGTACTCCTAAGTTCAACATATAAATTAGCAAAAATCTGATGAAGCAGGTCATAAACAACAACAAAGCTGAGAATTATAAATGAAAGTATAATTATTCTAGCACTATAAGCTACTTTGCATCACTAGACCCTAAAAATTGTACCAGTCACACAGTAGCCACAGAAGTCTTCCTGGTCAGTGAGCTATCTCAGTGCTGATAAAATCACCCAACTTTGGTAACAATACACATCAGGGATCTGGGCCAACTCTTGAAAGACAGCTAAACCTAAGCAGATCTCCAGACTTTCACCTATCTGGCCATTTTCAGTAGCTCTATTTAGAGGGAGCTAACTCTGTGTTAGGTTTGAATGGTTATGAAGATGGAATGCATAAATTATTGGAATCAGATGAGTTTTCCTCCTCTGGGCTACCCTAATGAGGGAGACCCTGGTTAGTTGGGAGCTAGTGAGGAAGAGAGGCAGGAACAAATCTGGCACGTGATCATAAGAACTCACCCACTCTTAGAGCATTCAAATTAGGGCCTGACAGAGGGGTTAAAAAAAATCATCAACTTCTCAAATAGCCTAAGTTTAAAACCTAAAATGTATAAGAGGCAAGTTGCTTTCGGAAAACAACTACTCACATATGAATACCTTCTGTAATATTTAATTGTAGATAACTCACTATAGCTTCAGGTACCTAAACAAAATCAAGATGACTATCAAGTATAAGCAGTAAGAAATCTAGAATTTCTATATTTAGAATCCTCTATGGGGCGCCTGGATGGCTCAGTCGGTTAAGCGTCCAACTCCAGCTCAGGTCATGATCTCACAGTCCGTGAGTTTGAGCCCCATGTCGGGCTCTATGCTGACAGCTGGGAGCTGGGAGCCTGCTTTGGATTCTCTGTCTCCCTCTCTCTCTGCCCTTCCCCAGCTCATGCTCGGTCTCTCTTCTCCTTCAAAAATAAATAAACATTAAAAAAAAAAATTTAGGATCCTCTAAATTTTCAGAAATATCACAGCATTCCTAGCTACATATCACACCAGAACTGTTTCTTCACTTGAAGACAATCATGTCTATAGAAAATCTGGAAAAAAAATTAAAATAAATAGAAATATAACACCAGTACATAAATTTTTGTTCAAATTAACTACATTTTTCCTTTATGTCATAGTAATTGATCTTTTGTTTTAAGGCACAAGATTCTTAAATTATGGATTAGCCATAAGACTAATCAATAACATACAATCAGCTTTCTATCAAAGGTAAACCAATAAAATAGTAACATAAATGAATTCATGGCTAACATTTCTATTCTAATTGAATATCAAAAAACTCATACACTACAAAACACAGGGTTGGTTACCCTTCAAAGAGGAGGAATCCATTGAAATACAACTGTCTCTGATTTCTAAAAAAAAATTTTTTTAGTGTTTATTCATTTTTGAGAGATGGAGACAGACAGAGCACAATCAAGGGAGGGGCAGAAAGAGAAGGAGACACAGAATCTGAAGCAGTCTCCAGGCTCCAAGCTGTCAGCACAGAGCCTGACGCAGGGCTCGAACCCAGGGACTGTGAGATCATGACCTGAGCCAAAGTCGGATGCTCAACTGACTGAACCACCCAGGCGCCCCATGATTTCTAAAGAGAATATCAGGCGTATTTACAAAACAAAATATTTTAAATTCAATCTTTGAAGCTTTAAATTTAGTTAAGAGGTCAATTTGAGACTACAGGGGGAATCAGGTTACTATATTTTTTAAAAGCACCTTCAACTGTAAAAGTAACACACACTTATCCCCAGTCTCACAGGTAACTACTACGAACATACCTTTCTTTCCCTCTAAAACTTTCATGTACAAGTTTGTGGTCTTACATAAACGTATTTAATAAAGAACACTCACACAAACGGGATCATTCTAAAACTTTTTAAAAACTTAACCAGTAAGTCTTAGACATGTTTCCATAGCAGTGGATCTTTTTTTTAAGCATGCCATTTTATATGGATGTCTCATATGAGAACTCTTCTTACTCTCATGTTTTCAACTTAGTTCATATAAAACTAGTATAATTATTGCTTGTAAAAGTCTGTAGCACAGTACGGGCAGTGTTACGTCAGTAAATATCAGCTCCTTTTTTCCTCTCAACAATCCAGTTTCTAAAATAATTTCAAGTAAAATCTTTTTTTTTTCAGGCTACACATAGTGATTTGACAACTCTGTATGTTATGCTACACTCACCACAAGTGTAGCTACCATCTATCACCATATAATGCTATCACAATACCAATGACTATAATCCCTATGCAGCACCTGTCATCCCTGTGATTTACTCATTCCATAAGTGGAAGCCTATTTTTTAAATTCACATGTCACATTCATGGAAAAGAGGAGGAAAGTTACAAAATACTGCAACTCCAAAATGGTTAGAAATCACCGTAATGTAGGGGGAAATGATCACTATCGATCTCATCCCGAGTAAGTAACATTTCTATCTTCTAATGTGCTGCCCTAAGTAAGTTTTCTTTTGGGTGGGGGGTTGAAAGTAACAACTTTCAAGTGATTTCTAAATCAGTATTTTAGCCAAATTTTTATAATCACTTCCCTTTTAGAATCTAACATCTAATATGATCTGTGTTCTGCACCTAAGGAAAAAAATGAAGGCGGGGGGAATACCAAAACTAATCAACTTCCTCTAAGGTCCAAAATTAACACTTGGGCCTTGAAAGGTCCTAGATCTCCCAATATCAATGGAACATACTGTCTCCATGGGGCTGCACCGGGGCCAAATTCCCAGTATGCAGAGCAAAAAGTAAATGATGCTCTGCTAAACTCCCCCCCCCTCCCCGCCCCTTAAAAACTGCGAAAGGGCTGCGGCTCATTGCATGACAGCACTTCCCCCTTTTTTTTTTTCTTTAAACCCGTTTCCTGCCTCCCGTTCGGTATCTTCCACTATACACAGGAAGAGGAAGGCCTCTTGGTTCTTTCTCCTTTCGACACAACCAGCGACCCTGGGGAATGGAACCCTCAACGAACAAACCTACCCAGCCTTTTTACCCCTCCAGTCCTTTAGCCAAACTGTCTCCGCTCCGGCGCGGAGCCGGCCCCTGCCGGGCAGCAGACTGGATCCCCAGTCCAGCGTCGGCCTCGCCCGCCGCCCTGACCCCGAGCCGCAGGGGTAGCAGGCTCGGGGACACCAGGGCTGGACTCTGTCCGCTAGCTCCCCACGCCCGCAGAGGCCGGAAGAGCTGCCCCGCGCCCCCGGCCCCGGCAGCCGGAGGGCCCAGGGGTGCAACCCTGGGCGCCGAGGGCCGGCGCGCCACTAGCACATCCCCGCCGGGGCCTGTGGCCACGGCTTCTCCGCCGGGCTCTTACCCCGGTGCCGTTGTCGCACACCACCACCTTCCTGCCCTGGCTGTCCATCGTGCGCCCGGAAGAGAGCCGCCGCCGCCGAACGACCTACAGCCCCTGCTGCCCGGCCCTTTCCTCTTCCTCCTCCTCTTTCACAGCCCCTCCTTCAGCCCAACTTTCTTCCCCCAACCGGAAGTCACTGCACGACCCCACCCGCCATTTAAGACACAGCCTGCACGGAAGCGGTGGAGGTGGGAGGGAGGGGGCCGAGACTGGCAGCAGTACGCTCCAATAAGAGATGGAGCCTACAACTGAGGCCCCGCCTACAACTCTGGCTTCAGCTTCTGTTCCAGCTCAGGCGTACGGGTTACCGCCCACCCAGGTTCTTCCTCACCGCTTTTAGTTCCTGGATCTTCTCCCGGCCGTAATGGCGGCAGATCTGGCGGATGCGTCGGCCAAAGGCGTCGCAGGAGTTGAGGGGGTCGCTTACCGGTCTGCAAAAGGTGCAGGCAGGAGAAAGACCCTGGATCTGTTGCGAGATGGCAGTGGAATGTAGCGAGGAGAGACGGCCGGGAGGGCGGAGGGCATGGGAAGTAAACCTGGACTTCCCCGCTGACGACCAATGAACGTGGCTTGGTGTATCATAGCTTTTAGGCCTTTTTAATGAGCAGAGCGGGGATGGATACACACACATGAAATCATGCGTTTATAGTCGATGTCTCCCAATTCCAGCCCAACCCCTTTTTACCCAATTTGCTCATATCAAGCGAGCAGGAGCGGGTGCCTACCTTTTCAGCGTCCTCGCTCACCACCTCCCTTCCAACAGCACATTGCTTCACTCTTCTTCAGTGTATGTACTTTTTGAACCCAGAGTCTTGGCTTTGAAATCAGACAACCCGAGTTTCAGATAGGGCCCTGCCACTCAAGAATTTTGTGATTTTGGACATCTCCTTGCTTATGCATAGGAATACTAACCTCTACTTCCATGGGTGGTTGTGAGGATAAAATGCATAAAGTATCCATTCAGTGGTGGCTATTTGTTATTAATTAAATACCTTTAAATATATAGTTCTTTCTATTTATAATGCCTTTACCTTTTTCATCAATCAGGAGACTTCTGCTCATGCTCTAAACCCAGTTGTCACGTCTATGAAGACTTTGCTGGATAACCCTCAAGATGCTCTTTACTCTTTCTTCACTATTAGTTTACCGTGGGTATGTGAATAACATTTTTGTGCTTATCACACTCAACAAATATTGGATGAGTGATATTAAAATTTGTCTAGAAAAAATGCCATCATTTTTGAGAGGTGAGAACTAGAATTGTGCCTTTCATATGGCTGTACATGTACAGGGACTAGAATAAAACCTGGATCATGAGCCCTTCAGTCCAGTATTATAATACTAGGCTGCCTCTCAATTTTCACTTTGTTCTGTTCTTAGACCATTGGTTTCTACACTGTCATAAAGGCATAGGCGACTTTATTCTAATTTAATCTTACATGGAACCTCAACATATAAAATAGATTAAAATCTGCCATAATTGTTGGAAGTTTGACAAATTAGAACGGATAGGAGGCCTCGGAAATATGTCTTCCCCGCACCTGCTTCAGTAGTGGTTAAGGTACCTCAGCCTGCTAAACAGTGCATTCGTTCACAAACCACATCTTCCTTTTGTGGCCCCAGTGCCTAGCACTGTGCCATTTTCCTCCTGTAGGTATATTTATTTGGTCTGAGCAAATTGAACTCAAACATTTCTGTGTCCTTTTAATTGTCCTCTCTATGAAATTAAATTTCATACTTTTATTTTTTACTTTTAAAGAAATTATAATTTTTGTTTTCTTACAATTATAGAAACAATACATGCAGATGATAGAAAGTATCAACAAATATTCACTACACTAATGAAAATGCAGCAAACCCCTTGATTACGCAAATTCAGATTCAGTACTATTGGTAACTGGCTCCTGCCTTCTACACCAGGCACAACCTGGTCGTTTCACTTTCCTCAAAATAATGTGATCATACATTTTAAGGCAATTATTTTGGTGGGGGGAGGGGAGGGAGACTTCATTTCTAGCCTTCTGTGGCGATTTTGCATACATTATTTCACACAAAAATCTTACTAGGTAAATATCCCTATTTTACACATGAGAAATGGGGCTTTAAAAAATTAAGGTTAGCAAGGTGGTAGGATAGAAGCTTACATAACAGAAATCAATATATTTTCATATGTCATTAGTGAACAATCTGAAAATGAAATTAAGAAGACAATTCCATTTCCAAGAACATCAGAAAACTCCAAATAAATTAAATGCAAGGCCTATACACTGAAAACTGAAACATTGTTGAGAGAAATCAAAGATCTAGATAAGTAAATATACCATGTTCGTGGGTTGAACATCCATTGTTAAGATGACAGTTCTCTCCAAATTAATCTATAAATTCAAATGTAATCTCTATCAAAATCCCAACAGACTTTCTTTCATTTTAGAAATTGACAAGTTTGATCCTAAAATTTATACAGAAATGCAAAAGAATCAGAATAGCCAAAACGATTTTGAAAAAGAAAAGCAAAAGTGGCAGACTTCCACTGATTTCAAAACTTGTTATAAAGCTATGGTAATTAAGACAATGTGGTATTGGCACAAGGATGGACATACAGATCAATGGTACAGAATAGCCCAGAAATAAACTCTTACATTTATGGCCAATTGATTTCCAACGAGCGTGCTAAAACAATTCAATGGCAAAGGGTAATCTTTTTTTTTTTAACAAATAGTGCTGGGACAATTGGATATTCTTCTATGTGGAGGATAAAAGAAGAATTTTGACCCTTATTTCACACTATACACAAAAATTAATTCAAATGGATCATAGATTTAAATTTGAAAGAGCTAAAACTCTATACATTCTGGAAGAAAGGACAAGAAAAATCTTTTGATGTTGAGGTAAGCAAAGATTGCTTGGCTACAACACCAAAATCATGATTCAAAAAAAAAAAAAAATGATAAACTGGACTTCTCAGAAATTTAAAACTTTTTATTGATGGATTAAGAAAAAGAAAAGAAAAAAAGAAGCCACAGACTAGGAGAAAATATTTGCAAATCATATATCCAACAAAGGACTTATATCCAGAATAAATTAAGAACAACAATAGTAAGACATATTATCTAATTTTAAAGTGGGTGAAAGATTTGAATAGACATTTCACCCAAGAAGTTTTATGAATGGCTAACAAGCACATGGAAAGATGCTCAACATCATTAATCCTTGAGGAAATACAAATGAAAACCCTAATGAGAGTGGTGGCCTGCAGGCAGCAAGGCCACAGGTGGGCTGGCTTTGGTGCCCCTCTGCCAGGCAGTCAATGCAGGGCCTCCCCAGGAACAGCTGGGACTGCAGGGCAGGCGGCCCTGCTGGTTGGTGGGAGCTGCTAGGTGAAAGCCTTGCACTCCTGCGCAGTTTCAGCATCTTCCTGCAGGGCTGCTCTGGGCAGTGGCCTTCAGCACATTGAAGCTCAAACCAAAGAACCAAAGCATGAAAGAAGATACGGTTTTTAGATACTTCCAAACAAGCCATAGTTATGCTGTCCATCCACTTTGCAAACCTAGCAGGTCTCATTGAAGAGGATCCTTGTTCACTTCAGCTCCCTCTTGGGACATAACTGTGGGCATGCTGCTCACCTACATGGGCGTGCAAGTCCGTCTGCGTCTTGATAGAGTGGCAGCAGTGAGAGTCCCCGTTCTGATGAACGTGGAGACCTTCTGCAGTGCAGAGCCTAAGGCAGTGTGCTCTTTAACACCATGATCAAGACTTTTTAAAAGTCTGTTGTCTTCATCATCCTCTTCACACATCAGTGGGAAAAGGTGGCCCTATTGAGTCCCCTGAAAACTCAGACCTGAAACTGGCCATCATCATGCTGATCATCCCCTTCCTCGTCAATGCTTTGATGTTTTGGAGAGTGAACAACTTCAGGAGAAAGGGGAGGACGAAAGCTAAACTAGAAGAAAGGGGAGCCAATCAGGACTCAAGGGAGGAGAGCAAGGTCCACTGCTGGAGGGCTGAGTCCAATGTACAAGGAGTCGGAGTCTGCGATCCTGATCTCAACGGATGACAAGATGGAGGTGCGCAAGGTGGAGGGGCACCTGCGCAGACCAATGCCCTGAAGGCTGCCGAGAAAAAGGAGCACCGCTTACTGTTGCCAGTATGATATTCCCATGCTGAGGTCAGGTTTGGGGGCCCAGCCAGCTGCCTGGTGGGCCAGCAGTCACTCCACAGTGTCCTTCCCGTCTCTCTTACTCTTCCCTGCCTCTTCTACCTCCACTCCTCTTGCTATCTCTGCTCACTCCCAGAATACTATGACTTGACAGAGGGAGGACCCGCCAATACTGAGGGGAACGTGGTAGTTGGAGGCATTACAGTGAGGAAAATATGCAAGTGTAAAAAAAAAAACAAACTATAATGAGATACCGTATCATACCCACACTAGAATATCTGTGATCAAAAAGACAGAAAATAACACATGTTGGATGTGGAGAAACTGGAGCCCTCCATTGCTGGTGGGAAGGTACAATGGTGCAGCCACTTTGGAAAACAATTGGGCAGTTTTTAAAAAAATTAAATATAAAATTAGCATACCCAGAGATTCCACTCCTCAGTATATGCCCAAGAGAAATGAAAACATATTTCCACAGACTCGTACACAAATGTTCATAGCAGCATTACCTATAATAGGCAACATGTTAAACAATTCTAATGTCCATCAATTTGTGAATGAGTAAACTATGTGGTATATGCATACAATACAATAGTATTGAACAATAAAAAGAAAACAATACACACTGTAAACATGGATGACCCTAACAAACATTATGCCAGATGCAAAAAACTACATATTGTATAATTCCATTTATATTAAATTTCTAGAAAAAGCAAACTTGTAGATAAAGGAGGTGGATCAGTGATTGCTGGGGCTGGGATCTAGGTTTGGCTGAGAATAGGCATGAGAGAACTTTACAGGGAAATGAAAATGTTCTAAAACTAGATTTTGGTGATGCTTGCACAACTATATACATTTACTAAAAATCATCACACTGTACATTTGAGATATGTAAAATATATTTTATAATTTCAACAAAGTTGTTTTAAAAAATTAAGTTACCTGCCCAAATTCACCTAACTATAATATAACCGAACTATGATTAATCACACGCCTGGCTGACTCCAAAGCCTGAATTTTGTTTACCCTTAGGATTTTTGGAAACTCCAGATCTGTCATGAACCTTAAGCCCCACTTGGCATCCCAGTTGGGGATGACTTTCCTGGAGTAATTCTAGCATTTCACTTGGACCTGATTTATCCTCTGTGCTTAGGTGGAAATGGATTGGTATATTTTTATGGTTATAGAGTAAAACAATGTTAAAATACACTTGTATTCTTAGATATGTATCATGGTTGAATTGAAAAGGAAAACAATGTCTTCTAGTATTGAAGTAAAATAATAAAAATAATAAACTCTTTTCTCTCCAGAATTTATAGATACGAATGATTTCCACAGTATAGTTTCCTCAAAAAATTAAAACTAGAATTATCGGGGCGCCTGGGTGGCTCAGTCGGTTGAGCGGCCAACTTCGGCTCAGGTCATGATCTCGCGGTCCGTGGGTTCGGGCCCCGCGTCAGGCTCTGTGCTGACAGCTCAGAGCCTGGAGCCTGTTTCGGATTCTGTGTCTCCCTCTCTCTGACCCTCCCCCGTTCATGCTCTGTCTCTCTCTGTCTCAAAAATAAATAAATGTTAAAAAAAAATGTTTTAAATAGAATTATCATATGATCCAGTAATTCCACTACTAGGTATTTACTCAAAGAATATGAAAACATTAATTTGAAAAGATATATGCACCCCTATTATATTGCAGCATTATTTGCAATAGCCAGTTATGGAAGCAATCCAAGTGTCCATCAATAAATGAATGCATAAAGAAGATGTGATATATACACAGACATGCAGACACACACACACACACACACACACACACACATACACACACATATAAATATTACTCAGCCATAAAAAAGAATGAAATCTTGCCATTTTCAACAACATAGATAGATCTAGAGGGTATAATGCTAAGTGAAATAAGTCAGTCAAAGAAAGACAAATACCATATGATTTCAGTCACAGGTGGAATTTAAGAAGCAAAACAAATGAACAAATGAAAAAAAGACAAAAAACCAGACTCTTAACTATAGAAAACAAACTGATGGTTACCAAAGGGGAAATGAGTGGGGGAATGGGTGAAACTGGTGATGGGGATCAAGGCGTGCACTTGTCATAATGAGCACTGGGTGATGCATAGAATTGTTGGACCACTGTATTGTACGCCTGAAACTAATATAATACCATCTGTTAATTACACTGGAATTAAAAATTTTTAAATTTTTTTCAAAAGAATGGTTTCCTTAAAAATACTGTTATTTGTATCTGCAGTAT
Source organism: Panthera leo (assembly GCF_018350215.1). Classification (NCBI taxonomy): domain Eukaryota; kingdom Metazoa; phylum Chordata; class Mammalia; order Carnivora; family Felidae; genus Panthera; species Panthera leo. Next base: position 82,575,275 of record NC_056681.1, on the reverse strand, counting down.
CTAAATTAATGAGCAAAAAATCCCCTTAGGGATGTTTTGAGTAGAACTCTAATTCACTCCAAAGATGTTTACTCATTTTAGAAACTGGTAGTGTTACCAGTTGATTAATTTTAATAATCAATTACAGCATATTCTGTACCTGAAGAACTCAGGAAGAGGACATCCATGTCATTTATTTAATTATTTAGTTTTAAAAGTCACTAAGTCAAAAGATTTGTATTTATCCCGGAAAAGTATTTCTCCATCTTGTCAATTATCTAACCTCTTCCAGGTCTTTCTCATTTGTGTTGCTAAGAGAAACGTTTATGTTAGAAGTGTTGAGTCAAATTAGATGGAAGTAAGTTAATCCATTTGAAAGTGTTTCAGACATCACATTACTACACTCCTAAATTCTTCAGCATGCCTATAAAAAATAAAGCAATCTCTTACAAAACCATGGCATCATCATATGTAGGAAAAATTAGCAATCCGTTAGATTCCATATCACCTAACACTCAGTCCATATTCATATTTTCCCAGTTGTCCCTACAGTGTTTACAGCTGTTTTTCTTCCTAAACCAAGATCCCATCAGGCTTCATATATTGTTTTTGTTGTTACGTCTCTTTAATCTCTTAATCTAGAAAAGTCTTCTCCACTTTTTTTCTTCATGAAATTAACTTTTTGAAGAAGTCAGATCATTTGGCTATAGAAATGTCCCATGTTCTGGATTTGTCTGATTGTTTTCTCATGGTCGATTAAATTTTAAATGACATTTATACATAACTTTGTTATAGGCAAGGTGTGTTGTATGGATATTCTTTGCTTTGTATTGATATCAGAAACAAGTGAAAATCTTGCAATACTGTAAATAGTGCTATTGTCTTGATTTAGCCGAGGATGAGCACAATTATTATGAACACGCACGCGTGCGCACGCGCGTACACACACACACACACACACACACACACACACACACAAGTAGGGATCTGTGATCTGTGATTCCATATCTCTGTTGGGGAAGGGAATAAATAATATGAAAGTTAATAAACTAAATGCTTTACTATCCAATTTCCTTTGTTTGTTTGTTTGTTTGTTTGTTTTTAGTAAGCTGTCTGCCCAATGTGAGGCTTGAACTCATGACCCTCACATGTTCTACCAACTGAGCCAGCCAAGTACCCTTTTCCTGACTTCATTTAGCCTCTTACTTGCTTTGGATGCTCTGTATAACATAAGTACATCTCCGTATTGGAGGAAAAGAATTCTGGAGAATTTATGTGCTTTATGATTTAATAGCTTTAAGTTATTTTTTTAATAATCGATTTGATTACTATTTTTGGCTTTTAGTGTGGAGATTTTCAACACATATAGAAGTACAGTAAAATGAACCCTATGAGCCCATCAGCTAACTTCAGCAGTGATCAGCTTTCTACTGTTCTTGTTTCATCTGTTTCCTTCCACACACAGTTTTGCTATTCTTGTTTGCTGGAGTATTTTAAAACAAATCTCAGGCATCATGTTTTGCCTCCTTTAAATACTTTGGTATGTTTTCTAACAGATAAAGGCTTGAAAAACATAATCACAATACCATTATAATAGCCAACAAAATTAACAAATTCTTATTATCTCCTAATATTCAGTCCATATTCAGCTTTTCTCAGTCATCTCCAAAATGTCCTCTTTCATTTGTTTTTTTTCAATCAAGATCTCAATAAGGCCTGCATATTGTATTCAGTTGATATGTCTCTTAAGACTATTTTAGTTCATGACACTTCCCTCTCTTTTCTTATACCATATTTTGGGTGAAGAAATTGGATCATTTGTCCTCTGAAATGTCCTCATTCTGGATTTGGCTGATTGTATCCATGCAATGTTGTTTTTCTTGTTCCTCAAGCCTCTATATTTTCTATAAACTGGTGGATCTAGGAGACTGATTAGATCTAGGTTCAACTATTTTGGTGAAAGTATTTCATGGGCAGTGATATGTAATTCCTATCACATCACATTTGAAGAAACACAATGTGTGGATGTCCCGCAGTTAGTGATGTTAACATTATTCAGCAGATTTTGGTTTTATTCAACGATCTATTACAGAGTTCCCCAGGAGTTTGTCACTTAATGGTTCAAGCAGTCATCAATGATTGTTGCCTGTTTGGACCAGAAAACAATCAAGTATAGTTTGCCTGACCCACAATTTCTCATTTCCAAGTCTATTAGGTTTTGACCTAATTATCCACTGCAGGTGCTTTCCAAGAGAAGAATTATAGTTTTAAAACTAGGTTAATTAAATTATTTTTAAAATAAAAAAACAAATCTCATAGGCACTTAGTGTGTATAAGCTATAGTTTTAGTTGGCATTTTAGTTGTGATATTCCTCATTAAAAAGGTTAATATTCCCTGCCCACATCTCACCATATACAGAAATTAACTTGAAATGGATCAACGATGTAAATTTAAGAGCTAAAACCATGAAACTCTTTTAAAAACATAGGGGATATAAATCTTCACAACCTTGGATTAGGCAATGGTTTCTCAGATGTGATACAAAAGCACAAGCAACAAAAGAAGAAATAGATAAATTGGACTTCACCAAAACTGAAAACATTTGTGCTACAAAAGATACCATCAAGTGAATAAAAAGGCAACTCACAGAATGGGAGAAAATACTTGCAAATTATACACCTGATAAGGGACTTGTATCTAGCATATATAAAGAACTTCTAAAATTCAATAATAAAAATAACTAACCCAATTTTAAAAAAGGAAAAGGAGAGGGCACCTGAGTGGCTCAGTTGGTTGGGCACCTGACTCTTGATTTTGGCTCAGGTCATGACCCTAGGGTCATTGGGTCAAGCCCCACAGTGGGCTCCATGCTTAGCTTGGAGCCTGCTTGGGATTCTCTCTGTCTCTCCCTCTGCCCCTCTCCCCTGCTCACGTTCTCTCTCTTTCTCTAGAATAATTTTTAAAAAATAGGAAAAGGATTTGAATAGACATTTATGCAAAGAAGATATATAGAACGGCCAATAAACTCATGAAAAGAAGCTTAGCATGATTAGCATCAAAGAAACCATAAGGTAAAGGCAAATCAAAACCACAATGAGGTTTCACTTCATACTCACCAGGATAGTTGTAATCAAAGTGGCAGATAATAACAAGTGTTGATAAGGATGTGGAGAAATTGGAAGCCTTATCCATTGCTTGTGGGAATGTTAAATGGTATTGCTGCTTTACAAAGCAGGCTGGAAGTTCCTCAAAAGGATAAACACAGTTAACATATGACTTAGCAATTCCACTTCAAGGTATATATCAGGAAAATGAAAACATATGCCCATACAAAAACTTGTACATAAATGTTCATACCAGTATTATTCATAATAGCCAAAAAAAGTAAACAGCCCAAATGGCCATCAACCAATGAGTATACAGACAAAATATAGGGTGTCCAAATATGCATAATGGAATATTATTCATCCATAGAGAGGAGGGTAGTGTGCTACACAGATGAACCTTGAAAACATGATGCTAAGTGAAAAAAGCCAGTTACAGTTCCATTTGTAATTTATTATTCCATTTATATGAAATACTCAGAATGGGCAAATCTGTAGAGACAGAAGGTAGATTATGGTTGTCTAGGACCAGGTTGGTAGGTTGTGGGGAAGGAACAGAGAAATGAGTGACTGCTAATCAGTATGCGATTTCTTTTGAGGATAATGAAATGTTCTAAAATTGCTTGTGGTAATGGTTGCACAACTCTACTGTAGTATTCACTTATTTTTTTCTAGTTTTATTGAGGTGTAATTGACATATAGTGTTGTGTATATTTTAAATAAGTGAATTTCTCCACGAAGCCTGTTTTTTAACCTTTCAGGATAAAAGCTAAAGTACTCCACTCAGGGCCAAATTGCTCTACTATTAAGGGTGGACTAGAACTTGAATTACTGATTCTATCAGTACTCCTTCCAACCCAAAAGCTATTCTTCCTACCAAACACTCTAATGCTATGACTTAACAGCACTTTAGGTCCTAAATGCTGAGTCTTGCTTCACCAAATAAAGCTGAGATGTCTGGAATAAATAAATTGAATGGATGAATGTCAGTGTTCTTTCTAAGTTAGTTGGGGGAATGTTCTAACATATTAGGACTATAAGACTGACAAGCATGGCCACAGGGGACTTTTTAAAAGTAGAGGTTAGGGGCTAAGAATCCAGCATCATAAAGACTTGGATTTAAAACTTGGCTCCCCTCCTTTCAGACTCTCTGAGCAAATTGCTCAATCTCTTAAATACATTATCTTATCTGGTCCTTATATCAGGTATTGGTAGTCCCATTTTTTACAAATGAGGAAATTAAAGCTTAGCAAATTTATGTAACTAGTCAAGTTCAATTTCTGTACGTGGCAAAATGTTCATACTTTTGTCTGCCCACCTCCAATGCTATGCCTCCTAATCACTTACAAACCACAATGGCAGCTTATTAATTTATGATGGGAGACATATCTATTGACCAAGAGGTTTGAATCATCTCTTCAAGGTTAATTTTCCAGTTTCAAACACTTAGGAAATTTAATTAGTAACCAGAATTTTGATAGGTAAGTGTGGACTCTGAACAGAAATAATTGAGGAACTATTCTATGCAGGGAAAGTCTAGACACTTCCATCTGCTTTCCTAAAACCAGTAGGGCTCTGACTTAACCAGGTGTCGTTATTTACTCAACAGCTATGTTTAGAAGATGTACCATAAGCCAGGTCCCATTCTAGGACCTGGGCATAGTCTTGGCCTTCATGAAGCTTACATTTAGTTGGGAGAGACACACCATTAAAGAAATGAACTTAAAAACATGATGAATTCAGATAACCAAAGGGCTATAAGGAAAATAATAGAGAGTGACTTGGGATGGGGGAACCCACTCTGAGAAGATAGCACATAACCTGAGCCTTTGTGTCCGTTAGGATTAGATTCAGCAGTAAGTGACAGAAAACATAGAATAAAAGTGACCTTTGGGGTGGCTGGGTAGTTCAGTCAGTTGAGCATTTGACTCTTGATTTCGGCTCAGGTCATGATCTCATGGTTCGTAGATTCTAACTCCTTGTCAGGCTCTGTGCTGACAGTGCAGAGCCTGCTTGGGGATTCTCTCTCTTCCTCTCTCTCTGCCCCTACCCCACTTGTGCACACGCAAAAGTGACTTTAAAAAAACCCTGATGTTTATTTCACTGCTATGTAAATGAAGTCTGTAGGTGAGAATTCTAGGGTTGAATGACATTTTTTTTAATGTTTATTTATTTTTGAGACAGAGACAGACAGAGCATGAGCAGGGGAGGGGCAGAGAGAGAGGGAGACACAGAATGGGAAGCAGGCTCCAGGCTCTGAGCTGTCAGCACAGAGCCTGACGCGGGGCTCGAACTCACAGACTGTGAGATCATGACCTGAGCTGAAATATGAAATCAGGAGAATTAGGAGACCAGGGATTCAAGACAGAAGAAAGATAAGAATTCCATGATTGATGGTAGAACATAAATCCCAAGGAATCTGTTGTGCATCACTCTAGAGTCTGAATCAGGACAGGGTATTTCAGGAGGGAAATCTCTCTCTCCATCTCTCTCTCTCTCTCTCTCTCTCTCTCTCTCTCTCTCTCACACACACACACACACACACACACACACACGATCATCTGATGTATTTTAAGACTTTGGGAGCTATAAATATGTACTTTTAGTGGAGAGTTTGGTGATAAACTAGTGATTATTTCTTAAACAGAGGAAAAACCAGACAATTATTAAATCCAGGGAAAAAAATCTAAATTGTAATACAAAAGGAATGTTATTATGTATTCTACATGGCTCAGTATGGGTGTAACTCCCAAATAATGATCTAATCAAATATTATGATGTGTTGCTGCTAGGAGGATGGGGGAGCGTGTGTATGTTGGGAAGGAATTGTAATGGAGTTAAATGATCGTTAATAGTAGACGGTTAAGGGGTGATGTTTAAACTGGAAAAGATCAAGAAATAGCTGAAGAAGCATGCTCAGAAATAAGGAGTGAAGTATCCAAAGAAACAACTAAAAGAGTTAAAAGTAGTTGCTTTGGGGAAGCAGAAACTGAGAGTTGAGAGGGTAGGGCTGGGACCTGATATTCATTATTATAAGCTTTGTAAAACTGTTTGACTTTTTTTTCCCCCTAAAACCTTCCCAGACTAATCAGGTTACTTACAATGTCCACATTCCTCAGAATACCCCATTGTAGTGACATTGTTTATTTCCAAATTTTTCTGCATTCAACTTAAAAGGTGTTTCTTCCCAAGAAACTGAACTTTTCTGTCAAATGCGTTTGATGGAATAGGAGAAATGGCTTCATAAAATGGATTCATTGCAAACTTTCTGTATAAATCATAAAAACCAGTAAAGAAGTTCTTTTTTTTTCTTAATGTTTATTTTAGTTGAGAGAGAGAGAGAGAGAGAGAGAGAGAGAGAGAACAGGGGAGGGGCAGAAAAAGAGGGAGACAGAATCCAAAGCAGGCTCCAGGCTCTGAGCTGTCAGCACGGAGCCTGACGCGGGGCTCGAACTCACGAACTGTGAGATCATGACCTGAGCCGAAGTTGGACACTTAACCAACCTGAGCCACCCAGGTGCCCCAGTAAAGAAGTTCTTTATTCCATCGTCACACCTTGTTTCATGAAGGATAATACATCTCATATGCTCTGCAGTAACAAATGCTGAAACAAGCCACTCATTGAACTTGTCCACGGTTTTCAAGTACATGTTGTCTGACAGCCACATATTCTCATCTATGTGGTCAAGAGCAGCATGAGCTAGAAACTGGTTCAGATGATGATGATGATCTTTGGATTCTGGTTTCCCAGCTGGCAAAAATTCCATCTCAAACACTGGATGATCATGGTGGCCAACAATTACAAAGTAGAAGCTTCCAGACATTGTCTTCAATATATAGCTCCTGCGGAGAGACACCGACAATGGAGACAGCCAGTCAGTTACCCCCGCAGACCCTCACTCAGCAGCCGCTGTCAGAACTCCCTGAAAAGCATTTGACTTTTTAACCTGTGTGTGTGTGTGTGTGTGTGTGTGTGTGTGTGTGTAGATGTAGGTGGAATACACAGTACTAAATAATGGCTGATTTTTATTTTTATTTTTTTTTGCTTTTTGGCTTTATTTTTATCAAAGCTTCTTTACCCTCTGCAACATAAATTGCAATATCATAGTGGAGATACTGTCTTTTGCTTAAATTAAATTTTAACCCTGGATTTGAGAGCTTCCTTAGACTTCTACGTACAATATGGAAGACACCCTAGCATAATCTCATCAGCACCACTTTACAAACTTTTGCAACTTGATTATATACATTGTTACCTCAACTTAGCTACTTAGTGTTGATTCTTACAGGTTTCTATTTCCAAGTATAATTTTTTTTGTCCTTGAGGTTTGCTGACCTACAGGTACACAAGGACTCTTTTATTGCATAAATTTTATTACAAGTTGTATTAAAGATCTATACTGTATGGGGCACCTGGGTGGCTCAGTTGATTGAGCAGCCAACTCTTGGTTTTGGCTCGGGTCATGGTCTTCTGGTTCACAAGACTGAGCCCTGTGTCAGACTCTGTACTGACAGTGTGGAGCCTGCTTGGGGTTCTCTCTCTCTCCTCTCTCTCTGCCCCTCCCCCACCTGGATGTGCCCTCTGTCTCTCAAAATAAATAAATAAACTTAAAAAAAGATCTATACTATAAGAAAATGTATAACATTTATTATAACATTATATAACATATTATAACATATTATAACATATATAAAACTAAATGCACATCTAATATAACATATATGATAAAACTTGTGTCTCTAGGGTGTGTTACAAAATGACAAATAATTTTAGTGAAGATTATTAGAGGTTTTAGACAAAAGTTTTAATTTAAGAATTATTTGAATTATCTAGATAAAATGCATACAGTTTGATTGAATTCAGAATTTATATACGTTTAACCTATGTAAGATACTCAACTACTTCGACACTGTGATTAAAATCTGATGGAATAGCTTGCTATGGAAAAGAAACACGAAGCTTGTGGGGGCAGTGATAAATTTAAATCTCTAATGAAAGATTAAAAAGGGATCTGTTGAATGCCCAAATCTCCCAACAGCAGCATGAGGAACAGCTTTTGTCACAAGCTGTTCCAGCCCTTGAAGCTTAACAAGCAAGTCTCAAATAAAAATATGCGAGTTTATAGAAATGAAATGGAACCTAATAAGACTAAGCACAGGCCCTGCCTCTTCCATTGGCCTGGAGGCTTACGATCTGTTTCTTCTGCTTCTTGAGATTACTTATCTGTGTTATGGTCTTTGTGAGTCTAGCTGAGATCTTCACCCACATCTCCCTCGCGAAGCTGTAAGCTCTCTTCCACGATGACTCACCTCCAGACCTGGCTTTCAGATAAGGTGTAGACAGCAGGAGGACAGAGCAGGGAGTTAACTCTCTGATGCCACTGCGAAAGCAACATAACAATCCTAGCAATCTAGTCTCGTGGTTTCCAACTTTTTCAGCAGGAAGATCCCTTTGAATACACTTTGCTGCTTAATTTTGGCTGTTGCTCTAAAGCGTTGCCGGGCAGAGCACACACTCTCTCTGCTCAGTTTAAGCAGGTGACTATCTGACATGTGCCCCAATAACTGTTGTGGCACACCCTGAAATAATCAGTATCACTATTATGAAATAACAGTATCACTGTTCTTTTGCAGAATATTGAAAATAGCCCTCAGCGACTTGTGACTACCTTCAGATTTGTTACAACCCCATTATTATTTTTTTTAATTTTAAAAATATTTTTTTACATTTATTCATTTTTAGAGCAGAGAGAGACAGAGCACGAGCTGGGGAGGAGGAGAGAGAGAGAGACACAGAATCCAAAGCAGGCTTGAGTCTCTGAGCTGTCAGCATAGAGTCCGACACGGGCTCAAACCCACAAACCGTGAGATCAAGACCTGTGCTGAAGTTTCATGCTTAACTGACTGAGCCATCCAGGTGCCCCACAACCCCCTTATTTTAAAGATGAGTAAGCTGAGGCACACAGAGTTAAATGATGGAATAATGAATATAGTTATATCATGGAATACAGAATCTAGCAGGAAGCGTTCTGAACTATGAATTAGAAGGCCTGACTTCTAGTCTTCTTTAGGAAGACTTAGCTTTATGATCCGGGTCGGACTTTTTATGTTTTTAGGTTTATTTATTCTGAGACAGAGAGAAAGAAAGAGGAGCAGAGAGAGAGGGAGAGAGAGAATCTCAAATAGGATCCACACTGCCAGCGCAGAGCCTGATGTGGGGCTTGAACTCACGAACTGTGAGATCATGACCTGAGCCGAAATCAAGGGTCAGACACTCAACTGACTGAGCCACCCAAGGTGCCCCCACTCTTATTTTTGCATTGGCGATGTTCTAAGTAGGATGAGCATTACTTGCTCCTCATATACTTGTTCCTTCTTCAGTCTCCTTCCCTTGCTTTCCTTTTCCCCTTGATTAGCAGAATAAGATTCTCCCTGTTTACCCCCATGACCTGTATTAACATTTCTAGAAATGTGATCACTTCTTCATATTTGTTCAGGTAAATGTAGATATTGACACATTACACTTGAATTGAGTTCCCTATAGATTATAAATGTAATACACCGGTGCCTGAGAAAAGGTTGCCTTCGGTGCCATCATCTCTGGTGGCACAGAAACCTAAGTATGCTCAAGTAGACTAACTCATACTGGAAACCTGTCCCATAATTTTGGGAACATGGCACTCTCACTTAACACCTAGTGCAGAGAACTTGAATTTCCTTTTGAATATCTGGATGGTTTAATCTTGGAATGTGAAGTTGCCACAGAAACAGACCTGCTCAAACCTGTTTGGGCGTTCTTAAGGATGAATGATTGCTCTTTACTCTGGTTAAGATGAAAGACTTTCCATTGTCGATTTGGTCTGACAATCACATTAATGTAGAAAAAGGCTTTGTGAAGGATTATAGACAGTTTGGTAAATTTTTGAAGACCTCAAGGGAAAGACTTTACTAGGGATTTGCTGCTCTCAACTTTGTACAACGGAAAGGTACAATCTATTACTCATTCAGGAAGAACGTAATGAGATCACTCAGCATGTGATAGCATAACATTACTCCTGAAAATGAACGCTAGTCCACTTATTGGAAGTTAGGAGGAGTCGAAGGTCTAAATAAAGCTCTAAAGAAAATCATAAAGTCTCATTCTTAGTAGGAACAATAGCTTACTGTTTACTGAGCAACTTGTTTCTGCCACACACTATATAACAGTCCTTTTATCATTTTATTTTTTTTAAGTGTATTTATTTATTTTTGAGAGAGAGATTGGCAGAGAGAGGGAGACAGAGAATCCCAAGGGGGCTCTGCCCTGTCGGTGCAGAGCCTGACATGGGACTTGAACCCACCAACTGTGAGATCATGACCCGAGCTGATCTCAAAACTTGGATGCTCAACTGATGAAGCCACCTAGGCACCTCATACACCGAGCCCTTTTAATATACTACGGAACTTAACTAAATTCTCACAACAATCCTGGGAGTGACTACTAGTATCACTGGTAAGAAGTGAGACTAAGGTTAAAGTCAGCTCGGAAGGCCTCACACCTGGTAGGGACATCAGAATTCAAACCCACGTCTGTCTGATTTGAAGTCTGAGTTCTTTCCATGATAAAACACTGCAGCTGTTTTTTATTCTTCTGTGCTTTTTGTTTGTTTTAGTTCATAGTTAATCACATAGATACAATGTGAATTCATTCTTCTTTCAACATATGGTGCATTAGAGATACACTTGAAGTCCCCTCTTTAAGCTCATCATTAATCTCAGTTCCTTCTCACCTTCCTCAGAAATAACATTGCTTTAAGTTTTGGAAGATCCTTAGACATCATTCTTAGACGATCCATTAGATACACAGGAAAAGCTATTCAACATCATTAGCCGTTATGGGAATGAAAATGAAAATCACAATGAGATACCACCATACACCTATTAGACTATTAAGTGACTAAAATAAAAAATAGCGATAACATCAAATGCTAGTAAGAATGCAGAAATGAGATCTTTCAGACATTGCCGGCCAGAATGTAAAGTGATCTAGTGAGTCTAGAAAATATGTCTATCAATGCCTTATAAACCTAAACATCACTTACCAGGCAAGAGCAATTTCATGCTTTAACTTTTACCCCAGAGAAATGAAAACATACTTTCACAAAGGAACCTATACAGGAATGTTCATAGCAGTCTTATTTGCAATAGCCAAAAGCTGGAAACAACCCAAATGTCCTTTAATAAGCAAATGGTCAAACAATGTATGGTTCATCCCTATCATGGAATTCTACACAGCAGTAAAAAGAAACAAACTATCAATACACAAAACAAGAACTTGAATGAATCTCAAGGGAATTATGCTGGGTGAAAAAAAAGTCTCAGAAGGGCTACATACCATTTGATGCCTTTTATATAACATTCTAGAAATGACAAAATTATAGAGACGGAGACTAGATGAGTGGTTGCCAGGTGTTTGGGATGGGGTCTGGGGAGCATATTGGGTATGACTTCAAAGGAGTAGCATGAGAGATCTTTGGGTGATGGAGTGACTCCCTATCTGGATTGTGGTGGTGGTTACATGAATCTACATATGTGATAAAATTGCATGGAAGTATACACACACACACACACACACACACACACACACACACACACACAGGAGTGTATATAAAACTGGTGATATATGTAGGGCACCTGGGTGGCTCAGTTGGCTAAGGGTCTGACTCTTGATCTGGGCTCAGGTCATGATCTCACGGGTCCTAGGATGGAGCCCCACGTTGGGCTCCCCGCTGATAGCACAGAATCTGCTTGGCATTCTCTCCCTCTCTCTCTCTCTGTCCCTGCTCTGTGCACACACAAGCTCTCTATCTCTCTCTCAAAATAAATTAAAAAGTTTTAAAGATCTTAAAAGTAGTGATATCTGAATAAAGTTGTGGATTATATCAATGTTACTTTCCTGTTTTTAATATTAAACTACATTTATGCAATGTATTATCATTGGCAAAAAAAATGGATCATGGGTACATGAGACCTTTCTATATCATTTTTTACAACTTCTTGTTAATCTATGATTATTTAAAATTTAAAAAGTCAAGTTCAAAACATATCCATTGCATACACTTACGTTCCTGTATAAAATATCTAGTATTGACTTCTGTGTGGGTTTTTTTTTCATAAATAGTATCATCGTGAAGTATCCTTCTGCAAACATGATTTCTCACTCAACATTTTGTTTTGAGATCCACTCAAAATTTGTATATAGACACCTAGGTGTTGTAACTACCGCATAGGATTCTAATATATTAATATATCACATTTTCTTCATCCCTCCCCAATTTATGAACATTTAGATTTTTTCAATGTTTTCTTATTACAAAGCCTGCCGTGATGAATATTCTTGTATGTGACCTGTTGTACACATGGGTAAATTTTTCTACTGTTATATTTCCTGTTCTTAGAGGTAATAAGGATACTAGCTATCAATGTTTATTGAGCACTGGCTATCATATTGTTATGACTGGTGAGGGATTGGGGAAGTTAACTAACTTACCAAAAGTCACACAGCCAGTAAGTGGCAGAGTCAGAATTCAAACCCATCCTGTCCAATTCTGAACCGTAGTCTTTTGTTTTGTTTGTTTGTTTGTTTGTTTTGAGAGAGATAGAGAGTACACACACAGGTGAGCAGAGGAGGGGCAGAGAGAGAAGGAGAGAGAAAATCCCAAGCAGGCTTCACGCTGTCAGCGCAGAGCCTGACATGGGGCTCAGTGCCACCAACCGCGGGATCATGACCTGAGCCGAAATCAAGAGTCTGAGGCTCAACCAACTGAGCCACCCAGGCGCCCCTGAAACCCATGTTCGCAACCACTGTGATGTGCTGCTGCCTGCATTAGTGTTCAGGGTTCAGAATTTTCTGGATATCTTCCCTGACTGTTAATCAAGGTGTCCTCAATCTGTACTTTGCAGTTTGATCTTTCAACCTAAAATGGTGTCTTTTTATTTATTCTGGTTAATTAAATCATCTTGACTTGAGGCCATAATTTCAGCATGTTGAGATAGATACTTATTTCAAACACAAGGGTTTTTAGAGCACTTCCTGTAAAGTATTCCTGCCAAAAATGTTGAACTTGAATCTAATCAGGCTTCTAGTATTAACTTCCATTTAGAGCAAATAAAAGGAACAGAGAAATAGTTAAGTGATACCATAGGGGAGCAACTGATATATACATAATGTAGAATATTCTATAGGACAATGAACACGGTTTTTGTGACAAACCAATGCCATGAAAAAAGTGTACATGTATTTGTGTGTGGATGGGGTGGACAGACTTCTCTAAATTAAAAGGAATTTAGGAGACATGACAACCAATTATAATGAGATCTTATTTGTACTTGAATTTAAATAAACCACATTTTTAAAAAATTTATTTATCCTGAGAGAGAGAGAGAGAAAGAGTGCGTGCACAAGCAGGAGAGAGGCGGGGAGAGAGGGAGAGATTGAGAATCCCAAGCAGACTCCAATGAGGGCCGAACCTGAATCCACCAACCCAGGCACCCCTAAATAAACCAGCTTTTTTAAATACTTATTTTTGAGAGAAAGAGACAGAGTGCAAGCAGGGAAGGGCAGAGAAAGGGGAGACACAGAATCTGAAGCAGGCTCCAGGCTCTCAGCACAGAGCCCCACTCGGGACTTGAACTCACAAGCCATGAGATCATGACCTGAGCTGAAGTCTGACACTTAACCAACTGAGCCACCCAGGAGCTCCTGAACAAGCTTGTAAAAAAGTCACTTTTCAGGGGCACCTGGGTGGCTCAGTTGGTTGAGCATCCAACCATGGCTCAGGTCATGATCTCACGGTTCATGGGTTTGAACACCACATCGGGCTCACTGCTGTTAGCCTGTCAGCAGAGCCCATTTCAGATCCTCTGTCCCCCTCTCTGCCCTTCCCTCTGCTTGTGCTCTCCCAAAAATAAATAAATATTATTTAAAAAGACATTATTGAGATGAGCAAGGAATTGGGATTTTCTGTTACTAGATGATGTAAAAGGATACTAAGGGATTATTGTTAATTTTGATAAGTGCTTTAAAAGAATTGTGGTTATGTGAAAAGATGTCCACTTTAAAAAAGAGATTGGGGGTATTTGGGTGGCTCAGTGGGTTAAGCACCCAACTCTTGATTTCGGCTCAGGTTGTGATCTCACAATTCCTGAGATCGAGACCTACATTGGGCTCTGAGCTCACAGCACAGAGCCTGCTTGTGATTCTCTCTCTCTCTTCCTCTCTCTTTGCCCCTTCCTCACTTTCTCTGCCCCTCCCCTGCATGTGCACTCTCTCCCAAATAAATAAATAAATAAATAAACATTTTTTTAAAGATTTTTTTTTGAGAGAGAGTGCAAGCAAGTGGGGGAGGGGCAGAGAGAGAGCGGGAGAGAGAAAGAATCCCAAGTAGGCTCTGAGCTGTCAGTGCGGAGCCTGAGGTGGGGCTCAAACTCACCAACTGTGAGATCATGATCTGAGCTGAAACCAAGAATCAGAAGAATAACCGACTGAGCCACCCAGGTGCCCCCCAAAAGAAAGATTCTTACCAAAGTATTTGCAGGTGGAATTATATGATGTCTGGAATTTTCTGTAAATACTGGGGGGGTGGGGTGGGTGAGGGGGGAGGTAGATACAGCAAATGGGCAAAATCTTGACAATCACTGAATCCAGAAGATAAACACATGAGAGTTCATTGCTGTTTTTTACTATTTTGCCAAAGTTTATAATAAATTTTAAAGTGTTTTTAATTATAAAGTAATAGAAAACATGGCAGGTGAGGATAAAGCTTTGAAAATAAGAGAGGGGCACCTGGGTGGCTCTGTAGGTTAACTGTCCAACTCCTGATTTCAGCCGTGGGTTTGAGCCCCACGTCCAGCTCTGTGCTGACAGTGAGGATTCTCTCTCTCCCCCTCTCTCTGCCCCTCCCCTGCTTGCAGGCTTTCTCTTTCCCAAAATAAATAAAGTTAAAAAAAAAAAAAAGGTAAGAGAAAAAATACAGCTCATAACCCACTACTCGGAGACACTGTTAAAATTTAGATGCATTTTCTTCTACTACTTTTCTATGCATCTTTTGATTAAACTTTCACAGTGAAGATAAAAATCTTGATATAATTTTGTGTCCTTTTCCCCTTTACCTATGTAAGCATTTTTAATATTATCATGAATTTTCTTAAGCATCATATGTAATGATGACATAATAGTTCGTTGAATAGTTATAGCCAGGCCGCATTTGATATCTCTCCTCTGTGCTTACATGTCATTCTATTAAGATTTCTAATAAAGCATTTATTCTGTGTCACATTTTTTGTGTGGGGGGAGGTGCAGTCTCGTCCTACATACTAAAACTAACACAGTGCTGCAAAATTTTAACTAATGTAGAAGAATTAATATTTTCCATAACTGAGTATATACATGATCATGATGGTGTCTGCCATGACCTGGAGCAAAGAAGGTGATACGAGACAGCACAAAGCAGCATACAATTTGCATTGAGATAATTGCCTTATAATGTGACAAAAAGCAGGCACCAAAGCAAGACTGTTTAGAACATTAATAAATTAGCTTGGGGAGAATAAGATTGTCAAAGAAAAATCAAAAACCAATTCGATGAATTAATTATTAGCATGCTATTTTATTTGTATGTAAGAGTGAAACGCCGACAGATGAGATTTATAGAATAAGGAAAACGGGAAAGAGATGAAAAAGAAAAACACTGGGAACAAAGAACTTTGTTTTCCTTTTCTTTTTTTTAAAAAAAATTTTTTTTTAACGTTTATTTATTTTTGAGACAGAGCATGAACGGGGGAGGGGCAGAGAGAGAGGGAGACACAGAATCTGAAACAGGCTCCAGGCTCTGAGCTGTCAGCACAGAGCCCGACGCGGGGCTCGAACTCACGGACCGTGAGATCATGACCTGAGCCGAAGTCGGACGCTTAACCGACCGAGCCACCCAGGCGCCCCTGTTTTCCTTTTCTTAGGTAAGTGCTGCCTCAAGGTGTTAGCAACGGTTTGGGTTATGGTTTCCCTAGAAAGGTTAGCTGTGAAACATTCATAACGAGCTGTCTTTGTGTGATGTTTGCCTCTGCCCTCTGTTAGCATCTTTTGTTCGTCTTAATTAGGCCAGGCACCCACATCAAAATTTCTCCAGCACTTACAAGTCAGAAAAGTAAACAGTTCTATTCAAATTACAGAATGGTAGACTACCTAGCTTACAATGGTTCGGATTTAGGATTTTTCTACTTGACCATGGTGCGAAAGCAACATGCATTTAGCGGAACTGTACTCGGAATTTTGAGTTTTGACCTTTTCCCAGACTAGCACCACACGTAAGGCACTCTGGTAACGCAGGGCAGCTGCGGTGAGTGCAGGTCTTAGCCATGCGACCCCAAGAGGAAACGACCCATAGCACTTACACCCACTCTGTACCCATACCGTGATTTTGTTTTTCACTTTCAGGACAGTATCAAATAAGTTACATAAGATATTCAACACTCTAGTATAAAATAGGCTTTGGGTTAGATGATTTTGTCCAGCTGTAGGCGAATGTAGGTGTTCTCAGCATGTTTAAGGTAGGCTATGCTAAGCTACCATGTTCAGTTGATTAGGTACATTCAATCTATTTTCAACTTATGATGGGTTTATTGGGATGTCCAGGAAGATCTATAGTTGCCTTGTAACTGAAAGGTGTAGGAGTAGACTTCAGGCAGAGCATGATCAGGGACCCAAATAATGACATCAGGACTCAGTTTCTCTTAATCTCTTGGTTACATTTGAATTGTGTTGGCTTTATTTCAGGCAGGCTTTTACCTTGAGGCGGTAAGATGATGTCAGCAGGGGTGCCTGGGTGACTCAGTCAGTTAAGTATTCACTCTTGATTTTGGCTCAGGTCATGATCTCGTGGTTTGTGAGTTCGAGCCCAGAGTTAGGCTCTGTGCTGACAGTGAAGAGTCTGCTTGGGATTCTCTCTCTCCCTCTCTCTTCCACTCCCCTACACTCTCTCCTCTATCTCTCTCTCAAAATAAATTAACTTAAAAAGAAAGGGGGATGGCAGCAGTTCTCCATCCTATAACATTCTGGGTTCAAAGTTAGTTGAAAAGAAGTTTCTCTCCATGTTAGGCAAATTTGGTCAAATGACCTGCCCTGAACCAATCACTGTAATCAGGGGAATGGAATTCCAATTCTTGGCTGGTCTTGGTCACAGATTGAGGGAAGGTACCTATTGCCACACATAGACTAAGAAGAGGAAGAATCCCTAAGAAGAAGTCAGATTGTGGTTACCGAAGGAAGGGGAAATGGATGTGTGCCGGACAAGCAAAGTGCCGTAGGAGGCCACCGTAGTGCAACAATGATATGTATCAGTCAGGATTTTTTCAGATACAAGTAACAACAACAACCAGAAATAAAATTCTAATTGCCTTTCACAAAATAAGAAAGAAATTTCTTAACTCCTGTTCAAAAACGTACCCAGGATTTGTTTTAATCAGATATGGTAAGACATGCGGTCATAGAAATGATCATCACGTAGGAAGAAGTTTATACTCATAGACCCCTAAAAACAGGAGACATGGTATGCCACACAGGGCCAGGTGAGGAAGCCCTAGGGCTGGTCATGAGGGAGAGAGGTGTGAGAAGGAAGAGCATGGTCCAGAGCCTTTATTAGGGTTTTTTTTGTGAGAAGAAAGGGGTAAAGCAAGAGTGGGTACAATGAGTTAGCTTAAGATTGAATAGTTTGAGGGGCAACTGGGTGGCTCAGTCATTTAAGCATCCAGCTCTTGGTTTCAGCTCAAGTTGTGATCTCTTGGTTCGTGAGTTTGAGTGCCACGTTGGGCTCCATGCTGGCAGCACAGAGCCTCCTTGAGATTCTCTCCCTCTCTCTCTGCCCTCCCCCACCCCCGCTCATTCTCTCTCTTTCCCTCTCTCTCTGTCTTAAAATAAATAATTTTTTTTAAAAGATTGAATAGTTTGATTAATTTCAGTAGGCTCTGGACTATAGGGATGATCTCTAGTTGTCTGTACCTAGCCTTGGGGGTGAATTAGCTAGTCCCAGAAGAGGCAGTCTCTCCAGGATCAAAGCCCCAAGTGCCAGAACATCCAAAACACAGGAAATACGAAAGTAACATCAACATAGCTCCCGTAACTGAAAATTCCAGGGAAATAAATTTTCTGGCGTAGCTAGACATGACACACACAGTATTATCTCTGCATCATGCTCAGGCTCCACCTGGTGGCTCCTGGCAGTCCCAGACTCCACTGCTCCCTCTTCCGCCCACACTCCACAGAGCCTAAATGACTGCAGGAGCTCATCTCTGTATCCTCTCTGCTTCAAATCCAGAAGGAGAGAAAGAGCTTCTTTCCTCCCACAGCCAAACACAACTCCTGGTTCTTATTCTTCTTGGCCAGACATGGGCCAATCACTGCAGTCAAGAGGATTGCTTACTGACTTAGGGAGCCCCCCTAGCATTGCAACCAAATGGCTTGAGAGGTGGCTGTTTGGGTGTTCTGGCATGCTATGTTGCCAGAAGAATGGAAAACCAAGAAAACAGCTGTCCACACTACATAATGGATGTCAGACATGTTTATCCTGGGTAGCTCTTACCTTGTAATTACTGCTGACTTGTTTCGTGTAACCTTGACCCTTCCAATCCAGTCACAAGTACCATCAAGAACTGTAGCATTTAAAAAAATTTTTTATTACATTTATTTATTTTTGAGAGACAGAGTGAGACAAAGTGAGAATGGGGGAGGGGCAGAGAGAGAGGGAGACACAGAACCCGAAACAGGCTCCAGGCTCTGAGCTGTCAGCACAGAGCGCAATATGGGGGCTCGAACCCACAAACCGTAAGATCATGACCTGAGCCAAAGTTGGACGCCTAACCAACTGAGCCACCCAGGCGCCCCAAGAATTGTAGTATTTTGATTTCCAGAGAAGATGGTGGAGTAGTAGGACCCTACACTCACCTTGTCTCATGGATACAACTAGATTAACACCCACATCAGTGTAAACAACTCGGGAAATAACCCAAAGACTGGCAGAACGACTCTTCATAGCTAAATGCAGATAAAAGGCCACATGGAAGAGGGTAGGAAAGGCAGAGATGCAGTTGGGAGCCAAATGGACCCATGGGACTATCTGTGGGAGGAAGGGATACTGAGGGTGTGGAGAGGGGAGAGAAACATACCTTCCCCCCAGGAACCCCAGGCACAGGGAACCTGCATGGGAAGATGAATCCCCATCACATCTGGCTTGGGACACCAGAGGCACTGAATGTCATGAGTTCTTAAAAAAATTGTT
The DNA here is from genome assembly GCF_018350215.1 of Panthera leo. NCBI lineage: Eukaryota > Metazoa > Chordata > Mammalia > Carnivora > Felidae > Panthera > Panthera leo. Next base: position 82,555,884 of record NC_056681.1, on the reverse strand, counting down.
TAATGTTTACTTATTTTTGAGAGAGAGAGACAGAGCATGAGTGGGGGTGGGACAGAGAGAGATGGAAACAGAACCCAAAGCAGGCTCCAGGCTCTGAGCTGTCAGCACAGAGCCCGATTTGGGGCTCAAACTCAAAAGCCGTGAGATCATGACCTGAGCCAAAGCTGGACAGTTAGCCAACTGAGCCATCCATGCGTCCCTAAAAAAATATGAATTTTGTGAGTTCTTAAAATCAGCAGGGCTTAACACTTTGAACTTAAAAAAGCAGCAGGCTTGGCTTTGGGAGAGCCAGGAAGGCAATAGGAAACTGAGTCCTTGCCTCTAAAGAGATAGCACAACAAACAGCCCTGTGGAGATACAGCATAGAAACAGAAGTTTGAAAATTTTCTAAGGTATATGGGAGGGATATTTCTTTACTAATCTCAGAGCATGTGCTGGAGGGGCAGGGATCTTCGGGAGACTTCTCCAGGAACAAAGGAGTTAGCAGGCACCATCCCCACCCCCAACCCTCCAAGCCTGGATGCATAGACTAGTTCCTGCTGGAACTAGGACAGTGTTAACACTTGCTACCTCACTTTGCTAAAAGCACACACTGGCCTATGTTTTTCTGCAGACATGCCCCCTCCACCCAGGCCTTGGCTCCAGATGCCCTCCCATAGCTGACCTTGGTAAACCTGGCTAATACTGAGGACCCCACCCCAGCACATTTCTGTGCATATGCCCCCTTCAATCTGGCCTTCCTTGGTCCTGGTAGCAGCAGGTCCTGTCCATAGCAAACAGGCATAAACCTTGCTAACACCAATACTATGCTCTGAATTCTCCTGCAGACTTACCCTCTCCAGTTTCCCCCATGCTGGAGCTATCCAAAACGGTTCCACAAGTGTGGCAGTGTAGAAGCAGCCCCGACAGGGACAAGCATGACTGCAAAGTGACTCCTACCCCAGGGAGAGGGGAAGATACCCATACATACCAGTCCAACTGTAGCCCCAGATGTGGGCTGGGGGCAGACGCTGGGTCTGACTGCAGGCCCCACACACCAATGAAACTTTCTCAGGGGACAACACAGGGAAAGAGCCCCACAGTTTGGTGTCACCCCATCTCTGGCAAACACCTAATCTGATTCAACTCAAGCCCAAGAACGCCCCCGACTGGCCCCACTAACAACACAGGGACCAAACCCTGCCCACAACAGGCGAAGAAAGACATTGCTGATGACTGGACTGAAGATAAAAGTGGCTCAATCACAACAGCAGGGTGCACACAACACACATATGAAACACCCCTAAAATGCCAGGTTTGGGTGAATGAGGGACTTTGCACTGCAGGGCACTGTAGGACTTCTTCTTCATAAGGCCACTACTTTCAAGAGCAGGAGACATAGCTGACTTTCTTAACACATAGAAACAGACACGGAGAGTTAGACAAAATGAGGAGAGAGAGGAATATGTTCCAAATGAAAGAACAGAACAGAATCACAACAAGGGAGCTAAACGAAATGGAGATAATTAATATGCCTGATAGAGAACTTAAGGTAATGATCATAAAGATACTCACTGGACTTGAGAAGAATGGAGGACCTCAATGAGACCCTTAACAAAGAGATAGAAAATATAAAAAAGAACCAATCAGAGATGAAGAACTCAATAACTGAAATTAAAAATACACTATTGGGGGCACCTGGATGGCTCAGTTGGTTAAGAGTCTGACTCTTGATTTCAATTCAGATCATGATCTCACCATCATGAACTCAAGCCATACATCAGGCTCTGCACTCGGTGTGGAGCCTGCTTAAAATTCTCATTCTCTCTCTCTCTCTCTGCTCTTCCCCTCCTCTCCTCTCTCTTGTGTGTACACACATGCTCTCTCTTAGAAAAGAGAAAAAATACACTAGATGGAATAAATAGTAGACTAGAGGAAGCAGAAGAATGGACCAGTGACCTGGTAGAGAGAGTGAGTAATCAAAGGAATCAAAATGAACAGTAGAGAAAAAAAAATAATGAAAAATGCAATAGACTTAGGCAACTCAAGCATAATAACATTCACAATTTGGGAATCCCAGAAAGAGAAGATAAAAAAAAAAAAAAAAGGCAGAAAATGTATGTGTGTATGTGAATATATAATAGCTTAAAACTTCCCAAATCTGGAGAAGGAAACAGATATCTAGACCTGGTAGGCACAGAGATCCCCCAACAAAATCAACCCAAGGAGACCCACACCAAGACATGTAATAATTCAAATAGCAAAAATTAGTAATAAAGAGAATTCTAAAAGCAGCAAAAGGAAATAGTTACATAGAAAGTGAGCCCCATAAAGCTATCAGCTAATTTTTAGCAGAAACTTTGCAGGTCAGAGGGGAGTAGCATGATATATTCAAAGTGCTGAAAGGAAACAAACAAACAAACAAACAAACAAACCCTGCAACGAAGAATACTGTATCCAGCAAGACTATTATTCAGAATAGAAGGAGAGATAAAGAATTTCTCAGACAAACAAAAGGTAAAGGAATTAATGACCACTAAACCAACCCTACATGAAATGTTAAAGAGGACTATTCGAGTGGAAAGGAAAGACCATAAGCAGGAATAAGAAAAGTCGGAAGTACAAAAACAGAAAAATAAAGTGTATCTATAAAAATCAGTCAAGGTATTCACAAAATGAAAGGATGTAAAGTATGACACTATATACCTAAAACATGGTGTGGGGGAGGGGTAAAGAATGGGTTCAAACTTAAGCGACCATCAATTTAACATAGAGTGCTATATGCATAAGATGTTATATTTAAATCTAATGGTAACCACCAACCAAAAACTAGTAAAAAAAATATGCAGAAAATAAGGAGAAAGTAATCTAAGTGCATCACTAAAAAAAGCCAGCAAACTGTGAGAGAAGAGAGCAAGAGAAGAAAGAGAAAAACTACAAGAACAACCGTAAAATAAGTAACAAAAGGGCAATAAGTACATACCTATCAATAATTGCTTTGAATGTAAAGGGACTAAATGCTCCAGTGAAGACACAGTGTGACAGAATGGATAAAAAAACAAGACACATCTATATGCTGCCTACAAGAGACTTATTTCAGACCTGAAGACACATGCAGATTGAAAGTAAGGGGATGTGGGGCACCTGGGTGGCTCAGTCGGTTGGGTGTCTGGCTCTTGGTCTCTGCTCATGTCATGATCTCATGGTTCATGAGTTCAAACCCCAAGTTAGGCTATGCACTGGTGGCATGGAGCCTGCTTGAGATTCTGTCCCTCTGCCCTTCCCCCACTCATGCTTGCACACGATCTCTCTCTTTCTCTCTCTCAACAAATAAACAAACATTAAAAAAAAAAGAAAACAAGGGGATGGAAAAGCATGCAAATGGAAGTGAAAAGAAAGCTGGGGTAGCAATATATACATTGAATAAAATAGACTTCAAAACAAAGACTATACCAAGAGACAAAGAAGGGAATAATTCAATAAAAGGATATAACAATTATAAATATTTATGCACCCAACATGGAAGTACCCAAATACATAAAGCAACTAATATCAAACACAAAGGAAATGATTGAAAGTAATACAATAATAGTAGGGGACTTTAACACCCCACTTACATCAATAGATAGATAATCCAAATGGAATATCAACAAGGAAACAGTGGCTTTAAATGACACACGCAACCAGATGGATGTAACATATATTCAGAGCATTCCATCTTAAAACAGCAGAATACACATTGTTTTCAAGTGCACGTGGAACATTCTCCAGAATAGATCACATATTAGGTCACAAAAAATCTCAACAAATTTTTAAAAAATGAAATAACACCATGCATCTTTTCCAACTATAATGCTATAAAACTAAAAGTCCACCACAAGAAAAAAATCTAGAAAGAACACAAATACATGGAGGTTAAATAACATGCTAATGGGGCACCTGGGTGGCTCAGTTGGTTAAGAGTCAGACTCTGCCTCAGGTCATGATCCCATGGTTTATGAGTTCGAGTCCCGTGTGCTGACAGCTTGGATCCTGGAGTTTGCTGTGGATTCTGTGTCTCCCTCTCTCTCCTTCTCTCTGCCCTTCCCCCACTCATGCTCTGTTTCTCTCAAGAATAAAACATTAAAAATTTTGAAAAAAAATAACATGCTACTGAACAATAAATGGGTCAACCAAAAAATCAAAGAGAAAATTTAAAAGTACATGAAGACAAATAAAAATGAAAACACAATGATCCAAAAACTTGGGGATGTAACAAAAGCTGCTCTAACAGGGAAGCTTATAACAATACAGACCTACCTCAAGAATCAAGAAAAATCTCAAATAAACAACCTAACTTTACATCTAAAGGAGCTGGAAAAAGAAAAACAAACAAAACCCCAAATCAGTAGAAGGAAGGAAATAATAAAGACTTAGAGTAGAAATAAGACAGAAATTAAAAAAAAAAACAATAGAACAGATCAATAAAATCAGGAGCTGGTTCTTCAGAAAGATCAACAAAATTGATAAACATTTAGCTAGACTCATTAAAAAAAAAAAGAGGACTCAAATAAACAAAGTCAGAAATGAAAGAGGAGAAATAACACCCAATGCCACAGAAATACAAAGGATTATGACAGAATACTATGAAAAATTATATGCCAACAAATTGGACAAACTAGAAGAAATGAAACTAGAAGAAATGTTTCCTAGAAACATATAACCTCTCAAAACTGAATCAGAAAGAAACAGAAAATTTGAACAGACCGATTACTATCAATTAAATTGAATCAGCAATAAAAAAAACAAACAAAAAAAAAAAACCACCTCCCAACAAACAAAAGTCCAGGGCCAGAATGCTTTACAGGTAACTTCTTTTTTTTTAATTTGTTAAAGTTTGTTTGTTTATTTATTTATTGTTTATTATTATTATTTTCTTTTGAGAGGGCACAAGTAAGTGAGGGGCAGAGAGAGAGAGAGAGAGTGAAGGAGGGAGAGAGAGAGAAGCCGGGCTCACCTGAAGTAGGTCTTGAGCTCACCTGAAGTAGGACTCATACTCACCCGAAGTGGGGCTGGAGCTCACCCAATGTGGGGCTCAAACTCACAAACCATGAGATCATGACCTGAGCCAAAATCAGGTGCTTAACCGATTGAGCCACACAGGTGCCCCTTCACAGGTGAATTCTATCAAACATTTAAAGAAGAAATACCTGGGGCACCTGGGTGACTCAGTCGGTTAAGCATTCAACTCTTGATTTCAGCTCAGGTCATGATCTCCTGGTTTGTGAGTTTGAGCCCCACATCAGGCTCTGCACTGTTAGTGCAGAGCCTGCTTGGGATTCTCTCTCCCTCTCTCTCTCTGCCCCTCCTCAGGGCTTGCTCTCTCTCTCTCTCTTTCTCTCTCTCTCTCTCTCTCTCTCAAAATAAACTAAACATTAAATAAATTTAAAGAAGCGGGGTGTCTGGGTGGCTCAGTTAAGCGTCCAACTTCAGCTCAGTTCACAATCTCATGTTTGTGAGTTCGAGCCCCACGTCCGGCTCTGTGCTGACAGCTCAGAGCCTGGAGCCTGCTTGGGATTCTGTAACTCCCTCTCTTTGCCCCTCCCCTGCTCTCATTCTATGTCTCTCTCTCTCTCTCTCTCTCAAAAATAAATAAACATAAAAATTTTTTTTAATTTAAAGAAGAATACGTATTTTTCTCAAACTATTTCAAAATATAGAAGAGGAAGGAAAGTTTCCAAATTCATTCTATGAGGCAGCATTACCCTGATATTGACACCAGATAAAGACACTACAAAAGAATAGAACTACAGGCCAATAGCTCTAATGAACACAGATGTAAAAATCCTCAACAAAATATTAGCAAATTGAATCCAGCAATATATTTAAAAAATCATTCACCACTATCAAGTGGATTTATTCCCAGGATGCAAGGTGGTTCAATGTTCACAAATCAATTAATGAGATATATCACATCAATGAGAGCAAGGATAAAAACGACATGATCATTTCAACAGCTGCAGAAAAAGCATTTGACAAAGTACATCATTCATGATAAAAAAAAAATCCTCAACAGAGCAGATTTAGAGGAAACATACCTCAACATAATAAAGGCCATATATGAAAAATCCATGGCTAACATCATACTCAATGGTGAGAAACTGAGAGCTTTCCCCCTAATATCAGGGACGAGACAAGGATTGCCACTTTCACCACCTTTATTCAACATAGTACTAGAAGTCCTAGCCACCACAATCAGACAAGAAAGAAAGAAAGAAAGAAAGAAAGAAAGAAAGAAAGGGCATCCCAACTGGTAAGGAAGAAGTAAAACTTTCACTATTTCCAGACACTATATGTATATGTGTATGTATGTATATATATATATATATATATATATATATATATATATATATATATGGTAAAAACCTGATGACTCCACCAAAGAACTATTAGAACTGATCAGTGAATTCAATAAGGTTGCAGGATACAAAATCAATATACAGTAATCTGTTGCATTTCTATACACTAATAATGAACTAGCAGAAAGAGAAATTAAGAAAACAATCCTATTTACAATTTCACCAAAAATAATAAAACACCTAGGGAATAAACTTAACCAAAAAGGTGAAAGACCTGTACTCTGAAAATTATAAAACACTGATGACAGTAATTGAAGATACACAAACAAATGGAAAGATATTACATGCTCATGGATTGGGAGAACAAGTATTGTTAAAATGTCCATTTTATCCAAAGTAATCTACAGATTTAATGCAATCCTGATCAAAATACCAAGAGCATTTTTCACATAACTAGAAGAAATAATCCTAAAATTTGTATGGAACCCCAGAAGACCCCAAATAGCCAAAGCAATCTTGAAAAAGAAGAACAAAACTAGAGACATCACAATCCCAGATTTCAAGACATACGTCAAAGCTGTAGTATTCATAACACTACGGTTCTGACACACACACACACACAAAAACAGACACATAGATCAATAGAACAGAATAGAGAGCCCCAAAATAAATCCACAATTATATGGTCAATTAAGCTTCAACAAAGCATGAAAGAATATACAGTGGGAAAAACACAGTCTCTTCAACAAACGATGCTGGGAAAACTGGGCAACTGCATGCAAAAGATTGAAACTGGACCACTTTATTTCATCATACACAAAAACTCAAAATGGATTAAGGACCTAAATGTGAGACCTGGAACTATAAAAACCTAGAAGAGAGCACAGGCAGTAATTTCTCTGGCATTGGCCATAAGCAACAGTTTTCTAGATATGTCTCCTGACACAAGGGAAACAAATGTAAAAGGAAACTATTGGGACTAAATAAAAATAAGAAGCTTCTGCACAGCAAAGGAAACAACCAACAAAACTAAAAGGCAGCCTACAGAATGGGAGAAGGTATTTGCAAATGACATATCCAATAAAGGGTTAGTATCTAAAATATATAAAGAACTTATACAGCTCAACACACACACGCACGCCCCCCCCCCCCCACACACACACACACAATGAATTACTGAGCCATAAAAAAGAAGGAAATCTTGCCATTTGCAATAATATGGATGGATCTAGAGAGTAAAATGCTAAGTGAAATAAGTCAGTCAAAGAAAGACAAATACCATATGATTTCACTCATAGGGGGAATTTAAGAAACAAAACAAATGTAGGGGTGCCTGCTGGCTCAGTTGGTAGAACATGTGACTCTTGATATTGTGGTTGTGATTTTGAGCCCCACGTGGAGTGTAGAGATTACTTAAAAATAAAGATACTACTTAAAAAACTAAAGAGATCACTTAAGAAAAAAAGAAATGGGCAAGAAAAAAACCCAAATGAACAAAGAAAAAAAGAGGGGCGCATGGATGGCTGAATCAGTAGAACATGCAACTCTTGATTTTGCTGTCATGAGTTCAAGCTACATGTTGGGCATGGAGCCTACTTTAAATAAATAAATAAATAAATAAATAAATAAATAAATAAATAAATAAAATGAAAGTAGGATTATTTAAAAAATAATAAGAAAAGGAACAAATAAAAAAATCCAAAAAAACCCAGACTCTTAACTCTAGAGAACAAACTGATGGTTACCAGAGGAGAGGTCAGTGGAGGGATGAGTGAAATAGATGATGTGGATTAACAGTATACTTATCGTGATGAGCACTGAGTAATGTATAGAATTATTGAATCACTGTATTGTACACCCGAAACTGCTATACCACTGTATGTTAATTATACTGGAATTAAAATTTTAAAAGATAGTTGAAAACAAAATCCAATACAGTATAATCTTATTACGAACCATTTTTTTTTTTCAACGTTTTTTATTTTATTTTTGGGACAGAGAGAGACAGAGCATGAATGGGGGAGGGGCAGAGAGAGAGGGAGACACAGAATCGGAAACAGGCTCCAGGCTCCGAGCCATCAGCCCAGAGCCTGACGCGGGGCTCGAACTCACGGACCGTGAGATCGTGACCTGGCCGAAGTCGGATGCTTAACCGACTGCGCCACCCAGGCGCCCCAATTACGAACCATTTTTAAGCCCATTACAAACTGGCAGCTAGGGATAAGGATAAAATTATTTGAACCCCTGTGTTACTAAACCCACACAATAAAAAGATACTTCATACAAAAAAAGAATAGAACTCTAGTGGGTTTTTGTTTATTATTTGGGGGGGGAGACAAAGGGGGAGAGAGAGAGAGGGAGGGAGAGAGAGAGAGAGAGAGAGGGAGAGAATCTTATGCAGGTTCCTCGCTCAATGCAGAACCCAATACAGCTCAATGCAGAGCCATACATGATGCTGGGATAGAAATCAAGAGTCCAACACTCAACAGACTGAGCCAGCCAGATGCCCAGAACTGTAGTATTTTCAAAAGTCTCACAGATACCAAAAAATTAAGAACCTCTGTCATATAGTTAAAGCTGATATATTAATTGATGGAGTTGGATCCTCAGCATCCCTTCCCCACACCTTATAATACTATTGACATGTGTCCAGTCTTTCTATATTTCATGTTTAAGATTTCTCAAATCATGATTAGCAGTTTTGTGATCATGTTTGCAAAGTCTTTTATTCCAATTCAGTGCCATTTCTCTTGGCATTTGATTTCTGTCATCATAGGCTTTAATTTCATCTTTAACATAGTTATTCTACCAACATCCATCCACATCTTGCAAATAATGTACCAGCTATAAGACTCCAGGGACATATGGATGGATCATAATCTCCAGGTCCCATGGAGGGGTCTGAGGGGTCTAATTCAATCGGGGTAATTCTTCCTCCCTTTGTAGTAGTCATTGATTTAGATAATCTAAATAGAAGCCAGTTGCATGGGATTGGCTGACCACTGGAATTGGGTCAGGATTGGCCCAATGAGGGAAAAAACTTTATTTTGAAGATTTAAAAATTCTATTTTTGGGGGCACCTGGCTGGCTTACATAGTAGAGTGTGCCACTCGATCTTGGGATTGTGGGTTGGAGCCCCACGTTGAGTGTAGAGGTTACTTAAAAATAAAATCTGAAAAAATTATATTTCTGTTTTATTTGGATTGTGTTATAGCTCAACTTTCATTGAATTTACAGTGTAGTTTAGAAATGAGATATAGATATGAAAATTTAATTTAAGTAATTTCTCCTGACATCCCCTCTGAAGGATTCTTGTCCTCCTCTCAACTGCTTGCCCTGCTTCTATGTAAATTTAAATGGTGGTTATGCAGGAAACCTCCAACGTCTATAGGACATTGTAATTTCTTCTTGATTCCAATACCAATACTATGAACAATACATTGATACTTCCATCTTCAGGAGTTTATATAGCACTGTGTGTGTGTGTGTGTGTGTGTGTGTGTGTGTGTGTGTGTGTACGTGTGTGTAGATATATCTTTGTCAGTCATTTTAGCATTGTGGAACTAAGAAAGATGATGATTTATTTTCATTAGTAAGGTTGGAGATGTTTACTCTGCAGACTGAGCTTTTGGAAACAGTGAGGAATGCGGGGCGTTGATTTAGCTGCTATACATGCTCTTTAAAGTGTTTTTAGAAACATTTTATAAATGTTTTATAACAATGTTGCAGTAAGCATCTTTGGTAGTTAAATCTTTGTATACATAATTATTTCCTTAGGATGTAAATTCCCAGAAGCAGAATTGCCTCATAGCTACATCTTTCAGGCCTTTGCTCCTGGCTAAAAACACCTTAGCTCTCTAACGTGTTTTCCTGCCTCTGGTTTCTCTCTCCCTCCATTCTGTCTTTTGTGGATAAGTTTATTTTCCAAAAACATTGTGCTCATTATTTTATTTCCCTGCTGAAAAACCTTCCTGTCCCCTTGCTGGGGACTGGTTCTTTATTCTGATATTTGAGGACTTTTACAACCTGACTCTGCCCCAGATTTCTAGTCTTTTCAGCCGCCACTCCCGTGTATGAATATCTTTCATTTTAACTAAATTCATCTATCTACTCCCTATCTCCCATTATGTTTTGCAATTTCCTATCTTTGCCCTTTTGTTCATGCTGTTCCCACACCGTATAACAAAACCCCAGATCGAATAATAAAGGAAATGTTAGGAAGAGGAATGAGTCATTCAGTTTGTCAAAACCTTCTGTAAACTTTTGCTCCACCAGTTTTTCTCCGCTTCACCCAAACTGTTGAGTGTCCCGCTTTCGGTGCTAAAAATACCCAAGTGTATGTGCGGCACCTCAATCCCTTCCCTTTCACCCTCTCACCTTCCCCACAGCTGAGGGCTATTGACCTGCTGCCTGTGCTTCAGCCTCTTCTTCTCTCCCATCAGTGGTCAGGCTCAACCTCCTTCTCAAAGCTGCTTTCTCTTTTGTCCACCACCACATCCACCTGATTCACTGTCACTGTGTTCTTCACCTGCAGCCCCCTGGTTTCTACTCTTTGCTGGCCATTTCTGGCCTTCTCTGGGTCTGCTGTCCACCACTCTCTCTCTCTTTTTCTGCTCTGCTTTTCTTCTTTTATTATGATTCCTGTCTCTCAGGTCAATGCCTCTTAGTTCCAGAGAGAAGACTCTCACAGTGCTGACAGAATGCCTTTCTGTCATTTTCAATAACTGTCTTCTCCAATCCCATGAAGCAGAACATGCTTTTCCATCCTTCTAGGCTCTTTTTGTCATGTCTCCATCCCTTCCTTATGGATCCTACAGCCATTCCCAATGTTCAGATGCTCTTGCCTCAAAGTAACAGAGAACGAAAACTCAGTGAAAGTTCTCATCCACAGGAATCGGGAAGATGAAATATAATAACTACAAAAGTTTTAAAGAGAGAAAAAACTTTCTTTGCCTCATAAGGTTTTTTTCAGTCTCAGTTTTGGTTTCTGGAGCACAATATAAAGGAAAATCTACATAAATTCTAGAGTGTTATTAGGCCCCGGGGGAATGACCTAAATAAGCTTAAAATAAAAAGACTTCCATAAAGTACAGCCAAAGTGTTAACAATTCTGAAAGTGTGGCAATTGCTAATGATAAAGGGAGAGTTTAGAAAGAAAAAGCCATAATTTGGGTAGAGAATTTAGACCTAATCAAAGGAGACAAATACATAATTCTCAGACAGCACAGACCATCAGTTTTTAAAAAATAATTTCCTTAACTTCATTGGACTGACTGGGGTTCTTATTCCCATTAAGAAACCAATTTAAAGATAAAACCTGTGGGGAAAATTAGACTTTTTGAATACCATAATAGATTTTTTGAGGGTAGATTCAAATGAGAACTATTATATTCCTTTTACCTGGAACCATTTTTCATATTATATCAATGTATAATAATTTAAACGTATATATGTATAATAAAATAACTCCATTCAGTTGTTTCCATGTCTTTTGTTCACGAAGTTGTATTTGATGTGAACTAGACTTTGAAATCAATATAGTATAAGACAAAGACATAACAATGTGATTTGGTGAGTGAAGGAAAAAGGGGAGGAGAGAAAATGATCAAGTGGAAAAATGTCATAATCAATATTTTTGATATCTCATTGTTCAAAAATCTTAGACAAATAATTTTTCAAATCTTCTCATAGCCTTTTAAGTAAGGTTATGTGAAAGCACCATTTTATTATTTTGAATTATCATATCATCAACATCCTTTTGGAAATTTATATGGAAAATTTGCTTTAAAAAAATAGTTTTGGGGCACCTGGGTGGCTCATTTGGTTGAGCATCTGGCTCTTTTCTTTTTTTTTTTTAAGTTTATTTATTATTGAGAGAAAGAGAGAGGCAGAGCATGAGCGTGGGAGGGGCAGAGAGAGGAGGAGACACAGAATCCCAAGCAGGCTCCAGGTTCTGAGCTGTCAGCAGAGAGCCCGATGCAGGGCTCGAACTGACAAACCGGAAGATCATGACCTGAATTGAAGTCAGACGCTTAACGGGCTGAGCCACCCAGCGGTCCCCAGCATCTGACTTTTGATTTCGGCTCAGGTCACGATCTCGCGGTTTGTGAGATGGAGCCCCACTATTCTGCCCGCAGTCCCTGGGGGAGAGCCTCTGCCATATAAGTAAAAGCTGCACAGAGAAAAGGACTCTTCAGTTTCTTGGCTATCCTCATCAGGAATATAGCCTCTGAAGTCCGAGATAGAGGACAGGAGAGATACTGGTAGCACCTCCCGCCAAGATACTGTATTCCTTGACTGGAAACTAAAGAGAAAGAAAGCCCCTGCCTTCTTGGCCAAATCTGCCTAAAGTGGAATTTCCACAAAGCTGAGCTGGAGAAGGGGAGAGAAGAAGCAGGTTGTGGCTCAAGCACTACAGATTCTTGCTGTTAGTACTGAAATTTAGTAGACTCCCTTGAATAACTATTTCTTTATTTGCTGTATAACCGTAGCACAATTTTCAGAGACTTTAAGTGGGTGTTTTTGTAATCTTCTTCAGCTACAGCTATTTTGCTGGGGAACAGATTCGTGTAGTACCTCAAGCTGCTATTCTGGAACTAGAGTCCCTTGAATTTTAGTTTTTGCAAGTAATCTTAGAATGGTTAAAGTAACAAGTCAATTGGAGAAAGCAGTTCTTATTTTTTAATTTTTTTAATGTTTATTTATTTTTGAGAGAGAGACACAGAGCGCGAGCAGGAGAGAGGGGCAGAGAGAGAGGGAGACAGAGAACTCCAAGAAGGGCCCAGTCTCCAGGCTGTCAGCACAGACCCTGATGCGGGGCTGGAACTCACAAAGTGTGAGATCATGACCTGAGCCGAAGTCGGACGCTTAACCGACGAAGACACCCAGGCGCCCCACTGGAATAACTTTTAGAAAAAAATCACGTAGTTGTGATTTTTTAGATTTTTGGTATATCTGTTAAGAATTGTGCACGGGGGCACCTGGGTGGCTCAGTTGATTAAGGGTCCGACTATTGATCTCATTTCAGGTCTTGATCTCAGGGGCTTGATCTCAAGGTTATGAGTTCAGACCCCACGATGGGTTCTGCACTGGGCATGGAGCCTACTTAAAAAAAAGCAGGGGGGGGGGCATCCGGATGGCTCAGTCAGTTAAGCATCCAACTTTGGCTCAGGTCATGATCTCACAGTTCATGAGTTTGAGCCCCACATTGGGCTCTGTGCTGCTGGCCCGGAGCCTGCTTCAGATTCTGTGTCTCCCTCTGTCTCCACACCTCTCCCAATTGCACTCTGTCTCTATCTCTCAAAAACAAATAAAAAGATTTAAAAAAAAACTTTTTAATTAAAAAAAAGAACCTTGTACAAATTGAAATGTCTTTACTGATCCTCAGAACAACCAATAAAAACTCAATTATGAAAGAAAAAAATAAACATAAAGGCAGTGATGATTATAAAACACAATGAAAATCTAAGTTAAGGCTTTATATTTGTTTTAAAACCCATGTTCAGGGGCACCTGATTGGCTCAGTCGGTTAAGTGTCTGACTTCAGCTCAGGTCATGATCTCATGGTTTGTGGGTTCAAGCCCCACGTGGGGTTCTGTGCTGACAGATCAGAGCCTGGAACCTGCTTCAGATTCCGTGTCTCCCTCTCTCTCTGCCCCTTCTCAGCTTACACTCTGTCTCTCTTTTGCTTTCTCAAAAATAAATAAATGTTAAAATTAAAACCCATGTTTTAATTTTGAGTTGAGTTCATCTCCTTAGGATATATGTTATTTATATCCTGTACCAACAATTCCTTTGTATTAGACTGTATGGATTAGTAGCAACCACAATCATATCACTTTAATGAATTTTTAGTTCCTTTCTTAAGTTTTGGTCTCTATTTGGATGGTTTAGCCTTTAACAGTACAAGCATGTGCAAAAGAAGAGACAGAGCATGTCTTTGTAAACACAGCAAACCTACAAACTATACTAATTCTTATCTTCTTAAAAGCTGGCCAACAATAATTCAGGACATCCTCAGTACAGAAAACACCAAAAACATACTTGACCACTCCCCCTCTTTAAAACATAGAACATGTTAAGGTAGAAATGGCAGGATCTGTTGATGGATAGACTATGGGCTGTGAGAAGACATGAGGATAACTTGATGGCTCGAGGCTGAAGCCACTGGGGGGATGGTGTTGCCATTAAATAAAGTAGGCAGTTCTGAAGGGAGAGCAAGCTTTAGGATGTGGGGGTTAATCAGGGATATTTTAGTAATGAAAATGTTTGGGCTAGTGTCTTAATCGCAACTTCACCCTTTTACATAATTTGAACCTTCTCTCAGCTCTGGCTTGCTTTAGGCTGGAAAGGCAACAGTGGGGACAGGGCATGTTCAGCTTCTGTACTTCTTTTCCAACTTTGGTTCTCCTCCTCTTTCTTGGCTCTCACTCATCTCTTCTTTCAGGATAGGAAGGGACAGAAAGATCTCACTGAGAGTCACCTCATGGAGGTGCCCACTGAGGAAGGCAGATCTCTTCCTCTCATGGGCCTCCTCCTTGAGTCCATCAGAGATTCCTGTGCTGGGCTCTTTGATGACTGCTCCCTGGACCCTGGCAATGCCCCTCCTCTGACTGCCATTCTTGACTGTTCTCTTTCGTCTTTCATGCCACCTCTTTGTTGGGAACTGATGATCTCTCCAGGACAGAATCCAAGACAGACCTAGGACCTGCATTCGGTCCATAAGAACCACCAATGCCTTGCCCTGCCCTCAGAGGGTGTGCGGTCCACATTTAGTGTAGCGCTCTCTACTCTGCCACCACTTACTGCTTTAGCCTGGAGAATTTTTTCAGAACTAGGTTTGGCACTTGCTTCTCTGCCACACAAACTCCAAGAGACACATGTCAAATTCTCCAAGGGGTTCCCTTAAAGGCCCCTCCAATAGTTGGCTAACAGGGAGGACATAAACATTAGATTACAAAGCAAAACAAAAACCTAACAATACCAAGTGTTACAAAAAAAATTGTGGAACAACTGGAATTATCATATACTGGTGGTAGGAATGCCTCTTTGGAAAACCTTTGGCATCATCTACTTAACATGACCTGGCAACCCTAAATCTAGTTAGATATCTACTATATATATATATCTACTATATATATATCTACTATACATATCTACTATATATATATCTACTATACATATATATCTACTATATATATATATATATATATACATACATACATATATACATATATATGTACATATATACATACATACATATATACATACATATGTATATATATATATATACATATACATATATATGTATATATATGATCAATAGAAGACATATAGAGTAATGGTCATAAACTTGAAACAACCCAATACCCATCAGCAAGAGAATAAATATTAATAGTGGTGTATTTTCTAAATGGAATTTTTTGAAAAAGGAATGAGCTACTGCTTTATGCAATATGGGTAAATTTCACAGATATACATTAAGTGAAGGAAAAGAAGCCAAGTACAAAGGAGTACACCCTCTTTGATTCCATCTATATGATGTGCGATAACAAACAAAACTAATCTTTGTTGTTAGAAGTCACAATAGTATAGTAAGTAGTGACTAGGGGTGGGCAAGAGAGGTTTCTGGGTTAGTTGAATATTCTATATTTAATATGAGTGATGGTTGCATTTGCAATGTGATAGTTCCATACATTTCTTTAAAAAATTAGTCTAGCTGTATAGTTACAATTTGTGCATTTTATAACGTTTGTTACACTTCATTAAGAAAGAAAGTGAAAACAAAATTTATGGAGAAAGTCATGTTCTCACAACTATTAATGCATTGTATTTTCTTTATTTGATAACACGGGCCTGGACTTAGCTAGAAGGAGTGTTTTAATTGTGAGGACATTCTGAGTCCAATACCCCTGGAAAAGACATTTCGCAAAGTGAAAATGTTATGTCTAAGTAAAAATAGCCGTCTTCCTTTGCTGCCTGTGGCTGCCGTTTTTGCTAAGTTTCTGAGGGTTCCACTCGGCCAGCAGTGTGGCTTCCAGAACTTCTTCCTAGAATTTACCAGCAGGGGTTAGCCCTGTACAAAACCCAGAGGCTGGAGCTTTCTGAGAGTTGGAACTTTCTTACCAGTTCAGTCAACCTGTCCTGGCCTTTTACTTCTCTGACTTCACATCTCTAGCTACGCTTTACTCTGTCACCAGTACCCACTCCCATGATCATGACATGGACCAGAAACTTCACTGCCTTCTTCCCTCCTTCAAACACACTGCTCTATCCTTCCACTTTCGCAAGTAACCACCAGCAACGCTCCTCTCATGTCATCGAACCCACCATTCTCTCTCCATCCTGCTGTCCCCTCCTCTCTTGACTGACCCCTTATTCAGCCCTGACAACATGGCTCATCAATACAATTACTTTGGCAAACACCTTCAACTCTTTGACCACGCCAGACCCCAGCTCTTAACTCATTAGTGATTTCTCATCGCCCTTAGGATGAAATACAAAACCCACTCCCGTGCCCACAAGGCTTTGCATGACTAGTCCTGTGCTAATGCGTCTTCTACCTTGACTCCTACATCACATGGCTCACCCCACACTTTCAGTTCTTCCCGACACCAGTACGAAAGTCATTTCTTCCAAGTCCATCCTCTTATTCTCCTTCCTGATGAGGTGTTTATTTCTTTCAAGACACAATGTAAAATTGTACCCATCTTTGTGTACTTGTGTGCTTAATGTTTGTCTTTGACATGAGACTGTGCACTCAACAAAGGCAGTGGCCATATCTGGTTTGCTCGTTTTTCATACAAACACCAAGCACTTGACCCCACAAAGACAGGAGACAGATGTGGTACCCTCTGTTGTTTAAAAAAAAAACAAAAACAAAACATATATATATATATATATATATATATATATATATATATATATATATATATATATATACAGCACTTTGTATAATATTTGTGACTTCAGAGAACTTTCACTCCATTATCATAATAATTGCATAAGATAGGTTACATTAGTAAGATAAGCATTAGAATTCCTATTTGATAGATGAAGAAAATGAGACACAAAGAGAATTGACTAAAATGTCAGAGGAAGGACTAAAACCAAAATCTCTAATTTACCCATCTGTGTATCTTAACTAGTGTTCTTTTAATCAAACTTGCAGTGAGGAAGATAACTTAATAGTTAAATGCTCAGGCTCCAGGGATAGGCTGCTAAGGTTCTAAACCCTGATCCAACACTCAACTTGCTGTGTGACTTTGGGCAAATCACTTAACTTCCCTGAGCTTCAGTTTCTCCATCCCTAAAGTGGAAATAATAATATCTATCTGAGGAGGTTGTAGTGAGGCCTTAATACACACACACACACACACACACACACATATATGTATATATACACATATATATTTATGGTGCTAAGCATGGTACATGAGAAGCACTCAAAGTTAGTCATTATATGTAGAAGTCTTTTGAGAATAGTGATTATATTTCCTTTTTTCTAGTAACTCTAACAGCACAGGGCCTTTCAAGGTGATGTTTAACACAGATGCTGGACACGACCTTCTGGCAACATTGGGATTTTTGTTTTCTTGAATTTATTCTTATCTGTGAATACTGTTGCCTTTGAGGAATGAAAAAAACAAAGTGTAATATGTACCCTTGGTGTGACCACTCCCATGTGTATACCCTTTAAGACCTGATAATTAGGAGCAGACTTCTAGACGCCTGTTTTCTCTTAGTTCACTCATTGTAGAGTCCATTTTCCTGTCCCTCTTTGGAAGAGTGTAATTGATATAACTTGCATCCTCAAACTCCCTTTATTCTGGGATGGCTACATATACGATAGCCATGGCAGTTATTGTGACTTGACCTAATAAGGCATCGAGTTAATAGAGTAATCTCTACCCCCACAGGACAGGATAGAAAATTATAGAGTAGCATGCAAAGGAGGCAGGTTAGTTCTCTTTATGGTGCAAGTCTAAAGAAGTTTATTAGAATTGAAAAATCACATGCCCTTTGAAAAATTGCTTTATGCAGGATAAAGTGATAGTTTAAAATAAGCCTACAAAAGAGAAGTAAAGGTCATGACATTTTATCTCATTTGGATGGCCCTTTTAAAAATATGTCATGCTGTAATATTTTTGTCTCCTGCAGTTACTACTATAAACATATAGGAATAATGGCCCCTAATGAAAGTTGTGAAACATATGAGTGAAAATTTCTTTTCTTTTATTTTTTTAATGTTTATTTATTTTGAGAAAAAAAAAAAAAAAAGAGAGAGTGGGGTAGGGGGAGGGGCAGAGTGAGAGAGGGAGAGAGAATCCCAAGCAGGCTCTGTGCTGTCACAGCAAAGCCCGATGAAGCACTTGAACCCATGAACCTCGAACCCATGAACTTTGAACCCATTAACCTAGAACCCATGAACCATGAGATCATGATCTGAGCCTAAATCAAGAGTCAGAAGCTCAACTGACTGAGCTGCCCAGGTGCTCCCACATGAGTGCAAATTTAAATGGAGGTTTCCCTAGAAAGTTAACATAAATGACTAATGGGTTGCAATCTGTTAGAGAAGACTAAAATGTTTTGTTTAACTATGTATGGTGATGCCTCTTCCTGTCTTTGTCATCATTTATGCACATTTTTACATAACTACCTGAGATATGAATCTGTAAGAATTTGTTTAAAATACAGTAAAAGCATTTTTACCTATCCTGTGTCTTTTACAGAATTCAGTAAACTATTAACAGCATAGGACAGAATAGTCTCCATCTTAATGTTTAATGATCTTTTTAGTTTTTATTGAAACTAAATTAATCAGCTTTACTAGGTTCTCTTTTACCTACAGTCCATTTTTTTTTAGAAATGATGAATTGGTTCTCCAGCACTCTCCAAAGATGGCCAATGACATTTTTTAAATGAATAGTTTGAACTTACTATGTATCCATATTTCATGGGTTTGAATTAATTACAGCTATTATTTCTTATTGCTGCTCAAATTGTTTCATCTTGGGCCAGTAGGAATGTCTTGAAGTTTGCTTCTGAATCATTTTGACATGATTCTATTAATCTTTGATAACTTCTTTGCTTTCTGGTAGGATCTCAGGTCTCAATATGTATATATTCTACTTCAGACTTGGAATTAGCCATTTATTCAAGAAGTTTTGTTCCTTTTAGTAGGAAACTGTATTTAGAAACTACAGTCTAATTGCTCAAGGTGTTTGCTACTGAGTCATTATCTGTAGGCTTTTCCAGAAAGCTACTTTAAACAAAAATTCTAATTGTTTCATTTGAGGAATATATCTCATTCTATTATCTCACTTTAAAATGTCTTGCTTTCCCCAAGTTCTTTGTGACTCTTCTTATGGTCTTAAACACTCATTTTTCTACCTGGGTTTTTGGAAAGTACCCTTTCCTCCCTTGAATAAAATGTTTTGATTGTTGGAAATCAACAGAATTTGAGCATATATGATTTCTTTAAGCAGTCTGTATGGCATAATTCTAAGGGTGTGGACATTGGAATCAGATTGCCTGGCTTTAAATCC